>NC_140916.1:4001377-4338877 GCF_045865225.1 Trachurus japonicus
ACTGAGCCACAGGAGAAACCAAAATCAGATTGCGACTGTCCCTTCTTCCTAAAGTGCATGACCTGGGTTTTGTCTTTGTTTATCCTCAACCTCCATCTTCCACACCAGTTATGCACAATCTCTAATAACATTTGAAGTTCATTTTCAGATTCTGCAAGGAGAACTAAATCATCTGCGTACAGAAGAGAACCAACTATAAGGTCGCCCAATCTAACCCCAATGGCTGTGTGCTTGATTTCTAGTACAAGATCATTTATATAGACAGGGAAAAGGGTGGGGGAAAGTACATCCCCCTGTTTGACACCAGATGGGGTTGGGAACCAGCCCGTTCTATACTGATTTACCTGCACACAAGCCACTGGGGCCTGATATAGGGCTTTTAGTGCCTTGTAGAATTTACCATCTATTCCAACATTCAATAGTTTGAAGCTAAGAAGTCCATGATGAATACAATCAAAAGCTTTACGAAAATCAATGAAACAACAGAAAACAGGTCTCCTTTCCTGCATTTTGGCATGTACTATAGTAGATAAAGAATATATGTGATCAATACATGCTCTTTTCTTACGAAAGCCGTTTTGTTCGTCAACTAATAAACCAGAATTTTCCAGAAAAAACATCAGTCGCTCATTTAAGACGCTGGAATAAATTTTATAAACACAACTTAAAAGACTTATCCCCCTGTAATTCATAGGAATTCTGGGATCATTATTTTTTGACTTGGGGATTGGTTTTATAATGGATTTCTGCCAGGCTGAGGGGAGAAAACCATACTCAAAACAAATAAAGAAAAGATTATACAAAATACGAGATAAACAGGGTAATTTCAGAAACTCATTTGGTAGATTGTCGACCCCCACAGCCTTCTTTTCTCTAAGTCCATTGATTGCATTCTTGACTTCAGATTCAGTGATGCTAGCGTTTAAGTATTGGTTTTCATTGTAGGATTCCTGTTGCATATGAACTTCCATAGTGTTTTTTTGAGTGATTTTCTCTGCAAGGAAAAGATTATCCCACTCAACTGGACAATCACTTCCTGAAAATAAAGAACCAAAATCAGTTTCCCATTTTTTCAGAATAAACTCAATAGCAAAAACAGAGGATCCATCTTCTGACAAAACTTCCCTTGGGATATTTTGAGTTTTTTGGGGGCCCAACTTATTTATTAAACTCCAAAACATTTGAGGGTTACTTGTTTGCATACACTCTATTTTCAACGCTTGGCCCCTCTCATAATTTCTTTTGCAGGCCCGCAATTTTTTATCAAAGGTTTGTTGTCTTATTTTAAATTCATTTTTAAACTGTTGTTTTACTCTCATATCCAGACAGTCACACCTTAGAAAACTTTTTTCAGCCGCCCTCATCTCCTTCCATAGTATTTTCAACTGTTCATTCCAATAGGGTTTGGATTTCCTTATACATCTACTTTCCCTCCCAGAGATCGGCCTAGTACAAACTTCAGGCACATTACAAACATTCTCACAAAATTCATCATACCATTCATCAATTTCCTTTTGGTAGTGCACTTGAGTTAGTTTGTCTATAAATTGGGTGAAAGCAGTTGTACACCTACTAGAGGAAAAGAGATGAGGAGAGGCATGTCTGATATTTTTTGAGGGATATTGTTTGGAATGATCATTAACTGGACCTGTATCAGTAACAAGCCCTCCTCCTGCATGAAAAGTCAGCGCCAGCAATGCATGATCAGGTGCACTACATCTGTCACCTAAGAGGTTGAGACACTTGGTGCCCTCCCTTTCAATTAACTCCCTTGGAGTGAAAATATTTAGCTCAATGCAAGTATCTAAACAGTGATGTGGAGTTATCAGGTAATCACCCACAGCCCTCCCTTTAACTGATATTGATGTATAGTTGTTTATACCTGGTATCCGTCCATTTAGAATACACAGTGTGTACGTATTCAGACAGCTAAAAAGTAGATGTTTTCACCTAGTGATTAAGCATGCTATGCTAGCTGGTGAGTGGGATACAGCTTGATGACAATATGCTTTGGGCGCAGGGGAGTGGGTGAATGAGGAGACAGTGGCTCGATATAGCGTGTAGGCTGCTAGATCGACACTCCGAGTCTTTATTTGAACAGCTGATGTGTGCTCACCCTCTCATTCCCGTTGCTGCTCGGTTTGTTACCGCAGCGAAGTTAGTCTGAAGTTGGATATTCAACAGACATTTGTTCCAGGTAGGCCTCCGGGTTAACCAACATCAAACTAACTTTAACTGACTAACTTTACTGCGGTCATGATCCACTGATATGCGGCTTCGTTTAGGGATAATGTGGTCTTTCTGAACTCTGTGAAGTCTCTGCTAGCTAGCAGAAGTGTGTATTTTCTCAAAGCAACTCTCGCCGTCAATTATCTGCTGCTGCATGTCTGCTCTGCTTACTTCCCCTCCCGGGACAGGAGCCGGACAGCAGCCGGACAGCAGCCAGTTTAAGGGTAACCCAGGTCTTGTGGTCAAAGTGAAAGGAGCCAAATGCCGATTGATAACCAGTGGGAAAACGGCTTTACATTTCAAGCCCGATGCGCAAACCCGAAGTAATTTCAAAGCCACGTTTCACATGCAGACACCTTAACGAGCCAATATGACCAAAAAGATGAGCAGTTACGGTAGATGTTTATGGTCGACAGCTCGGTAGAAGAGATGGGAAACGGAAAGCAAGCTATGGCAAGTGTACAAGTAGCAAATCTACAATAAACAAACTAAAACTAATAAATAAGCTCCTTACCTTCTCGTTAACTCGCCTCTCCCTCTTTTCCGGATTCACCGCAGCTGCGTGGTGGGAGGAGTCTCATGGAGCGCGCCCGTTTCCGGCTGCAGCCTATCACTGAGTAGAACGTCACCAGAAGCCCGCGATTTCGTGTATCAAACGCAGGAAAAAGTGTATAAATCAAGTGGCGCGAAAAAAAATCCGTGTGTATGACTTTGTGTATCACACACAAAAAAGTCAGATTTCCGCATTTGTCGGGACATGTCGAGAAAAAGCGGGAGCAGCTAAATGGCGGCTTCCTGAATGCTTCTACGTTGCTTGAATTATGGGGACACTGGGGGTGTCCTCATAATTACATGGTGTCCTTCCTATGTGAGTGCCTAGTCCGATAAAATGTCCTCATAATTCCGCCTTATCTGGGGTCCGCCCGCTATTCAGACATCCCGCTATTCCGACATGTCACTATTTAGACATCCCGCTATTACGACATCCCTCTATCTAGACATGCCGGTAGTCCGACACTTTTTGATACCGCTATTCCGACACGTCTTTTTTATTTTTATTTTATTTTTATTTTTTTACAGCTGCGATACCCAGGCGCGTCTCTCTCTCTCTTTTCTTTTCAGCATGTCTATCACTGGTTTGATGAGGGAGTAATGTTCTTAATCTCAACAACTCAACTATCAAGTCGCAAACAAAACTGACACACATGATAAACAAACAGAACTATGCTGCAGTTTGTTTGTCAAGTTAACCTGTCACCTTCAGCACCACGGACAGCGCCGCGGATGAGCCGCGGAGAAGCTGCATCTGTGAGCGTCTGGGCTCTGGGCTTATGGCCTGGGGCCTTATTTATCAAAACTGTAAGTAAGCAGTGTAAAACTGCTGCTACTAAATTTTTTGCTTAGGCCTACGGTGAAAAGACATCCCAAAATATTTACACTTTTTTCAGATCTATCAAACTGTGCGTGCACAACTCTGCACCTCAACTTTGATAACTGGATCCAAGAATGGTGCGCAGTTGCGCACGTGAACACACATCCGTCCCCGGAATGCCTACACAACCATATGGTCAGCACGTGCATATTAATTAGCCATGTGCGCTCTGTGGAGCGACAACAAAGTGACAACGAAGACAACGGGCGGAGGGGGGGGAGAGAAAGCTAGATACATGGCATCGGGCAATAAATCAGGCAAAAACCTCCCAAATCTCAACAAAAGGGAGCAGAAAAAAGAATAATCTTATGTAATCTGCCCCTTTATTCCAGACAATCTTTTTTTCTTCTTTTACCTATGTTAAAACGATGTAAAGCAGCAGGATAAACTCAGGTGACAGAATAATAACAGTCTCAGTAGCTGCAGATCAGTGTGCGCTGCTGCCGGTGTGTTTTTAAACTTGGAGGGTTTGTTTTTTCTTCTCTAATAGGCCTATATATTTGTGTATGAGAAACAGTGTCTCAGATGAAAAAATAAAAATAAATCAGAAGGACACGTCTGACTATAACGTAATCAATCAATGTCGGAAAAGCGGAAAGTTTGAAAAATAGTAAAGTGCCGCTACTCCGACAATGAAAAAAAAAAATGTCGGAATAGTGGGATGCTTAAAAAATAATGTTAATGCCGCTATTCCGACAATTAGAAGTCAATGTCGAAATAGCGGCATGTCGGAATAGCAGCATGTAACCGCCTTATCTACACACACGCACGCACGCACGCACGCACGCACGCACACACACACACACACACACACACAGAATCAAACATTATACTGACCTACACTTTCAGTACATGGCCCTTACATACCATTGTCCATATAAATCATATCACAGTCAGGTGACTGCACACACACATACACACAACACTGATCAAGCATGTTGGTGAAGTTTGCCGCAAGTATCATCAATAAGAAATACATTGAATTTCATTTACCTTTCCATGCCCGCTGAGTGGACCAGGACCTGGACTTGTCTGAATCTGGTCTTCACATATCTGGATCCGACTGCTCTCAGCCATTGGCTATAGCAGATAAAGCATATGGGAAAGAGGCATTAAAAACACAGGCACTGAGAATGTACCACTCAGGAAGATATGTGGTCTGAATAAATGGGAGGATCCCACATTTCATAAAAAGAATGTGAGGAAAGCTAATGAAGATATACCTCTTCAAAATCTTCAGTTGGGGATGTCAAAATTGTAGTCTCAGAATTTTCCTGAGGTATTTCTTCATCAGGATCCTACAAAAAGAAGAAAATATGGCATCATAAATACCTTGAAGACAGATTTTTAGATGTGTAAAATAATGTAAAAGAGACATCATGACTGTGTCTCATTAGTGTTTTGTGAGAAGAAACATCCACTTGAACTGTTTTAGTAACTTTGAAGGCCAAATGACTACAGTCTGTAGACTCGTCCATGACTATAAAAACTATAATCTTCGAATGTATGTTAAATTATTAGATTAGTATATGATTCCTTCCTCCATGCTAGAACTTTGGCTGTATGAGTGACTCCGTGCCTTTGTAGGTCCTAAATTTGTATCAATGAGTTTTGAATAAGATCTTGTTTTACTTCCCATTTATTACTAACAACACAGTTCCCATCGATCAGATGTAACCAACTTAACATTCTCATTAAAGTAACAAACAGATCAAATGCAGGTTGTCCAAGTATTTTTGAAAATCAAAATTATGTCACGGGAGAAAGGACCTTGTTAACTGTATGGACCTCCTAAGTCATATTAGAGTGGATCACTGCTTTATACACACACACACACACACACACACACACACACACACACACGGAATCAAACATTATACTGACCTACACTTTCAGTACATGGCCCTTACATACCATTGTCCATATAAATCATATCACAGTCAGGTGACTGCACACACACATACACACGACGAATTGTATTTACCTTTTCATGCCCGCTGAGTGGACCAGGACCTGGACTTGTCTGAATCTGGTCTTCACATATCTGGATCCGACTGCTCTCAGCCATTGGCTATAGCAGATAAAGCATATGGGAAAGAGGCATTAAAAACCCAGGCACTGAGAATGTACCACTCAGGAAGATATGTTAGGTCTGAATAAATGGGAGGATCCCACATTTCATAAAAAGAATGTGAGGAAAGCTAATGAAGATATACCTCTTCAAAATCTTCAGTTGGGGATGTCAAAATGGTAGTCTCAGAATTTTCCTGAGGTATTTCCTCATCAGGATCCTACAAAAAGAAGAAAATATTGCATCATAAATACCTTGAAGACAGATTTTTAGATGTGCAAAATAATGTAAAAGAGGCATCATGACTGTGTCTCATAGTTACCACGTTTACATGATGTTTTTAAAGCGGAATTAATTAATTCCGAATTAAATAGTTCGGAATTAAAATATTTTCCTTCGAGTTTACATGGACATAATAATTCCGAATTAGGGTTTACATGGAAAACACGTTAAATCGCCTTTATTTAATTCCGCTCAACGTCTGGAGGTCGGGAAGCGTTCTGATTGGACAGGGGGGCACGTCGACGTATTTACGTCACCGGAAGAAAACAAACTCCAGCTGGCTACCGGCTTTTTTTTCCAACCGGCTTTTTCCAGCCCACTGCCAATGTCCACTCGCAAAGTTAAAGGGCAGTGGATGAAAGTCCGCAGCAAGGACTGGTGGAGTAGGATCGTCCTGGCAGAGTTCACTGATGCGGAGTGGAGGGAGAACTTCCGCATGTCCCGGGCGTCTTTCACAAAGCTGTGTGGCCTGGTGGGGGGCTTCATGTCTCCCGAAGAGACCTACGTCCGTGAGCCCATCCCTCTAAATATGCGCGTCGCCATGGTACTCTACCGACTGGGTAGTTGTTGCGAATACCGGATGGTGGCGAACCAATTCACAAAGCAACAGTGAAAAAATTCACATATGCTTTCTGTAAAGGCATGGTTGAAGGGGGGCTTCTGAAATCTCTTATAAAAATGCCAAATGAGGAGGAGGCACTCGATATATCAAGACGGTTCGAGGCCTCACACCACATCCCCCAGATTTTTGGGCTGATAGATGGTAAGTATTCTCTTTGACTTTCCTTTGAATAACCTCATACACCAATGCGTTTTGAAAATGTTTTGATAACTACATGATTATTAGGAGAAGAAACGTGTTTTCAATGCAGCTGATTGCTGCTCGTAGGTGCGTATCTATATTGAGTACTGTTAGTCATGATACTGCACTTATTTCATTGGACTAACCTAAAAATTCAGGAAGGCTACACACACACACACACACACACACACACACACACACACACACACACACACACACACACAGCCCCCATCTGCTAACACTGTTCTGTTCAATACTCAAGGCTACTGATGGACAGAGTATATCAGAAATTAGATGCTTGGACTGTGTCCCCTGAGTTTGCAGTAAAGTTTGTTAATTGCTTTGTCAGGTACTCACATTCCGATCCTTCCTCCTTCTGATGGCTACCGAGATTTTGTAAACAGAAAAGGCTGGCCGTCTTACGTCCTTCAGGCAGTTGTGGATGACAGGTTCATGTAAGTGTTATGGTTTTTGGGTTGATCATACTCAAAACACACTTTACTGGTAATGCTTGCAAAGTACCTACATGGAATGTTAATTTTAACATTATGCTGGAGAAGTTTCCTAATTTAAAATGCATTCTGTTTTGAGTATTACACACATCTCCTGAAAATATCCATCAAAACTATTTTAATGGAAGCATCTGACAACATGTATTGTTACTCAGTACATCACATGCCCCCTAGCAACAACAAAGCTTGTTCAACCATTCAATACAACTTTACTGTCCACTTACAAACTCTTAGTTTATTATAATCATAAGCCCAGATTTAAAATTGTATGCCATAAGCACCATAACGTCACTAGAATGAAAGCTTACATTATTAGT
Source organism: Trachurus japonicus (assembly GCF_045865225.1). Taxonomy (NCBI): domain Eukaryota; kingdom Metazoa; phylum Chordata; class Actinopteri; order Carangiformes; family Carangidae; genus Trachurus; species Trachurus japonicus. Next base: position 4,009,023 of record NC_140916.1, read on the forward strand.
ATGAGCATGTGTGTTTGGTTTGCTATTACAACATAAGAACTATTTGTTCCCCATAGTTTCAGGAGCATTAGCTGTAAGATGCCAGGGTGTGCACACGACTCGCTGGTTTTCCAAAACTCCAATCTGTTCAAAAGAGCTCACCTGCTGCCACAGGTAGGCATTCTGACACTTGAGAGAGTAGCCTACATGCATATGGTACTAGTAAGATAATTATCACATTTTCAGGCCTATTACACTGAAAAGGATCTGAAAAAGGGTTTTCAATAATAACTAGAAAAAGATAGCATTTCCTGCAGAAAATGCGTGTGAATACTGAAAGCAGCTGAACGCTATTGCTGAAGCAATGCTGAATTAGCTGAAGAAATTGTTGAATCAATGCTAAATTAGTTGACGAAACTGCTAAAGCAATGTTGAAAAGACTAATGCTAGAGTAGAGTAGAGTAGAGTAGAGTAGAGAGTAGATGAATACTTTATTCATCCCTAGGGGGGAAAAAGCTGAAACATGTAACTTGTAGTGTGAGATGAATGCCTTTTTAAAGGTAAAAAGCAGTAGAAATGCTAAAGGGAGAAGAAAACATTGAAATTCTGCATGTTTAAATGTAATGGTTAAATAGTTGAAATCTGCAGCTAACCTGACAGGAAGGACAACTGATGAACCAGCACTAACATAGCTGAAGCAATGGCTGAGAATATATTTAAAAGTAGAAGATGTGAGACTTTGTATGAAATGGCTGGAAATTACTTGAATTGTCAAAGAAGAGTTTGAAAAATTCCTGAATTAGGAAAAAAGTTAATGCCTACTGAAATACATTGTAAACTGACAGCAGAAGAACATTGTTGAAGAATATAGATCGAGCATTAGCTGAGGAGTAGAACATGTAAACAGCGGGTTTAATGGTGTGAAATGGTTGAGAAGAGCCTCAGTAGTTTAGGATACGTGTAAAACAATGTGTTCAACATGACCAAAATGGGGAAATGTGTATTTTCAGTTTAAATAGCTAAAGAACAAAATTAACAGCAACGAGTCCATTAACTACAACAGGAAGATAGAGAGGTACATACAAAACAGTCAGACAACTGTAGGAAAAGTGTGTGTGTGTGTGTGTGTGTGTGTGGTGTGTGTGTGTGGAGTGTGGGGGTAGTGTGTGTGTATGGTGAGTGCGTGTCCATTTGTGTGTGAGTGTGTGTCCGTGTGTGTGTGTGTGTGTGTGTGGTAGTTAGTGTGTGTCCATTTGTGTGTGTGTGTTGGATGTGTGTGCATGGTGAGTGTGTGTGTGTCCATTTGTGTGTGTGTGTGTGTGTGTGTGTGTGTGTTGGATGTGTGTGTATGGTGAGTGTGTGTCCATTTTTGTGTGTGTATGTATGTGTGTGTGTGTGTGTGTGTGTGTGTGTGGTAGTTAGTGTGTGTCCATCGGTGTGTGTGTGTTGGATGTGTGTGTGTGTGTGTGTGTGTGTGTGTGACACTGACAGACTGAGAGAGAATGTGTGTGATAGATATATGAATTGCTGAAATAGCACAAAGTATGAAGGAGGAGTTAGATCCTGAAAAAGAGCGGAAGAAGTAAGAATAATAATAAGATAGATAGATAGATAGATAGATAGATAGATAGATAGATAGATAGATAGATAGATAGATAGATAGATAGATAGATAGATAGATATAGAGAGAAGGAGAGAGGGAGAGAGAGGGAGGGAGGGAGAAGAGAGAGAGATAAGGAGAGGGATGGATAGAGAGAGGGAAGAAGGGAAGGAGAGAGGGAAGAAGGGAGGGAGAGAGTGAGGGAAGGATAGAGAGAGGGAGGAAGGGAGGGAGAGAGGGAAGGAGGGAGACAGAAGAGAGAGAGGGAAGGATAGAGAGAGGGAGGAAGGGAAGGAGAGAGGGAAGGAGGGAGACAGAAGAGAGAGAGGGAAGGATAGAGAGAGGGAGGAAGGGAAGGAGAGAGGGAAGGATAGAGAGAGGGAGGGAGAGAGGGAAGGAGGGAGACAGAAGAGAGAGAGGGAAGGATAGAGAGAGGGAGGAAGGGAAGGAGAGAGGGAAGGATAGAGAGAGGGAGGGAGAGAGGGAAGGAGGGAGACAGAAGAGAGAGAGGGAGGATGAATGAATGAATGAATGAATTGTATTGAATAATATCATTTCAGACAGACAGACCCAGAGAGAACAAGAGAGAGAGACAAATAGAGAGGGTGACACAGAGAGAGAGAGAGAGAGAGAGAGAGATAGATAGATAGATAGATAGATAGATAGATAGATAGATAGATAGATAGATAGATAGATAGATAGATAGATAGATAGATAGATAGATAGATAGATAGACAAAGAGAGAGAGACAGATAGAGAGGGTGACAGAGGGAGAAAGAGAGACAGAGAGTGAAACACACACACACACACACACACACACACACAGGTAGATAGATAGACAGACAGATAGATAAATAGACAAACAGACAGACAGATAGATAGATAGATAGATAGATAGATAGATAGATAGATAGATAGATAGATAGATAGATAGATAGATAGATAGATAGATAGATAGAAAAAGGAGAGAGGGAGAGAGAGGGAGGGAGGGAGGGAGGGAGAAGAGAGAGAGATAAGGAGAGGGATGGATAGAGAGATGGAGGAAGGGAAGGAGAGAGGGAAGAAGGGAGGGAGAGAGGGAGGGAAGGATAGAGAGAGGGAGGAAGGGAGGGAGAGAGGGAAGGAGGGAGACAGAAGAGAGAGAGGGAAGGATAGAGAGAGGGAGGAAGGGAAGGAGAGAGGGAAGGATAGAGAGGGAGAGAGAGGGAGGGAGGGAGAAGAGAGAGAGGGAAGGATAGAGAGAGGGAGGAAGGAAGGAGAGGAGGATAGAGAGAGGGAGGGAGGGAGAGAGGGAAGGAGGGAGACAGAAGAGAGGGGGAAGGATAGAGAGAGGGAGGAAGGGAGGGAGAGAGGGAAGGATAGAGAGAGGGAGGAAGGGAGGGATTATAATTATTATTATTTAGAAGTATATTCACCTTATGTAGCCCCGCCCACTTTGCCACTTCCGGTTTGGCCGCGATTGTGTTACGACTTCCGGTCAAATGCGGAAGTAAAAACTGATGTAAACAATCGACTGAATTTGCAGTATATTGCGGGACAATTACAATACAGACAATCAAATCAACATGGACAACACTTGAGGAGTGTACTTCGAAGCGAGTTTAGTGGGTTATATTTTATAATTATATATTTTTTATTGAGTCTAAAGCCAGGCTTTCCTGTACTCTCTCTTTCAACCCAGCTAGATCGCCATGGAAACTTATGGTAACAGATGTTTAGCTCATATATTCAGAGTTTAATCCTAAAATCGGCTATAAAAGCGCCGCTGTTTCACAATTTAACTCATTTACAGCTGGCTTGACTTTGAAATCCCAGTGGAGCTGGCAGAACCAGTACGGAGGGAGAGATCGCGCTGATCCGCTGCTGTTTACCAACTGTTGAGCTGAGCGTCAGGAGCTCATTTATATATAGGCTATTATATTACTTGGATATAAGCTGCAGCATGGACGTCGGAAACTATTTACTGAGAGAGGGAGGGGGGGGGGGGGGGGGGGGGTTTGTTGTGAGGGTCGACTGTCACCTGGAGCAAACTGACAACTGATCAGAAACTCGTTCAACTCTGGACTGTCTGTGAAGACTGACGGGAAGCTGGCCTCATCCTCTGCTTCAGAGAGAGCCTTGCACTATCGGACCTGGGTCTCTGCTCTGTGTCCAGAGCCTGGTCGGGACACGCTGTTCACGCTGTGAACCTGCTCGCTAATGTGTAAAAAAAATAAAATAAACGGAGGGATTTAGAAATAAAACCCTCCCTCAAATAACTTAAATGTGGCCATGAATAAACTTGTTTCGCCTATAGCAGTATTGCCCAAATGCAAATATTGAATACATCTCTATTTTCACAGTTAAAAATGTCATTGTCACCTAAACTACCCCCGCCCCCTCCAAAAAAAGAGAAAAGAAAAGAGATGTAGCATATTTCATACGCACACCCAGCCTGAATTGCGATCAGTAAAATATAAAAAAAGTAGGCTATAAAACACAATTTAAACATGAAAGTTGTTCCTCTAGTTTATTTTGTTTAAATGGATAAAGCTTCATAATTAAAAGTAGCGCAATGTCCAGCTGTCAGAAATTAAAAGCAGCCTCTTGTGCATTAACAATGTTGCTTCGGGCTGTGATAGCGTTTTTTTTTTTTTTTTTTAATTCGCTCCTACTCTCCAAACAAGCTGCTCATCTTGGCTGAAATCAGCGGGGACACGGGGATTTATTTAATTATTTTTAACCAGACTCTAGAGTAGATGGAGGTGGGTGCAGGTCGTACAGAGCTCCACACACACTGGGACAGAAGATGAGGTCGATGCTCAACTGCTATAAAAACTCACACGTTTTCTTCCAGTGATTGTAGCTTCCTCTTTATAATGATCGTCGTTTTTTGCAATCGACAACGGGAAAAAAAACCCAGATTTGCCAACAAGAAACATCTGAGAACGGACTCAAATAATCAAGCTACCGCTAATGTACTATACGACTTCCGGTCGTCACCGGAAGTTCCAACACAATCTCACAGCGTTCCATTGACTCCATGGTTGCCCCGGAGAATAAGGTGAATAGTATTGAATAATATCATTTCAGACAGACAGACAGACCCAGAGAGAACAAGAGAGAGAGACAAATAGAGAGGGTGACACAGAGAGAGAGAAAGAGAGAGAGAGAGAGAGAGATAGATAGATAGATAGATAGATAGACAGACAGACAGACAGACGGACAAAGAGAGAGAGACAGATAGAGAGGGTGACACACACCCATAGATAGATAGATAGATAGATAGATAGATAGAGATACAGACAGACAGACCATGCCACAGCATGGTGGCAGCTTTAACCATAGGCTTTAACTGCTCTGTGACACCCTCAAACAGATCTAATGTACGACAAATCTGTACTTAGTACGAGCAAAAGGTTTACATTTCCCGAACCATAAGACCTTGCTGAACGCGTCCGTGTCACTTTGGTGTTTCTAGAGTAAAAATTGTTGATTGTGTCGCAGGTTGGAAACTTTGGGACGTTTAGAAAATCAGCGCCTACTTTTGAATGGGAGTCAATGAGAGGAGAGAGGGAACTGGCTGCACTCGGAGGCTCCCAGTTTAAATTGTGTTTGTCTCTCTGGTTTTTTGAGCACATGAAGAGATCAAGGATGAGCTTGTCTACAACCGTGGCCGAAATTATGTGTGTAGAGTGTAATCTGTGGCCGTGCTGACAGGATAGAGAGAAAAATGTGAGAGGATTTTTAGACCCTCTGTCACTCTACCAACTGCCAACGTCCGAACATTCCGTCCCATTGACTTTCATGTTAAATCTGAATTTTGTCAGAAATTTTAATGATTTTAAAACTATACATATATCTGAAACTGTTGAAGATATCAATAAGCTGAGATATAGCTGAATAGTTGAAAGGTTTGTGAACAGTTTAAAAGTTGAATGAAGTCTGTAGCTGAAAGTATGCTGAAGCTATTAGAGGCTGAATGAAGCAGAAGATTTGAAGAGTTTGAGGACTGTTTCAATGTATTTCCTATGAGAGAAAAATTGCACAAAAAGTTAAATATTTTAAAAAGTATAAATAGTATGAAAGAGAATAAATGTCCTGAAAAAGCTGCACGTTTTGATATATGAATTGTTGAAATAGCACAAAGTATGAAGAAGGAGTTAAACGCAGAAAAAGGGTGAAAGAAGTAAGAATAATAAGTATAAAGATTTGAATAACAATAGTGTGAATGCTTCCAGCATTCACACTAATAAAAAAAACCTCTTTCTTTGACAGGTTACAAGGAACATCGAGGGAGAGCAGATAAGGCTGCAGGTAGTAGGCGACCCTGCATATCCACTCCTGGACTGGCTAATCAAAGGATACCAAACGTCACCCAACCTCACTGCAGAACAAGAGTCTTTCAACATCTACCTGAGCTCTGTTCGCGGTGGGGTTGAGCAGACTTTTGGTCTGTTGAAGTCCAGATTTAGGGTTCTGCAAAAGAGGAGTGATTTCCATTTCACATTTGCTCCTAAAATGATAGCAACCTGCCGTGGCCTGCATAATTTCTGCCAGACGGAGCGAGACCATGGAAACACCAACTGGCTGGAAGACAGCGACACAATGCAGTATCCCCAGCCTGCCCAAGCAGCAAATTACCGAAACCACCTCACAGACAACACAAGGGCAAGGCAGTCATTGACAACTTATATGGCAAGAAACTTCCCGCTTTGCACTAGCAGTTTAGCTTAACTTAAAGCTGCTTAATTGTTCAAGTCAGTTGTTTTAGTAGTGAAGTTCAAGTCAGTTGTGTTAGTAGTTGTGTTAGTAGTGAAGTTCAAGTCAGTTGTGTTAGTAGTGAAGTTAGTAGTGAAGTTCAAGTCAGTTGTGTTAGTAGTTGTGTTAGTAGTGAAGTTCAAGTCAGTTTTGTTAGTAGTGAGGTTCAAGTTGTAATAAATGTTAAGCAAAAATCAAACCACATGATTGTCCATGACTGATTGAATAATCATTACACACAGCACAGAGTTCCAGTTCAAATGTGTGCAAATTTTAATCTTCTGTTTGGCCATTTTCTTCCGCCTTTTTACGGTCTTCTTCTAGTCCTTCATACTTTGTGCTATTTCAACAATTCATATATCAAAACGTGCAGCTTTTTTTGAACTTTATCGGCATTACTTTTCTCTTTTTAACTATTTATACTTTTTAAAATATTTAACTTTTTCTGATTTTTTTCAGCTTTATAATGTGTGTGTATTGCGTCTAACGAGCAGAGCTAGAGTGGTGCCAGAGTGGATAGAGGCAAAAAAACATTCTAGAGTTTTTCTGGCTAAACTGTCAGCACGGCCACAAATTAAACTCTAGACAAATTGTTTTCTCCAGTTTTGTAGCCACACTTGTCTTCTGGCTAAAATTCTGGTCAAAAATGCAAAGAGACTTAGATAATAACTAGAAAAAGCATTTCCAAGAATTCTCAGCATTGGGCTGAATGAGAGCAGAGAGCTCCCTGGCTGCATTTAAAAAATATTTAAAATTATTATCTAAGTCTCTTTGCATTTTTGACCAGAATTTTAGCCAGAAGACAAGTGTGGCTACAAAACTGGAGAAAATAATTTGTCTAGAGTTTAATTTGCAGAAAAGTTAAATATTTGAAAAAGTATAAATAGTTAAAAAGAGAAAAGTAATGCCGATAAAGTTCAAAAAAAGCTGCACGTTTTGATATATGAATTGTTGAAATAGCACAACACCTAACACACTAACCATATGGCCACAGAGAACCTGAGTTACAATGAGCTTTATACTATGAGGAATCAAAGACTGTCCAATGACAGCTGAATAATTGGAATCAAAAGTCAAGCAATGAAGTGAAAAGACTGAGGCAGGAATTGAACCCATGACCATATGATCACTAAACCTTTACTCTGCCACTCGGCTACAGAGAGCACACTGCTTTCAAGACTGTTGTCATTCATTCTAATGTGATGATGTGCTGCAAACTGGTATGAGTAATCAAGAAGATAACAAACACCTGTAACCAATTGAAGGCGGGGGAGGAGAGCAGAATTCAACATAACATAACAAGAGTTCTACCCTTGGATTCGAACCAGTGACCTTAGGGTTGGCAGGCAGTTACCCTACCCCCTACACTACAGTGGAGTTGTGAAGAAGAGAGGTTGAGACTTTGATGAATGTGAGATTTCTTGTGAAAAAGTTAAATATTTGAAAAAGTATAAATAGTTAAAAAGAGAAAAGTAATGCCGATAAAGTTCAAAAAAAGCTGCACGTTTTGATATATGAATTGTTGAAATAGCACAAAGTATGAAGGACTAGAAGAAGACCGTAAAAAGGCGGAAGAAAATGGCCAAACAGAAGAACAATAGTGTGACTGCTTCAGCAGTCACACTAACTAGAAAAGGCATTTCCAAGAATGGAAATGGTGTGACTGCTGACAGCAGCTGAATGCTGTTGCAGAATTAGCAAATAGTGCTAGCAGTGATCACCATACAAATGTTTGACCAAGGTCGGAATTGAACCCACAACCTCATGGTCAGTAGACTTCCACTCTGCCTCTAGGCCACAGTGCACACACAGTTGCAAAGACTGTTGTCTGTTGATGAGCTGCACTCTGTCTCACTCTGACATCAAGAAAGCTTGAGAGTCAAGCTTGAATGACTTACAAATAAAATTTCTGTGAATTTCAGGCTGAGAGCAGCAGTTTCAACATGAAGCAAGTTATCAGAAGTCAACAGAGGACGACTGGGAAAATAATTCACTATAATTGTTATTGAGGCAAGATTTGAACCAGTCACCTTCAGGTCTCTGCTGAATAATTGGAATCAAAAGTCAAGCAATGATGTGAAATGACTGAGGCAGGAATCGAACCCGTGACCATATGATCACTAAACCTTTACTCTGCCACTCGGCTACAGAGAGCACACTGCTTTCAAGACTGTTGTCATTCATTGTAATGTGATGATGTGCTGCAAACTGGTACGAGTAATCAAGGAGATAACAAACACCTGTAACCAATTGAAGGCGGGGGAGGAGAGCAGAATTCAACATAACATAACAAGAATTCTTCCCTTGGATTCGAACCAGTGACCTTTGGGTTGGCAGGCAGTTACCCTAACCCCTACACTACAGTGGAGTTGTCAAGATTAGAGGTTGAGACTTTGATGAATGTGAGATTTTTTGTGAAAAAGTTAAATATTTTAAAAAGTATAAATAGTTAAAAAGAGAAAAGTAATGCCGATAAAGTTCAAAAAAAGCTGCACGTTTTGATATATGAATTGTTGAAATAGCACAAAGTATGAAGGACTAGAAGAAGACCGTAAAAAGGCGGAAGAAAATGGCCAAACAGAAGAACAATAGTGTGACTGCTTCAGCAGTGACTGCTGAAGCATTCATATATCAAAACGTGCAGCTTTTTTTGAACTTTATCGGCATTACTTTTCTCTTTTTAACTATTTATACTTTTTAAAATATTTAACTTTTTCACAAAAAATCTCACATTCATCAAAGTCTCAACCTCTCCTCTCCACAACTCCACTGTAGTGTAGGGGGTAGGGTGGCTGCTTGCCAACCCTAAGGTCACTGGTTCGAATCCAAGGGAAGAACTCTTGTTATGTTATGTTGAATTCTGCTCTCCTCCCCCGCCTTCAATTGGTTACAGGTGTTTGTTATCTCCTTGATCACTCGTACCAGTTTGCAGCACATCATCACATTACAATGAATGACAAAAGTCTTGAAAGCAGTGTGCTCTCTGTAGCCGAGTGGCAGAGTAAAGGCTTAGTGATCATATGGTCATGGGTTCGATTCCTGCCTCAGTCATTTCACATCATTGCTTGACTTTTGATTCCAATTATTCAGCTGTCATTGGACAGTCTTTGATTCCTCATAGTATAAAGCTCATTGTAACTCAGGTTCTCTGTGGCCATATGGTTAGTGTGTTAGGTGTTGTGCTATTTCAACAATTCATATATCAAAAGCTTTTTTTGAACTTTATCGGCATTACTTTTCTCTTTTTAACTATTTATACTTTTTAAAATATTTAACTTTTTCTGCAAATTAAACTCTAGACAAATTATTTTCTCCAGTTTTGTAGCCACACTTGTCTTCTGGCTAAAATTCTGGTCAAAAATGCAAAGAGACTTAGATAATAATTTTAAATATTTTTTAAATGCAGCCAGGGAGCTCTCTGCTCTCATTCAGCCCAATGCTGAGAGTTCTCCACAACTCTGTCTGTAGTCCAGTTGGTAAGGTGGCTGCTTGCCAACTCCAAGGTCACTAGTTCGAATCCAGGCTGAGCAATCTTGTTATGTGATGTTGAACTCTGCTCCCCTCCCCCACCCTCAATTGGTTACAGGTGTTCGCTAAGAGACGCATTCATTGCTTCTGCCACTGTTTGCAGCACAACATCACATTACAATGGCAACATGCTTATGTCTGTGCTCTCTGTGGCGAAGTGGCAGAGTAAAGGTTTATTGATCATGAGGTCATGGGTTCGATTCCTTACTTTTTTTTTTAAGCAGAAGCCAGTGATCCTCTTATCAAAGGTTTTCTTTACCCCTCACATACTGTCTCTGTCTGTAGCTTAGTGGTTAGCTTGCTGGTCTGAAGACCTGAAGGTTGCTGGTTCAAATCTTGCCTCAACAACAATTATAGTGAATTATTTTCCCAGTCGTCCTCTGTTGACTTCTGATAACTTGCTTCATGTTGAAACTGCTGCTCTCAGCCTGAAATTCACAGAAATTTTCATTCTAAGTCATTCAAGCTTGACTCTCAAGCTTTCTTGATGTTGACAGTGTTTCCAACAGGTGCAGCTTTGTATAGCTTTCTCTGCAACTGTGTGTGCACTGTGGCCTAGAGGCAGAGTGAAAATCTACTGACCATGAGGTTGTGGATTCGATTCCGACCTTGGTCAAACATTTGTATGGTGATCACTGCTAGCACTATTTGCTAATTCTGCAACAGCGTTCAGCTGCTTTCAGCAGTCACACCATTTCCATTCTTGGAAATGCTTTTTCTAGTTCAATAAAACATCTCAGTATTTTGTGCACAGGCACTTTGAAAACGTATAACGACAAACTTTGAGTATACAGTATACAGCTCTGGAAAAAAATTAAGAGCCCACTTATGATCGGTTTCTCTGGTTTTACTGTTCAATATGTGTTTGAGTAAAATAAAATTATTTTCTTTTTTGTTTTATTCTATCAACTACCAAGTACATTTCTCCCAAAATGTTAAGTATTTTAGAGCTTTTATTGCAGGGGTCTCAAACTCCCGGCCCGGGGGCCACATCCGGCCCGCGGCCCCCCTACATCCGGCCCGCGTCTTGACGTAAAAAATAAGGCTGTCAAAGTTAGCGCAAAATGCTTTTAATGGCACTATTTTTTTTTTACGCGCGATTAATGCACTAACCTCGGGTCGCTCCGTAGTTTTGGGAAACAGAGAAGCTGCTTCTCTCCAGACGTGGCCACACAGGTCGGCAGCAGGGGCTGTCTCTCCAGGTCGGTGTACGTGTCTGTGTCTGAGTGTGTGTGAGTTACTACGGTTACCGCGGCGCTCCCGTCCCCCGGATATTTCTGCAGCTGGATTTACATGATCCGGTCTGAGACATGAAACTCATGGACTGAGGAGTCGTCCTGCTGCGCTCTGCACGTCACACCGACGACCGTGCATTTGTACTGTGAGGAATTGCTCTCTCTGCCCCGTGGTCAAACGGTGATAATCCACTGCAACATGTTGCTGTTGTTGACGTTATTGTGGTTGTGCGCGACGTAGAGCTGCCGCTTCGACTAGCGAGTTTTTTCCCCCCCTCAATTGCCCGTTCATTCAGCCTGGTGAGGGAGGGAGGGGGGTGGAGGGGGTGGTGTGTGTGTGTGTGTGTGTGTGTGTGTGTGCGTGCGTGCGTGCGTGCGTGCGCGTGTGTAAGGGGGTGGGGGGGTGGGGGGCGCCGTTTTATAATGTTACAGAAAACCTGCATGTTTTTTCTCCTCATGTTCCTACACTAGAAAACTTGTTCTTGTCACCAAACGAGGCTGCTCTCTCTCTCTGACAGCTGATTTTTAAATACCATGAAAATGGTATTTGGAAAGCATGGAAAGCATAAGAAACGTCCAGATCTGGATGTTTCTTATGCTTTCCATTCATATTGCTGGTATTTCAAGCAAAAATGAAAAAGATGCGATCAGGAAATTTTGAGATTAATAGCGATTAAAAAATTGAATCGTTTGACAGCCCTAATTATCATACAATATTTGAAAATAAACCCCGTTTTCAGAATTTTTTTTTTTTATATACTTGTCTCGAACACTGAAGTGGCCCCCCACTGAGATGACAGTGCCAGCAGTGGCCCCCAGCTCATTTGAGTTTGAGACCCCTGTTTTATTGGCTAATGACTAAACTAGTCTAAATAAAGAGATTTATATTATTAATTAAATAACAAAAATATCAAGTCTTTTCAGACCTTGAATAATAAGTAATGCAACTAAAACATGTGCATATTCATTCCTGAACAAATATTTGGACTCAGGAAGAGTTTATAAATCAGTTTTTGTGGGATAGTGTCAATGTTTAATCCCAGCAGTGGTTTTTATAATCTTCCTATAAAATCAGATGTGGTTCAGGTGATGACCTCATCAGTGTTTCATTAAGTAGAATGAGTTGTGTTTGTGTGGTATTTAAAAAGAAAAGAACAGAATGACTGTTATACATGTAGAGATGCTTTTAAGAAACATTTTGTGAAAGTGCTCTCTTATTTTTTCAGAAAAACAGTCATTCTTTTTATCAGAAAAAAATTGGCTAATCAAAGGATACCAAACATCACCCAACCTCACCGCAGAACAAGAGTCTTTCAATTGTCTACCTGAGCCCTGTTCGCGTTGGGATCGAGCAGACTTTGGGTCTTTTGAAGTCAAGTTTAACAAAATAAGTCATTCAGAAATACAGTCATTATTTTCTTTTCTTTTTTAAATACCAACACAAACACAACTCGTTCTACTTAATGAGGCACTTATGAGGTCATCACCTGAACCACATCTGGTTTTATAGGAAGATTATAAAAACCACTGCGGGGGTTAAACATTGACACTATCCCACAAAAACTGATTTATAAACTCTTCCTGAGTTAAAATATTCTTGCTGTGTATATATACTATAAGTAATCACAAAAATAAACAAGTTAAAGTAACAAGATGGTAGCAAGGTACCTGTTTTTGGCATGTAAACATGTTTGTGTCTTTCAGGTTTATCAGAACAAAAAATAGAACCCCCGAAGGAACATGACAACTTAAAGTAACTAGTAGAAAGTCAAGAATAAAGCTCTCTGAATCTAGTACAGTGTATGTAAAGTAAACTCAGACTCATCTTCTGGGTTCTCAGTCTGTGTGGGGAAATTTTGGAGTTGAGACTGGGGTCGGGGATGATACTGCTGGTGTGGGCCTGGATATCTGGATTGGGGATATGAATTATACTGAGGGGGAGGTGGACCTGCCTGTGGGGTAGGTAGGAGTGATCTTAGGCCCTCTAACATCACACCAATTAATCTCTCAGTTGACCTTGTATTCTGCTCGAAGAGTCTGCTCAGCAGGTTCTCCTCTTGCTGCTGGAGAATCCTTTCCCTCTGCTCTCGGTGCTCCTGTTGCTCCTCAGCCCATCGGTTTTGTCTGTCCTGCATTCCTTGTATCATCACCACATGCTCTTCAGACCAGGATTGCAGAGCCCGCTCATACCCAGATTTAGCTTTGGGCACCTTTCTTTCTATATAAAACGATCGTTTACACAATTGTCAGTATAACTCATGTTCTATAAGTGTAGAAAAATTACATAATGATGGAAGAAGCTGTGATTAAAGGTTTTTGGGTTGTTGTTTTTTTTTTACAATCTGGATCATTTACTCAACCAGATAACTTTACAGATAACAGATAACGCTTACTTTTTGTTCCTCTGAGCTGACTTCCTGCAGCATCCTCTGTTTCTGTGAGTTGAGAATCACCATCACCAGCCAGGGACATACCAGGCCTCTCACCCTGATCTGAATCAGATCTCTCGCCAACAGCCTGACCAGGACACAAACAGGTCTATCACAGGTCTCATCGAGAGTATATACATAAATAAAAAGATTTGATCAAAAAACCTGTCTGTCTATCACCACCAACCTGGCCGGTGAGATGGGTGGATGAACAACTGGAATCACTTATCAGCCCGCTCATCACACTAGCTTCTCGATGAGGTAGTTCCTCCCCAGAGTCCTCATCTTCATCTGAAACACAAGGAATAGCAGACATGTTTACATATGTGATCTCGCCACATCTTCCAACAAAACTCTAAAGATATAAAGAAAATTCACTTAAGCTACATTTGTTAATGCACACACACAAACACACACAGTTGCAGTACTAATAGTAAAAGTAGTAGTAGAAGCAGCAGAAGTAACGATAGTACAATCCCAAAAAATACTCGTTTAGTAATGATTCCTTCAGTAATACTAGCTAGTACTTGTAGCTACTAGAAACACTGGGCTAACAGTAACAGTAGGCTGGTTGCACGGGCGGCGGTAATAGATGTAGTAGTGAGGTAGGGGTGGTAACGTTAACGTTAAGAGTAAAGCTTGGACTAAAGAGAAGGGTTCGCTAACCTGATATGTTTTCGTCCGACATCACTGATGTACTGGATTCTTCAAATCCCATTTCGATGCCATGGTGGTCGGCATTCGCCAACGGTCGTCCGCCGAGGACTCTGTCCACCTCCTCATAAAATGTGAAGCTAGAGGGGTCTGAGCCGCTTCGGTTGTTATGTGCCTTCGCCTTGTTGTACTCCTGTTTAAGCAGTTTCCATTTGTTCTTTATCTGTGTCGCGTCTCTGTCCGTGTAACCTCCTTGTTGAAATTTTTCCTCAATTGCTTTGAAAATGTTGTTGTTTTTGTGTTTTCTTCCGTCCACCCTTTTCATAATTTGCAGTTCTTCCAACGTACTAATTAAATAAATAACTTCTGCTCGGGACCAACGTCTGCTCCGGGCCGCCATCTTGCTGTGCGTGGAATATGTGCGTCATCGCGACAGAAGGGCACCGCAAGGAGCATGCGCAGAACGACCGGAATTATTTTTAAAAAGAATAAACGTTTACATGATAGAGGAATTAATTAATTCCGCTTTAAAATAGGAATAAACCACCCACTTAATTCGGAATTAAGTTTAATTCCGAATTAAATTTTCACTCGGAATTAAGTGTTTACATGATCTTTTTAATTCGGAATTAACTTTAATTCGGAATTAAATGATTTTAATTCGGAATTAAAGCTCTCATGTAAACGGGGCAACTGTTTTGTGAGAAGAAACATCCACTTGAACTGTTTTAGTAACTTTGAAGGCCAAATGACTACAGTCTGTAGACTCGTCCATGTGATGTTTCAATCAATTGTTAATCTATTGTTGACAAAGACACACCGCCTAAAAATCTTCAGCTGTGGATGGCAAAATTGTGGCAACATGATATCAAAGAGTTGAACCAGTTAATGGCCAATAGTAGCTCAGTACAGCCAACACACTCGAAGCCATTATCAAACCCATCATGCACACTTCATTTCTGCTACCTGCATTCGGTAGTGTTGCTGTATTTGTACTGCATGAAAATCTAACTTACCTGATCAAAGCTTTTAACAAGACCAGTTGATGCAGCTGTCGAGGGCTCCGATATGGATGACACCTCATCCTGATGCCCCTCCATAGATGTTTCTTTAAGTGCCTGGAGATTTTAATGACAGATATCAGACTGATGAAATCAAGTAAAAATAAATGTTCTAATACAATCAATATCTTTCATGTGTGTATGTGGCAGTATAGATGTATTTCGCTACATCAACCATGAATTTGAATTACTGTATTTAATGCACTATAAATTATGTTAAGGACAAAGTGTGGCAAGGTGAAGAGGGCCCGGGCAGGCTTCGAACCCCAGACTCCCCGGTAAGAGTTATGCACGCTAACCATTCGGCCAAAGGGACATCCTCTTGGCCAAGTAGCCAGGGCGCATGATCAATTGGAGGCATAGTGACAGGACCCTCAACTGTCACATCTCTCCCCCTCTTTTCACAAGCACGTCCTCGTGCTTCCGCGCAGGCTGCCACACATTAGGAATCAATGGACCCACCCCTAGTGCTACATGGATCCTGCCAACAACGCCAAAATGTGGCAAGGTGAAGAGGGCCCGGGCAGGCTTCGAACCCCAGACTCCCAGGTAAGAGTTATGCACGCTAACCATTCGGCCAAAGGGACATCCCCTTGGCCAAGTAGCCAGGGCGCATGATCAATTGGAGGCATAGTGACAGGACCCTCAACTGTCACAAAAGCAAGATAGAATATGTTCATGTATGTGAATTTTTGTATGGCAAGAGGATGTCCCTTATGAGAACTATGACTTCCACAAAGTATATTGGACCACCTTGCATCTCCATGGCCAGTCTGATTCACCATAATTATAGGTGATCTCCTCTCCTGGACTTATGTCACGTGTTGCAAACAAACACAGATGGGGCTTTCCTTCCACTGTCAAATACTTCATCTTGGCATTGGGATTTATATGATCATCATTTACAAGCCTTCCAAGTGACCCATCCTCTTTTGCTGCATCAACACTACAAAAGCAAAGGAAACGCATGAGTACAAATCGTTTGTAATTTGGCAATATAAATGTGCCTGATTTAGAACAACAATATAAATCAACAATCAACAATATATTCTGAAAAGTAGCTTATGACCACTGTATATATTCAGTGAAGCAAAAAAAAAAAGTGTAATTTAATTCTGATTAGAAAAAGCGATGACACAACACTTACCACCATCACTGCTCTCACATTCTTGCCTACTTATTAGTTGCCCTCGATATTCCAACAGAAAATCTCCTTTTTCAAATGGATCAGAGGTGAAGATACCACGACCTAGTTAAAACACACATAACAAATAGACAAAAAGTAAGGTGAAATATTTAGGGATGTCCCGATCCGATATTGATATCGGATTTATGTCTGATATCAGCCAAAAAAACGAATATCGGATTATATCGGACTGCATCTAAAATCTCCGATATAAACGCTCCGATAAAAGCAGTCCATTATTCCGCTCCAGCACTTCTGTGACTCTCGTTCACACTCCAACACAGTAGGTGGCGGTAATGCACCTTAATGTTGGTGCGCCGCCCGCCAGAGAAGAAGAGCGGCCGGCTCCAGCATGCAGAGATCACATGATCACAACAACAACAGCGTGTGTGCGACACACACACACACACACACAGGTGCATGGACAGGTCGCGCTTGCCCGCTAATAAACGGTAAATGCGCTATATTGCTCTAAAGGTCGGTGGTCAGATTCTTTTGGAGGAAGACCAGCTGGTCCACATGTTGTGCCGTGTTACGGTCAGGTTACGGTGCGTTCACACCGGGCGCGAGTAACAGTGCTAAAGCCAGCATTAAATTAACGATGCTAATTTCTGTTAGCCTGTCTATGGCGTTTTACATTATACGTTAGCATTAAGCTAGCGGGCTTTATGCTTAGTTGTGACACTGGCTGTGTGTTTTGAACGTTGTTTCAAACTATGTGGGTTTGATTAAACATCTTTGATGCTTAAATATTGCTGCTTATTGCTTTACTCCTCTTTTTATTTTATGTTTGCCATTTTTACTGTAAGGCAGGCTATAATCTTCAATTTGGAGTGACAAATAAAACCTTGAAGCAAGAAGATTTTGCCTTTTGTTTGACATTGATGTAGGCTACCTACAGTAATTCAATAACAGTTGTAAATAAGGTTTATTTTTTAATATTTTACAGTTCAAAAGTAAGCTCACTACTGTCTGTCCCATAGAAGAACATGACAGCAGCAGCCTGTCAGTCAGCAACAGGAGGATCTCCTTTGTATTAGAATTTGAAAAATATAAATAATCGTTTTTTTTCACCACCCCTAATATCGGATCAATATCGGTATCGGGCCGATATTGAAGGCTGCAATATCGGTATCGTATCGGAAGTGAAAAAGTGGTATCGGGACATCCCTAGAAATATTTAAACTTAAATCATGATTAACCAATTAGAGGATTGCACTAACCTTTAAAAGCACTGATGTATCTGATGCCAAGTCCCACTTTGTCCCTTCCAGTACTCGCATAAAATTTTGCATCCTCTGTGGGATTTATGCGTCTACGCCTTAGCATGTTTTCCTGTCATGGGGGGCAAGCACAATGTTGTCTTACTAAACCAACTCCGGTTATCCCCTTACAGCAGACATCCAAACTATTCCACAAAGGGCCATGTGGCTGTAGGTTTTTGTTCCAACCAAGCAGCAGCACACCAGACTTGACTCGATCTCAGTCTTCAGATAGTTGATTGGTCAATCTGTGTGTTTTT
This sequence comes from Trachurus japonicus, assembly GCF_045865225.1. Classification (NCBI taxonomy): domain Eukaryota; kingdom Metazoa; phylum Chordata; class Actinopteri; order Carangiformes; family Carangidae; genus Trachurus; species Trachurus japonicus. Next base: position 4,026,957 of record NC_140916.1, read on the forward strand.
GGTCAATCTGTGTGTTTTTGATCGGTTGGAACAAAATCCTGCAGCCACACAGCGCTTTGTGGAATATTTTGGACACACCTGCCTTCGAGTCATTATTTGATTATGTATTGTGTGATGGCCCCTTGAAATTGCATTTTGTAGTCTGTATGACTTCACATTGAAATTATGATATTAACATGAACAAGGGCTTGGGATTTTATCATTACAATGCTTGTGTTATCAGAGGGTTTAAACTGTTCCATGATTATTTAACTAACAAAAGGCAACTAACTAGGCTAAGATCTCTCTTTAGACCAAAAAAGAGAAAACTTTATAACAAGCATGAGACAAGTTAGAAACTGTGTTCACAATGTATACCTGTCCCAGTAGTCAGGTAATTTAATTCACAGATTGACATTATCATTCCTTTTTAATCCCTTTAACTGCCTGTGTCACTATTTTCCTGTATAACTCAACATCACTTACGATACACGCAATTTTTTTCCCCCTACATTTTCGGGGGGCTGGGTGAAAAATAGTCCCGCACACTGTCTTACTTTAGAGAAAACTATGATTTAATAAAATGATGCTGTGACGCGCTTCCCTCCTTCAGACAAAATGTGTGTGAATGCGGTTTTCTTTTCCTTTTTTTCTTGTCTTTTGAGCGAGTGTGATGGCCGAGTAAGCCGTAAACACCCATCCAAAATAAACGCCGGGTCAAACATTGCTTTTCTGGTTGCCAAAAAATATTCTATGCAAATATAGCCTCCCTAAACACAAACAAATAACCTTAAACAGATTGAAAGGGGTGTCTAGAGACATTAAAGACGGCCGAGGACTGACGAGACTGGTTGCTCCTGCCCGGTCTGTCCACTCCTCTCATCCGCACTTCGGCACCTGTCCTGGGCTGCACCATACATCCATGGGCTGCACCCATAGACTGCTCCGTGTCGGCTCGGCTCGGCTCCTCGTTTTAAATGGCTTATTACTCCTGTTAAAAGTAGTGTAAACAATTTACTGTTCTGATCACTCATACGCGTGTTTAGTTAGGCAATACGTTGCATTATTATTAGTTATACTTCAAAAATAAAGGACGGCGGAGCGAGCCAAGCTCTAGTCCAGGACAGGTGCTAAAGTGTGGGAGAGGAGGGGAGAGACTGGGCTCTGCGGGGCTCTTGCAACTTGCGGCGGATCAGGGAGGGCAGAGGACTGCAAAGGTCAGCGAGACCCGGGGGGGCTGGGGGTACGGTGGTCGACTCTGAACGCTCACCGGGCGGATCTCTCCAGTGGGGTGGAGGTGGGCGGGGCGAATCCGCCGTCGGGTCTCCTCCGCTCCGGTGTAACACCGGCACGGTGGCTGCAGTGGCAGTGTTTCCACCGGCTGCGCATATCAGACGGTCCTGAAGCGTGTACACGTGTGCACGAAAGAAATTGCACAGTGTACACGTGTACATATTTTAGTACACGTTCACATCCCTATTAGCCGAATTAGCTTATTACAATGCTAAATGCTTAATAAATCATGAACGCCAAAAAGGGCACATTACTGTGTACAGATGCTACGGTACACGTAGCAAGCACGTTAGCCGCTACTTGCTACGTTAGCTAAGGTACAGACTAGGGCTGACCTCCAAAAGTCGACTATTCGACGATTCGATTCGGAGGGGTCTGATTCGACTATGAACCTCGTAGTCGAATCTAACCAAGACCATACCATTCTGACTATATGGGGGTGCCCACGGCTGCTGAGCATAAATTGTTACATAGAATGTCTTTTTTCGTTATAAAAAGACTATTTTGATACAAAATCTGCCTACTTTCTGTTAATAAAGAGTTCAAAATTATGTGTGCGTTTAAACTGTAGTCTTAGCTTCTTACTACGTATTAATAAATCACCCACTGCAGTTGCACAATCAAATGAGCGGAGTTTTTTTTTTTTTTTTCAAATGAGCGGAGGTTAGCAGTAGGACTGTCAAAGTCACGGTACTCAGAAGTCACTGCAGAACACTCACGGAGTGGCAAAAAGACGAGGGGCAGAGCCGCCAAAGTTTAAAATCAAGGAAGTCTGACAGTCTAACTTTGTCAACATTTATCATGCATGACCTGACAGAACAGCAAAACATTGTGAGGATACATCTGACTTTGACCGAGTTACATTCAAGAACCTGCTTTCAATCACGGAATATAAATTAACTCCAGCGGTGATTTTTTTTTTTTTCGATGGATCAGCTGTGTTTACCGTTTCAAGTGTCAATAGTTCTGATGGTTAGACAGATGAATAAGTCCCTAACACATCCTAAAGTTTGACATGTCAGAGTTTTTCAGAAGAGGAACTTGTTTTTTTTCCGACTTCCGAGTTGTAATGAACGCACCATAAGTGTCGGGAGTCACAGCTGTAATCTCGTCCCTCTGCAGCCTGTCTGTCTCTCTGCCGGTGCCGCGGTCACACTGTGTGTGTTACAGGATTGATTAACGTAATGTACGGATTGTCGAGTCCTTCTGACCTCCGTTTGTTTTGATACTACATGTTTTACCCGGTTTCTCTGTGTCCACGACCACCGCTATCCTTCATCACGTTGAGGGATGTTTGATTTGCTACTCACAGTCCGAGCAAAAGGAGCGTTGTCCAGGGCAACGTAACATAAACGCATACCCTGGCTCACAATGGCTACTAAAAATCATCCAAAGTGTGGAAAATAAATAAAGGTATTTGTTTTACACCTACCATATTTTTTGGGTGTTTTAGCTCTTTTGTTTGAAACGGGAAAAAGTCGCAAATTTGCTGCTATCTAAAAAAAAAAAAAAAAAAAAAGGTTCGACGATCAGTCAACTACGGCAAAATCTGACGAATCAGATTCGACTATGAAAATCCTTAGTCGAAAACAGCCCTAGTACAGACTCACCTGAGTGTGTGTGTGTGTGTGTGACGTAGCAAGCACGTGTACCGTAGCATCTGTACACGGTAATGTGCCCTTTTTGTGTTGTAAAATTTCAACACAAAATGCAAAATCATCCACACCAAAAACATACATATTACTGTGTACAGAGGCTATGGCTTTAGTAAAAAAAGACTTACCGAGCAAAAAAGCGACTGTATTTATAAATATATATGCTTACCTGTGGTTTTTAATCCTCTGATGACGGCATCCTGCAGCTCTTTAGAAAGGGGGCGTGCCGTGTTGACGGAGCTTGGAATTGACGGAGCTTGGAATTGACGTCTCGTACCACCAGCCAATCACAGCGCAGCCCGCCAAATTTCACCATGTGTATCAGAAATGTGTAAAAAACTGCAATACCGCTGTGTCCACTGGGCGTGCTGTGCTATACACTGTGATACACTCAAAATCAGGTCAAGCGGTTAAGAAGGACTTTCAAACTAAAAGAGAGGAAATGTTATTTAGACGCTACTGAGTGAATATACACTGTTTGATTTAGGCGGACATTGGCATAGTCCGTGCAATCCCCTACTGTTCGCGTAATGTCGGCACGTAGTCAGGTGTATTGTCCGTCTATACCATATAAACACACACACACACACACACACACACACAAACACACACAGAAAAGGTGAGACAAAGGTCAGTGAATCGTTAGCACTCTTTGTCTCTGTTATTCATTTGATATCCATTGATACATCTGTCACATTACCATAGCTGGTATTTTTTTTTATTTTTTGTAACTGAGAATTACCATCGTTGGTATTACGTCTGCCACTGTTGCAACTCTTATGTTTTATTTTCACTATTACCATATTTATTTATTATTATCATTACTATGAATAATCATGCTGCTTGAGCACTTTGCACTTTGCCCACATATAACAATCAACATCATGCTGCTATGAGCACTTTGCACTTTGCCTACCTCATACATGTTTCAGTATTGTCTTATGTGTTGTCTATTGTCTAATTGTGTCTTTTTATGCCTCACCTTCATATAGTAGCTTGTGGTCTGTGTAATTCTGTGTATTTTATCATGTTTATGTTATGTAGGGACTACAGATGGAAATTAGCTGTGAGCTAAATCTGGTGCAACCATCTTTTCATTTTTTCCTGCAAATGATTAATGTAATTGCACACTGTCCCTTATTAAACTAATAAAAATAAATAAATAAAAAAAAATAGCAGAGAGCAGCGTTCACACCTGCACTGGGTTCAGTGGGTCGGGTCAGATCGACACACATCAACACGTCCTGTTCCCATCAGCAGGTGAGATGTTTGTCTCTGTGACCCCGTGACCTCACACACACACACACACACACACACACACACACACACACACACACACACACACACACACACTCACACACACACACACACACACACTCAGGTGAGTCTGTACCTGCAGGAAGCTGAAGGTGTTGGAGATGCTGAACTGGATCTGCTCTCCGTTCACCGTCAGAGGATAGTTGACGTGGAACTTCACCAAGTCCTTCGCCTGATCGGGGTAACCCAGCTCCACGAACGCCTAAGGGAGGTTATTAAAGGGACAGTTCAACATTTAGTCGGATCCTCCTCTCACCATAATAACCCCTATAGTCACAGCAGTAGGTTCTTCACCTTTAATTATCGGTGCACGTTGTTTTGAGACGTGAGCTACATGGTATATTTCCACCTTTCCCTCATCAAACTCATCAAATACACAATCCAACAACTCCACAACGCTCTGGTGGACAAGTTGTGAGCTGCACATTCACCACGCTATGAGATAATAACACAACGTTACCAGACAGAGTTCTTTTAGAGGGAAATGCAGCCGGAACTACATTCCAGACTCGGCTGCTAGGCGGAGGGATTTCACAAGAGAAAGTAGTTCAGAGTATTTGCTTCATATATATGTTACTATTTCATAGATGACTCTGATTGCAACTGTAACACTGTTTAATTATCCTTTAATTTTATTTTTGGCTACATTTGTTAATTATTATTGGATACTTGTTTCTTTCTATGACTCTGAAATCATGAAGTGCTCTAATGGATATAATGGAAGATTGAATTAAAGGGTAGGCATCTATAAGCTAGATAGCTTCAGCCTACACCTTTTCGATCTATTTATGAACTAGTTGAACAAATGATGGTTTCATGGAAGGTTGACTGACTGTGATTGATGCTCAACTGTAAACAATTTTGTATTAAAGATCGAATAAACTACTACTACTACTACTACTACTAATGTGCAGGTCACAACTTGTCCACCAGAGCGTTGTGGAGTTGTTGGATTGTGTATATGAGTTTGATGAGAGAAAGGTGGAAATACTGAGCAGCTCACGTCTCTGCCCCGCCTATCTCAAAACAACATGCACCGATAATTAAAGGTGATGAACCTACTGCTACGACTATAGAGGGATTATGGTGAGAGGAGAATTTGCCAAAAATGTTGAACTATCCTTTTAAACAGAGGTGAGTAACACAGCTGGACAACGGCAGCCAATCAGGAGCCTCCGTGCCGAAGGGTCAGAGTCGACTCACCAGAGACGGGAACATGAGGATCTTCACGATCTTCCCGAACGGCTCCGTCAGCTTCCTCAGGTACGCCTCGTCCACAACCTGGGCCGGGAACTTCACACACACCACTTTACACCCCCCCCCCCCCTTTTTGAAAAACTCCCCGGTTCTGCACGATTCACGTAAACGACCCAGTTGACCAGAAAAACAGCGATTATAGCCAAAAGGTGACTAGTTTGCAGGTATGAATGCTGCTGCTGCACTGTAATTTCCCAGCTTGGGATCAATAAAGTCTATCTATCTATCTATCTATCTATCTATCTATCTATCTATCTATCTATCTATCTATCTATCTATCTATCTATCTATCTATCTATCTATCTATCTATCTATCTATCTATCTATCTATCTATCTACCTACCTATCTATCCATCCACACACACAGTGAAGCTCAATGAGGTGAACGTACTCTGGCTCTGATTGGTTCTTTTTAACGGCCGGGCAGGTCTTTCTTCCTCCTTCCTCTTCTCTGATTGGTCGTCAGCTCTTTAAAGACACATGAACATGTAGCGGAAGCTTCTCGAAGCTCCTCTTCCCGGTTCGTCAAATTTGGACGAACCAGGGTCTGTCCTCTTCCCAGTTCGTCCAAATTTGATGAACCAGGAAGAGGAGCTTCGAGAAGCTTCCGCTACAAAACAAGCTTGAAATATAGACTTATTTAATTTTTGTCGGGACAATTTCGCATTTCGGGGCTTCAATACAAGACGGACATTACATACGAGCAGTATGGAGGTATTTGGATGTTTTTTGGTGTGTCTTTTTGTTACGAAGACAGTTGGTATCCATTTGCAACCGTTATATGGACATGCACTGCTACATCGAGACCCCTTGTAACTCAGAGAAGCCACGGAGGACTCTGAAACTTCTTCCAGCCCTTAGTCCACATGAGGGTGAGTAGATAATGAGTGAAATTTCAATTTTGAGTGAACTATCCCTTTAAAAAGATGTTTAACACATCAAAACTCATTGTGGTTCTTCATCCCCAATTATACTTTTGAAAAAATGGGTGGACTTGCTTTCATTTTAACCTGCACCTACTCATCTGACAAGCTTCCGGTCACGCTGTTTCAATTAAAATTTTTTTCCTCACAAAACTTTGTTATGGAATAACGGGTGTATTACTATTAGGAATAAGTCTCTTTTTTATTCCAAATGGTTTGAGAGAGGTATAAATAATATTTTGTCTGTTTTGGATGAACATGGTCTTGTCCTCTCTTATGAGAGTTTCTTATTGTGCCATAATTTCCCTGTACCTTTCAAAGAATACAACTCTGTGATAAGAGCAATCTCCTCTGGCTTACTTAGTTTGATGAAATGTCACTCATTTATCTTTTTGTGAAGAAATTAGACCAGAGGGTAAATCTTCTTTTGAATGGTATACATGGTATGGTAATGTTATACCATACAAGACAAGAAATGTAACAATAAACAATAAACAAGACAATAAGTCTTGTTGTCTAAAACATAACTTTGATTTGCCAATAACTCTCAGAAAATGTTAGCTAGGCTTTAATAAAATGTCACACAGCGGTGTTAGTTGTACAGACCAATAATAACCTGTTCAGACTCTGTTGACAGCTACATTGTTGTTTACTCTTTGACTCTTGTTCATTTTGATCAAAAGTTCTTCAATAAATAAGACATATTGTGTAGGTTACATGTGCCCACATCAACAAGATCAGTATTCTAAAAACTGACTTGAATAATATAGATAAATGAGAATCAGATTCTGAACTGCTCCCTCAGCAAAGAACAGAGAATACAACGTCGGCTGTAAAGAGACAGATGAAGATAAACATAAATAAATGCACATAGAAGCATACAACTATATGTAGAAAATATATTTTTTTAAAAACAGCAGGTGAAGAAATATGTAGGGATATGAACATATAAAATAAAAAAATATATATAAATATGAATGGAATCAGTTGAATAAACAGTAACAGCAACAGGTTCAATGAAATAGATTCAGAAAATAAAACGTCAAAAAAAAAATAAAAACACAACCGTTTAGTTAGTTTTGGTTTAGTTTTTTATTTGCACATTATAAAACCTGCATAAACAATGAAAATAGTAAAATGAAACATTGTGCAGGAGAGGTAGAAGCCAAAAAAGGCTTATAATAATACCTCCCCTATGAAAACAACAACAACAACAACAGTGGTGGTCTTCAGAGTAGGTATTTGACGACTGTTCATCATTGTGAACCCATCAGTTTCCTTTCGGAGGCTCGTGTAGTTCTGCTGTTGACCTGCAGGTGGTGCTGTAGGATCACTTTTAAACCCCAGTGAGTTCAATTTAATCTGTTCCTCAGTCTGAGGCAGAAAAACCTCAAGTCGCATCCAGAGACGGAGGAGCTGAAACACAGACTCATGAAACTGTATTTAAATAATAAAAATAAGAATAAAAAAAAATCATAAAAAAACAAAATGTGATAAATATTAAAGTGATGAGATTATTGATCTACAGACAGGAAACAGTGTCGGTTTAAGAAAAGTCCCACTGTCATATTCTGTTACTGTAAAAGACAATATAATAACCATATCAATATATAATATAATAACAGTATAATATAATACAATGGCAATCCATAATATATTATAATAGCAACGCTTGTGTATAAATAATGTTTAAGTTGGACCTGAATGACAGAAATAATGGATTTTAAAAAACACTAGAAAATGACATGGATGAAAAGAGGAAGAGAATTAAATGTTAAATAAAGAGACAAATGAATAAATGTTGTTGAACATAAACAGTAAATTAGTTTTGTATGCTGTCCAGATGTTTTTGTTTTGAACCTTTAATCGACTACAGAGGTGGAAGTCTCACATCTGTTTGTTATAACATGAGTTCATTCATGCTGTAACTCATTATGGGATTATAAAAGAGTGTGAATATTTACATTAAATTAGAGTGACAGCAGAAACAGAAATGAAATAAAACATAATTAAAAACAAAGATGGATAAAGTGAAGATGTCAGATTGGTATATAAACTCATGTTCTGTGTTTCCAGTGGTGTTGTGTGTCTCTTTGTCCTGTCGTTTCGTGTTTGGTGGCGTTTTTTCGGCGGCCAGCAGGCGGCGCCACAGACCAACGCTCAGCGCCACGTCACACCGATCACACAACGCCGCTGATGCTGTTTGACATTAACGTCCAGATATATAATATAACACATAAAGAGCTGTTTGTACTGTTGACGAGCCGGCAGCTGATTTATAGGTTTATATTTATGTATATATTAATATATTTATATCAGGTTCAATAAACAGACGACAAAGGATCAAACTGTTTGATCATGTCATTGTCATTTAAACATCTTCTATCTGTTACTGAGCAGATTTTAAATGTTTCATTATTATTATTTTTATTATTGCACAGCAGCAAATCAACTGTGTTTAAATGTAAAAGAGTCAGACACAGTTCAGTTAAATCAACATGTAAAAACAAACTGCGTTGATACTTCAGTTGTTTTATAATAAAACACAAGACAATAAATACAGGATGATGATGGTAATAATAATAATAATAATAATAATAATGATAAAATCTGTGGATCAAAGTATTTTATATGAAATAAAATAAACCAAACAGGTTTCAACAAAACTCAGTAAAATCACATTAAAAACAGGAAGTGGAGAATTTAACTGAAATAAAAAAACAAATATAGGAAACATGTGACGGTGAAGAGAATGAATAAATGTTGAATCTCCAGTAGATAAATGCTGGTGTGTTGCTGCTGCTGCTGCTCTGTGGCTCCAGATGTGACAGATGTGGTTCAGTTCTACAGTTTAAAGACGTCAACGTCGCCTCAGGTTTAGACCTTTTGTATCTGACACCACGTCGTTCAGTCGGTGGAAGAAGAAGCGCTTTATTCTGAAAATACGGCAACAAACGTCCTGTTGTTTATGGACCTCAGCACATTTTCATTTATGCACTTTTTATTTCATGTTTCACCGACGACGCTGCAACAACTCATGTGTCATCTCACTCAATCTAACATGTTTTTACTATATATATATATATAACACGTCTGTACATTTACTCATCATCTATCTGTTTGTTCTCTCTTATTTAATTCTCTCTGCTCAGTTTCTTTTTCTCTTTATATTTATAAATATATTCAAATGAGCAGTAACTGATTATTGATTATTGTAATAAAGACAGTGTTTATTATTTCACAGCACATGTTCAGTAATGAAACTGTAAACTCACATGGGACAGAACAATAACAGCCGATCTCTGGTTCTGGTTCTGGTTCTGGTTTCGTCTCCTCGGCTCCAAATAACCGTCCTGATCCGTTTCACTCTTTATGAAACATTAACATTAAATAATTATTATTTAAAAAAAAACAAAAAACAAACACATTGTGTGACCACAGTTCAACCAGAACCAGAACCAGAATCAGAACCAGGACCAGGACCAGGACCAGGACCAGGACCAGGACCAGGACCAGGACCAGGACCAGGACCAGGACCAGGACCACATCCATGTTGTTGGATCAAACACTGAGTCTCTGTGGTTTCAGTAAAACACCGAGGTCCAGTTCAGGTTCAGTAAAAAGCTTCTGTCTGAACGTGTGAAGAAGAAACGGAGACGTTTGAGTCTGGATGAGACACGCAGGATTTTATTTTACACTTTATTTTGAAACGCGGTCGGTCGGTCGGTCAGAGGAGAGAAGCTGCTGCTGCTGCTGCTGGATGAAGCCACAGACTGAGACTCTACACAAACTATGATCAATAATCAATAATCAATAAAGAGTTGATCCTGTTCTTATTGATCCTGTGACTGTAGATGATGGAACATGTGAATGAATTCACTGCTCGTTAAAGGGACAATGGGGAGTTTCCCCATCGGCAGAACGAAAAATTCCGCGACAATAAAAAAGTATCATATTAATGTGGATGAATCTACGTTACCACTTGTTAATGGGCCCATTTTAGATAAATATATCGTTTTGTCTCTATCGTTATTTTGTTATTATTAGTGGTGGTGGAAACGCTGGTCGAGCCGACCACCGTTTCTTTACTTTCGGTTTCGTGGCGAGTCATGAGAATAACGCCGCCGAATGCCCGTTTATGGTCGGAACTACGATGGTATGTGATCGTCTTCAAACCTCTGACTTTAATTCTTGATGAATGAAAACATGAGTCTGTCTTGCGCCGGTCAAAGAATTTCACGGTGCGCGGAGGCTCATAAATGTAGTGTGAAAACGCTTCGCTTTTCCAAAACTCCTCGTTGTCCCTTTAAAGTAAAAACCTGGAAGACAAAGAGACAGAGGACGACAGGAAGGACGGAGGCTCTGGAACATGTCCTGGTCCTGGTTCTGGTTCTGGTTCTGGTTCTGGTCTCTAGTCCCGGTCCTGTGGAGAACTTTCCACAGGACCAGAACTAGAACCAGGACCAGGACCAGGACCAGGACCAGGACCAGGACCAGGACCAGGACCAGGACCAGGACCAGGACCAGCAGCAGGTTTCCAGTCTGACGACCACACGTGGAGGTTTTATTCACCGCGGCAACGCTCAGATATTTACTGTAACTCACCTGCAAGTTCCATCATCCACACACACACACACACACACACACACACAAACACACACACACACATGCAGAACAGATTTACTGAAGGAGTCGTATCAGCAGCTCCAGGTCGTTTTAAACCTGCAGCGTTTTGTCTTCACATTAAAACTGTAACAATTATAGATAATATATAATATATATAAATATTATATATACTGTATATATTTATATGATTATAGATTATTGACAGAAGTGATAATCTGAAAAAACAAGGTCAATAAAATGTGAAATAAAAAAAAACTGACATCCTCATCCTCATCTTCTTTCATTCACTGATGAGTTTTAATTCTACTGAGTTTTACTTCACTTGTTTATTTGTAGGATCCATTGATTCATTGATTGATTATTGATTAATTGATTGGCTGTGAAATCTTCTGTCTCATCACAGTTATAAACAAAATTAATTTCCTGTAGAATTATTGATTGATTTACTGTGGAGCTGCACTTCCTGTTTCCTGTGTGTGTGTGTGTGTGTGTGTGTGTGGGCGTGGCCAGTGACACACTGACGTGTTGACGTGAGGTTAATGTGTAATTAGCGTGTTAATTGTGAGCATGTGGAGGAGACGACACACACTCACCTGGATTAAACACCTGTGTGTGTGTGTGTGTGTGTGTGTGTGTGTGTGTGTTGGGACTCTGTTTTCATCACGTCTCATTCTAATGAAATTTAAATAAAAGTCATTGTAACTTTGTATTTTCTTCATCTGCAGATCATTTTTATTAACATTATTCATATTTTATATTCTATATTTTTCTATATTTCATATTTTTCTATATTCCCTGTGACGTCTCAGTTTCAGTTTTTCTCTCGACTCATTTCAGATTTTCCTTCATCGTCCTGTTTGAATAGTAAAAGAACTGAGATCAAAATAAAACTAATATAGTTAATATACAGAAATATAAATATACATTTCTATAACATTTATATTTTAAATCGATTTTCTACATTGGAAGCAGTAACCAGTTCTATTTTCATTATTTTTTAAAGATGTGAATATAGTATTGTATTCACAACAATATTTGTGAGTAAATGTACATTTTATATCAACTTTATTTCTTATTTTAAAAAAATTATATGGTTTAATTTCTTTACTCCTTTAGTTTTATTGTAAATGTAACTTTAATATTCACTGGTCCATTAAATAAATAAAGTTCATGAAATTAATTGTCATGTAGCCTATGTTTTATTTTTTATTCATTTGTTTGTTTTGTTGTTGATGTCCTGGCGTCGTCACGGTGACAGACTGAAGCCACTGTGATGTCACAGCAGGTGGAGAAATTAACGACCAGTTGGTGTTTAAATCAGAACAGAGAGAGAGAGAGAGATGATTCCTCTTCCTCCTCCTCCTCTTTCTCCTCTTCCTTTCTCCTCTTCCTCCTCCTCCTCCTTCACCTGTTCTCACCTTCATCATCAGACTCTGACAGACTGAACTGTTCAATCAGAACGATTGGTAACACTTTATAACAAGTAGACACTATTAAGCATTAGTTAAGCATTAATAAATACTCATTTATAACACATGAATAGTCATTATAAACACATTTAGTGCTTATCAGTGATGAGTAAAACATTTTCAACTGTTTATAAACTACAAACTAATGAGTATTTATGTGTTATAAATGATGAATTCAGTATTTATTAAAGGGACAACGAGGAGTTTCCATTTGGTTATAAAAAAGTCTCATATTAATGTGGATGAATCTGCGCTACCCACACTTGTTAATGGCTGCATTTTCGATAAGTATATCATTTTGTCTCTATCGTTATTTTGTTATTATTAGTGCTGGCGGAAATGCTGGTCGAGCCGACCAGCGTTTCTTTACTTTCGGTTGCATATCTGAACGTATTCTTGATGTTGCATTCAGGTGAAATGGGGCAGACGTCAGACAGACAACAGACGCTGCATGTAACAGGATAAACAAGCATCTATGTAAACAAGTGGTCTGCCAGCACGAGGCAAAACAATACAGGCGTGACAATATGTTGTCATGGTGATGTGGTATTGTTTTACCGTCTTTCTCTGGTGGAGTAAAATGACATCCGGTTGGTTTGCAGACGGCCGTCTGCCTGACTGCACCTGAATGCAACATCAGTGCCTCCGTCCTTCCTCACACTACACAGTGGTGACAGTTTTAACAGGCCGAGCCGACAGCTCCGCTCAGTTTCTATGGTTACCTACGGTCACGCTGCCACTCAACGTAAAAAATGGCGATGCAACATGGCCGCCTCGGTTCGGTGCGTCGCCCACTTATGTATTTGTAACGACTTGTAACAACTCATTCTAAGGTACCAGAAAGCTTTCATTTGTATCCACTTCAGTGAAATACGGATTTATGAAAAGACATATTTGATTTTTGATAATAAAAAGACAAATAAGTTACACACTGGGGCTTTAAACATTAATAAATACTGAATTCATCATTAAAACACATGAATACTCATTAGTATGTAGTTTATAAACACAGTTAAAAACATTTTACTCGTCATTGATAAGCACTAACTGTGTTTATAAACTACATACTAATGAGTATTCATGTGTTTTAATGATGAATTCAGTATTTCTTAATGCTTAACTAAGCTCTATAATAATGTGTTGCTGATCGATCAATAAACAGATCAGGTGCATCGATTCCTCTGCAGGTTGGATGTACAGTAAAGTATCATGTTATATATAAACACTATTATATAACAGGTCGTATACTTCACTGACATCCAGTTCATAACTTCAAGTTTATTTACTTTAACATTTATACTTTTATACATATTTTGAATTATTAATAAAGAGACTGGTCATTTCATTTCACTGTGTCACTCTGGACAACAATAAAATAAACCAGGACATTAAAATTCACACATTTACACTGATCAGAAATAAGTTTTTATCTAAAAAGAAAACTGTGGATGAACCATAAACGCACAAAACCAAAAATTAACTCATAAATATAAATACATGAAAGATAATTAATGATGCGTTCACTGTAGATCCAGCTCCTGCATGCTTTTTTAATTTTTATTATTGGTTATTTCTAGAAAACCCTTTAACAGTAAATCAAACGGTGTTTAACCGGCCTAGTGTATGTGTGTGTGTGTGAGGGATGATAAATGGATGTCTCTACATTATGTATGTGTGTTTTGTTGGGACGATGTTCAGCCGAGCACTTTAACTCCTCCTTCACGTTTCCGCCCCATTTCCCTCCGTCCCTTCTTCTCCTCCTTCTCCTCTTTCCTCTGTTGTTTTTCTCTGGATGTACATCTGCAGCAACATGAATGTTTAAGTGAAGTGTTTTGTCTGAGTTGCAGTTTGTTTAGTCGTTAAGATGGAAGAGCAGCTCGCATCACTCACGTCCGCGTCTCCGTGACGATGGAGCAAAGTGAATGTGAAAGTAAAATATTAATCAGCGCCGGTTGATTCATATGCATGCGACACTTTTCACACAACAACCGGAGTTAAAGCGACTGCTGACCCTGAATCAGAGCCGCCGAGTCCACACACACACACACACACACACGCACACACACACACACACACACACTCACACATACACACACACGGCTGCTTCAAGGGCTCGGGGAAAAAGTGGGAATCTGCAGAACTCAGACGTCGACTCTGTGTTTTGTGTCTGTGAACGTCTCACAGGACAAATATCCGCAGCCTGCGATCAATGATTCATATTAACAATCGATCGACTGGAACAAACCAAAGTTCGCACGGAAGAACAACGACCTGCACAGAGAGGTTGACCTTTGACCTTTTGGATTTTTATAAACCTTCATGGATGAATTCATGAGGTATGGAAAAAATAAAACAACATTTACAAAGAGATCAGGATGAGAAAGAGACGAACACGAGGATACTTAACAGATGAAAAGGCAGAAATGTAATTATTTGGTAACAAGGTACACAAAATTAGAGTAGTTACTCATTTTGATGTCTCACTTTACATTAGGGTAGGGCAACTAATGATTAAATAATAGTTAATTCCTCATTAGCACAGCACTCTGGTCAACGCTGTTGTTTTTAAAAGTGGTTCATACATAAATTTGTATTGTATTGTATTGTATTGGTTCCTCAGTAATTTGATTAGGAGTTACTGAAGAACTGACCATTAACTAATAGTTAATTCATCATTAATTCCTCAGTAACTACTCATTAGTTCTTCAGTAACTACACTAATTTTGTAAATTAATGCGGTAACACTTTATAACAAGTACACACTATTAAGCATTAATTATTAATTAATTAATACTGAATTCTTCATTTATAATACATGAATACTCATTAGTATGTAGTTTATAAACACACTTAAAATGTTTTACTCATCATTGATAAGCAGCAACTGTTTATAAACTACATACTAATGAGTATTCATGTTGAAGAAGTCAAGTCACTTTATTAAATGTCCCTTGTAGGGCAAGGAATTCAGTATTTATCAAAGCAGAAGTAAGCGGAATGTTTGTGTTAATATAAGTCTTAAATAGTTCTATCTTCCGACAGCAATCACTTATATAGAGTGTTTGGTCTGAAACACGGGTCTGTCAGTCACTCTGCTCTGCTGTAAGCCGAGGAGAAAATTTCTTGTATACTTCCTTGTATCCTACAACCTTTATCCAATGAGGAGAGAGAACGGCATAAAGGGGCGGTCCTCTCTGTGTGTGCAGCCAAGGGATGCGCGTGAATGTGGTGACGTAGGGACGAGGACCAATAGATCCATGACGAGGGCGGGGACTAACGAAGTTAGCCAAAACGACCGGATCGCTCGCTTCTGCTTTAAAGGGACAACGAGGAGTTTTGGAAAAGCGAAGCGTTTTCACACTACATTTATGAGCCTCCGTGCGCACCGTAAAATTCTTTGACCGGCGCAAGACGGACTCATGTTTTCATATAAACGGCGATTCGGCTGCGTTATTCTCATGACTCGCCACGAAAGGAAACGCTGGTCGGCTCGACCAGCATTTACGCCACCACTAATAATAACAAAATAACGACAGAGACAGAACGATATATTTATCGAAAATGGAGCCATTAACAAGTGTGGGTAGCGGAGATTCATCCACATTAACGTGAGACTTTTTTATAACTGAATAGAAACTCCTCGTTGTCCCTTTAATGCGTAATAGTGTGTAGCCTACTTATTATAAAGTGTTACAATGAAGTGTTACAAATTATTTTATTATATAATTATAGGCCTAATAAAATGATAAAAAAATATATGGAATTTGTTGATATTGATCACACAGAATATAATATTTTCATATATCTGGGTTTGTCCGTCTCCTTCCTGAGTAGAAAAATGTTTTTAATTTGTTTAAAGTGACGTCTTTGTTTCCTGTTGGTTCATCGTTTCATTCATTTCTATAAAAACACAGTGTAAATCTTGTCACAGAGTCACAGAGACTCACCAGAACATCGAGCAGCTCAGACCCCCCCGGTGGCTGACGGCTCCCCAGAGACAGATCGAGGCGAATGGTTCTTCCAAACGTAGCTCTGTTATTTAAATTGCTAATTGCGACGCTGATGGAACAAATAAATAAAACATGACCTTAGCACGTTTTTTATCTGCGACTGTAAAAACTTTGAGCGGCTGTAAATCATGCTGCTGTCGTCCTGACGACTCGTCTGTTGCCGTGGTGACGCTGCCACCATCGTTTTATTGGGTGGCTCTGGAAATGTCACAGTGTTTGAGGCTGAAAGACGCCATTTAATATCGTCTCATGTAGCTTGACTCCAACGGTGTGAAGTTATGTAAATCTGATGCTGTTGAACGTTCAGACGCTCAAAGTTACGATTAAAGACGCCGAGCGCTTTGTGTGTTTTTAATGTCTGTGTGTAATGTACTGTATGTTTTAGGTTTTAGTTTATATTTCAAATAATAGGCTGCATCCTCTGAGCAGCTGAAAGAAACTCTGGGTTGTGACTGGAAAGGGACAAGCAAGCTAGGGTTAGCTGGTTAGCATATCCTTTAATGTCACGTATGAAATTAAAATGTCAGACCAGTCGGAGCAACATTCAAGATTTAAGCCTATGAAGGAGCATAGAAAAACTAAAATAAATATTTTTCATAATGAATAAAACAAATCAAAACAAACAGAATAAAAACATTAGACGAGCCTGGGCTAGCTGGTTAGCATGTAGCCTAGCTAACTTCAGTAGATGTGATTGGGTTAGTGGTTAATATGCTTTGTGGGAGAAGAAATGTGATTCCACCTCTGGAGATGTTGGTGAATAATCATCTAAACAGTTCTTCTACATTACTGCTAATGCTATCATTGGCTATGCTAATTATAAGCTACGCTCTTTTAAAACTGTTTCTTAATGTGCATTTGTTGGGACTTTTCACATCAGAGATGAATCATTCAGTCATTTATGGATAGTTCAACATTTTGGCAAACTGGCCCATTGCCATAATCCCTATAGTCATAGCAGTAGGTTCGTTACCTTTAATTGTCGGTGCAAGCTATTTATATAACGGCGGAGCAGAGCCGCAAGCTGCTCAGAGCTACGCTACCGAGGCTCATGGGATTTCTTGGTTTCCCTCATCAAACTCATCAAATACACAATCCAACAACTCCACAATGCTCTGGTGGACAAGTTGTGACCTGCACATTCATCACGCTATGAGATAATAACACAAAGTTACCAGGCAGAGTTGTTTTGGAGGGAAATTCATGCAAAACCACTGATGCGCGTTGCCTTCAGGGACAGTTTTTCATCAAGCAGTCTCTGTATTTCCCTCTAAAACAACTCTGTCTGGTAACGTTGTGTTATTATCTCATAGCGTGGTGAATGTGCAACTCACAACTTGTCCACCAGAGCGTTGTGGAGTTGTTGGATTGTGTATTTGATGAGTTTGATGAGGGAAACCAAGAAATCCCATGAGCCTCGGTAGCGTAGCTCTGAGCAGCTTGCGACTCTGCCCCGCCGATCTCAAAACAACATGCACCGATAGGCTAATTAAAGGTGATGAACCTACTGCTACGACTATAGGGGTTATGGTGAGAGGAGGATCTGACTAAATGTTGAACTGTCCCTTTAAATCTCTGAGTCTCTTGTTGTGTATTGTTGTTGTGTCCTTAAAGTTCGGCGCTGCGGTAACGCCGTGTCCCGTCTCCCGTGTGAGAGGAGTCACCTTCACGGCTCCGTGTCTCATCAGTGTCCAACAACTGGAGGATTTGTTTTTAATCTTCATTATCGGAGCCTCGTCTTCATCACAGCAGCCGTGAAAGCAGCTCAGCTTCATCCTGTTTGCAGTGTGACGCACAACCGGCTCCGCCCCCCCCCCCCCCCCTCCCGCCGCTGGGACCGCCGCCGCTACAGGAGACTAATTAGAGCTGGGACAAACGAACACTGACCTGAAACTTTACTTTAATGAGTCAGTGAGGAGGAGAGAGAGCAACACACTGGTCTCAGATCAGATCATCAGTTAAAAGACAAACATTTAACTTTAAACCATGAACATTGTTTCTTAAATTCACCTTTTAAAGGTTCCTGAACACAACACATAATATAAACCACAGTTCAAGATCCCAGGTCTCATGCTGTGTTCAAGACATCTCGGAAGTCGGAAAAAAACGAGCTCTGAGTTGTAAAAAATGAATTGAACGGCATCGAACTTGTAAATTACAGGTCGAAAACTCGGGTATCATATCAGAGCTCCGACTTTCCAACTTGACGTCACGACAACATCAAAGCATGGCAGCTCTCGTCTTAAACGGTTAGAATTTAGACATTTTAAGTTATTTGTTGAGGTTTGAATGCATATTTTTGTGTATTTTTGCAGTAGCCTATATGAAATACGTTTATATTAAGCTGTGATTGTTGTATTGTGTGAAATTGTGGTTCCTCGTATGGGACGGAAATAACGTTTAACTGTTATCAAGGCTATAACACTATGTGCACTCATCTGCGGCGTCTCCTCTCCTCCAAAATAAACATCATTTACTGCTCCATTGATTTTTCGTATTCAGCTATGAGCCACAATAATACGCCAAACTTCCTTCGGGTATCCATGTTTTTTTCTTCCGAGTTCCTGCAGTGTGAACGCAATGATGTCGGAAGTCGGAGATTTCCGAGTTGGGAATTCCGACCTCCGAGTTGTTGCAGCATCAGAACAGCCTCAGTTCTTCTGACATCCTCTGGTCCAAAGTTCTGAAACTGAATCAAACCTTTAGACAACGAAGCTTTAAACAGCAGCACCAGCGTCTGTAGGTTCAACAAGAGAGGAAGATGTACGGTGGCCCTGAGGGACAAACATGCTGCCAAAACAGAAGTTTTTGAGGACACAAAGAGTGACGGACAAAGTGTGTAATTATTATTTTCCTCTTGTAAGAATATTTTAACCGTAGCTTCATTCACTAACCAACCAACTAACTAAACTAACATTCTAACTAACTAATGAAAACTAATGCTGCGTTCCAGGCTTTTGAACCCGTCAGTCACGACTTCAAGTCACGACTTAGGACTTTGTAGTGTTCCAGGCAACCTGTAACTGGTATTTCTCTGACCTGTTACCTGTGAAAATGCACCAGAACAGCCGTTAAACTCATAACTTCCAACCCGTGAACTTGTAACAGATCGAACTGGTACGAGCTCACGGGTCGGGAAAACATGAGTTACGGGTTGGAACGCATACTAACATTGTAACATTCTAACTAACATTGCAAGATTAGAACATTCTAAGAAACTAACATTGTAACGCCCAACAAACAAAATAACAAAGTAACTATCTAACACTCTAACTAACTAACTAATCAACCAACTAATTAACTAAGATTCTAACTAGCATTGTAACGAACCAACAAACAAAATAACAAACTAACACTCTAACTAACTAACTAACTAATCAACCAACTAATTATTTATCATTCAAACTAACCAACAAACAAAATAACTAACTATCTAACATTCAAACTAGCTACTAACTAACTAAATAATGAACTAACTTATGAACTAACATTATAGCTAAAATTGTAATGAACCAACCAACTAACTGACCGCGTTTCCCAGATTTGTTAAGAAGCTCTTAGCGCTAAGATCTTCTTTGGAGCGCTCTTAAGAATGCTGTGAAAGAAGAACGTGTTTCCCAGAGTCGCTCTTAGCTTAAGAAGATCTTTCACTAAGAAGGAAATGTAAGATCGAGCTGACCCACTCTTTCGAGTCTTCTTAGCGACTTTTGAGCACTTTTTCAAGGCAAATCAATATCACACTAAGCAAGATTTAAACAGTGCACATCGTATGTTTAAAACATGTTGAATATGTGCCGAAATAAAAAATAGAGATAAAAAATAAAATAAGAACAATAAATAACCTAAATATGAGGAATAACGTGTGCTCTGCACATCAGGCACACAAATAAAATTAATCATCATGACTATCATTTATCATAATTTTTACGCACACATCCATGTCCCATATCTGCATGAACATCAAAAACACAGCCGTTCTTAAATCAACCCCTAGTGTCGCTGTTGCATATGCAGTGGGCAGCTTCTTGGTGTGGTGGGGGCATCGCAAGCAAGGGTCAGTGTCACGGAGTGTGGCAGCCGTGACACCGATCCTCCCGTGCCATTTTATACTGGCACTAAAAAGACTGTCACGCATTAAAGTAACATTGTGGAGTTTTTCTGCCTTAAAATAATGTTTCCAGACTCATTGCAGTGATAGAAAAATGGTTAATAGGATGAATGGTGCTGCCGCCGCAGCCTGAGCGGGGTCGCGTCGGCTGAAACTGCGCTATGTAACTTCCCTGCACGGGTACGAAACACCGCCCCCCCTCCCCTCTGCATCGGAGAGAGACGTGGTGGGTAAAAGCGAAACTTACGGTTCTCCTCCGGTTGTCGTCGCCGCCGCCGCCCCCACGCCACCCCACACACCCCCCCCCCCCCCTCCCCCGACCACCCGCCACACAGTCTCCTTGCAAACATGTGGGAAATACTGTCGTTTATTAATGGGAATAGACGCTGGATGCGCTGGCTGATAAGTTTCGTTTTCGTTTTTCCCCCCAGACTATAGCGCTTCTCAACCAGATGGTGGGAGCACTGAGCTGAAACTCCGCAATGTTGCTTTAACACTCCACTGCCTAAATATATATGTAGCCTATATACATATGTATAGCATTGATCACTCAGTGATGATGAGAAAAGAAAAACGTGTTGACCACCAAAATAATTTTCTATTGGGTGGATTTGAACCCAGACCACAGCAATGCTTCAACTTGCAGTGGGGATACTCTATCAAGTGAGCTATTTGCTACCTTGTGTTTTCATCCTTTCCAGAGTTGTCTGGCTGTAAACCAGCCAGCCCCTGCGCACATTTTTATTTTTATTTTCACACACATCAATCACATGGTCACGCAGCCGTCTGGCCGCATCTTTACGCGGCTGTGCCGTGTCACCTACGGCCAGTCCGTCGCTGCCCGTGACCAACGCGGCAACAACAGCGGAGAAGTATCTAATCAGGCCCGCCGACACCTGTGTTAACCCCATGTTTGACAAGTGGAAATCCCGTTTTTGGTTTATTCATCGCCCGTCGGTGCAGCTGCGCTTGTCACTGTGTGTGATTTATGCGCGTAATAGGTGGCGTGTGATATAATAATCGATTTGCCTGGCATCGATTGATTCAGTTTCAGTACTGTGGTGGTGGACAGCTCCCGTTAAGAGCTTCTTAAGAAGCTTCTTTGGCGTGATCTTAAGAAGGCAGTTAAGAATGCATCTGGGAAACACCCGTATCTTAGCGCTCCTTCTTAGCCGAACCCTTCTTAAGAGCCTTCTTAAGTCCTTAAGAAAGATAACTAGCCTAAGATTCTAACTAACCAACAAACTAAAGCCTGCCACACACATAAAGATAATCGGGCTGATTTTGCCCCGATTTTCCCCCTTCCGACCACGGACAGACATCGCCCGATTATCTTAACCTCTTAAGATTATCTTATAAGATTCTCTTGTAGTGTGTGGTGTGTTAAGAGTCAAAATTCCCCCGACAATCGGCTCGGAAAACGTTCGGTGCCGATAATCGTAAGTATTAAACATGTTCAATATTTACGATTATCGGGGCAGACAACCGTGGCCGTTTCAATCAAAAGTCATCTTGTGTGTGGAAAGCCGGTACTGTGTGGAGAAGCGCCTGCACCGAGCTCTGCTTGCTGCTCGCGGCAACAAGCCACTTCTCCGCACAGGACCGGCCGGCAACCCCACAGAGAGCCACAGTGCAGCCCTGGCATTACATGAGGTTCACACAGACATTCACGCACACACGGGAGGTTTCCTGATAGCCGATAGCAAAGACGGTAGCGATCATAGCCGGCTACAGCCGGCAATACAGCAGCCATGTTTAAACGATCATGTGACCGCCGCTCACAGCCCGTCATGTGACAGCGCACGGGTCCCTATTGGACAGCCGCTTGACTGCTCGGCGTCCGGAGCCACAGACACACACAGATGGGATCGTTGTAAAGGCTGAAGTGTCCCGCTTTCATTAAAAAAAAAATTACGTCGCTCTCATTGTCCATTCCGGAAATAGACCCGAAAGAGTAGCTACAACGACACCCCTGGTATCGCTGCTGATGCCGCGGATCTCTTTCTGAATTTTCTGACCAGAGGGTCAAGATTCTGAAAAATCTTAATGTGTGTGGTGTGCTGTGTTTGGAATATCGCAGGACACCACACACAATACGATCAAAACTGTTCAATCACAGATTTTTTATCTTCATGTGTGGGGTCTCTCACAGATAAAAAATCGGTTGAGATTTATAAAATCTTTATGTGTGTGGCAGGCTTAAATAACAAACAAACTAACTAACATCCTAACTAACTAACTAACATTCTAACTAATCAACCAATTAATTAACTAACATTATTACTAACATTGTAACGAACCAACAAACTAACCAACTAACTAATTAAATAACACTCTAACTAACTAATCAACCAACCAATTAAATAATATTCTAACTAACATTGTAACAAACTAACTAACTAAACTAGCTAACCAACCAACTGCCTAACTAACTAACTAACTAACTAACTAACTTACTTACTTACTTAATAACTAACTAACTCTCTATTCTGTCAGATGTGATTTTCTAGGTTTTTTGTGTTTATAAAGTTTTGTCTTTGTGAAATTAAACTAAATTGTTGTTGATCTGATTCTAGTTAAACTCAGCTAGATGATCTAATGATCTGATGATGTGTTGAGGTGTTGAACTGTGACAGACGGCCTTCTGGGAAACGTAGTCAGCATCAGTGTTGCTCATCACAAGCAGAGAGCTGAGAGAGTGTCATCAGTGCTGAGAGCTGAGAACCACTGAGGCAGAGCCGGACTGTGTGAGGCTCAGGATAAAAAATCCATTTCTCTGTTTTTCTTTTTTTGGTCAAACTTTGTTGGATTTCCCAGAATCCCTCAGTCCGACCGGAGAGTGAGAGCGAGTCCTGGTCCATGTGGCGCTGTGATGTAATATTGATGACCCTCCTGGTCTCCTGACGACCTCCGTTTGGTCGTCTCATGTTTTATTTTTTATTCATGAAGCTGCCGTCCCCTCGCCCTCCTCCCTCACATCCCATAATGCATCTGTAATGTTCTGTCAGGTGAGGCATGATGGGAGCGGCGGTGATGGAGTGGAGCTCCTGGAGGACGGAGGGATGGATGAGGGTAATTCCTGATCACACGCACTCTTTCCTGTTTTGTTCCTGTCGGAGACGGACTGAAGAACCCTGAGGAACGCCGTCCTGACGCTCCCAACTTCCCTCCTCTCCCTCTGACTCGTCTCTGTCTGTGAAACCAGTCGACTCAACTAAACTCAAACAAACTCACAGCTTCATCTTAGTTTTCATCTGTTTCCTCAGGTTCAAAGAAAAAAAAAACAGTAAATCAGAGACTGTTCATTTCTCTGTGAATGAAAACTGTAAAAAAACATCACGGCTCATCTGAACTTTTACATTCAGAGGATTTGATTTGTTCTCCACTGTGACTCTGAAAACATCAGTGACATTGAAAAAGAATTCCAACGTGTCGTCGTCGCCACATGAACTCTGATTAAAACAAAAGTTTAACTTTACACAGAAAAAGTTTGTGGCATCTGGAGTCACGGTTCAACTCTACATGAATGTTTTTGACACATTTTAAAACGTTATTGAGACGAACGGAGGCCTTAAACGCAACACGGACAAATTACATGTTGTGAGTTCTTCAAGTGGGTTTTGTCTTTGACTTTTGCTTACAATCGGTCGACATGACAACCGCAGCCAAGGCTCATGGGTATTATAGTATTTAGATGACAGAAAACATGATTTTCAAATGAACAAAGTTAAAACAAACTTAAAATAATGTAACTTTGTAAAGATTTCATTTATTGTCCTGGTTGTTAAATGTTGTTCTTTAGTAATATCTGAGTTTGTTCATTACTATTTTATTTTTTTGTGTATTTAATCACATTCATGTGCTGATTATTAAACAAATAAATCAGAGGTAACTCAGCAGTTACTTAGTATTTGAGTAGGTTTTTTTTTCACCAAGTACTTTCTTACTCTTACTCAAGTAAATATTTGGATGGTTACTTTTTACTTTTACTTGAGTAATATTATTCTAAAGTAACTATACTCTTACCTACTCTACCCGCCTCCCCCTATACAGGTGACTTTAACCCTCCTGTTGCCCACCTGGGTCAAGGAAGGAAGGCAGGAAGGGAGGGAGGGAGGGAGGGAAAAGGGATTGTGGAAAGAAGGTAGGGAGGAAAGAAGGAAGGAAAGAAAGATGGAGGGTTGATTGGATCAAAAGAGGAAGGAAGAAGGAGTGAAGACGAAGGGAAGGAAGGAAGGAAGGAAGGTAGGAAGGAAGGGAAGATATAGATGGAGGGGACTGATTGGGTCAAAAAGGAAGGAAGAAGGAAGGAAGGGAGGGAGGGAGGCAGGGAGGGGGGGGGATTGTGGAAAGAAGGAAGGGGGAAAAGGAAGGACAGAAAGATGGAGGGTGGGAACAGATTTGTTGAAGGAAGGAAGAAGGGAAAGAAGGCAGGTCAATTGGATCAAAAGAGGAAGGAAGAAGAAGTGAGGACGAAGGGAAGGAAGAAAGGAAGGACAAAGGGAAAGAAGGAAGGAAAGAAAGATGGAGGGTCGATTGGATCAAAAGAGGAAGGAAGAGGAAGTGAAGACGAAGGGAAGGAAGGAAGGAAGGAAGGAAGGAAGGAAGGAAGGAAGGAAGGAAGGGAAAAAGGATTGTGGACAGAAGGAAGGGAGAAAGGAAGGAAAGAAGGAAGGATGGAGGAAGGGAACAAATTGGGTAAATTTGACCCAGAAATGAAAGGAGGCCGAGGAGAAATAAAATCTCTCTCCTTTACTTTTTGACTTGACGGTTTCTTGCTGTATCATCCCTCCTCCTCCTCCTCCTCCTCCTCCCTTCCTCCCTCTGCCTCCTGTTGTTCTTATTTATCACCATCACTAACCTCTCCCCCCTGAGCCTCACCTCCCTCCCTCACCTGTTCCTGTCTTCTGTCACCTCCTCCCTCCCCTCATTAACACTGAGCCTCACCCTCCACATCGTTCTCGCCCCTGATGCTCTGAGCAGGAAACCCCTCACCTCTATGTGGGAGGGGGGAGGGGGGAGGGGGGGTGATGGTCCAAGTGGCCATTTGTCTCCCCCCGGAGTCGCCCGCCATCTGCCACCAGCCTCCCCCCTCCTCCCCCCCAGGTCGGTGGTTCCCCACACAGCTGGTCCACACTGCAAAAACTCAAAATCTTACCAAGAATATTTGTCTTATTTCTAGTCTAAACTAATCTCATTCTACTTAAAATAAGACTCATCACATAAAAATTTGCTTGTTTTTAGACACTTTTTACTTCTTTCAAGCAGATTTTCACTTGAAATAAGTAGAAAAATCTGATAGTGAAGCAAGTTTTTCTTTCTTATTACAAGCACAAAAAACTACTTTCACTGGCAGATTTTTCTACTTATTTCAAGTGCAAATTTGTTTGAAACAAGTGAAAATTATCTAAAAACAAGTTAATTTTTAGGTGATGAGTCTTATTTAAAGTGGAAAGAGATTAGTTTTGACTAGAAATGAGACATTTTGACAAGAAATTTGACAAATATTCTAGGAAAGATTTTGAGTTTTTACAGTGCAGCGAGGTGATGATGGGAGGAAGACCTGCTGCTGCCTTCAAGGCCCGTCGGGAGAAACTCGTACATTCCAGGTTCCCGCAGCAAATTATGAGAAGCTGAAAGGTGGAAGACGCTGTGGCAGGAAGTCGGAGCAAGAGGTCGACAGGAAGCGAGTCCCACAGGTTCGATTCCTGCTCCACACACCGGGCCGGTCGTACGCTCGCTCACTCGCTGTGTTAAGTTTCTTTTCTGTTGTGTTCTTTTTTAAAGGGACAACGAGGAGTTTCTCCATCAGCAGAACGAAAAATTCAGCGACAATAAAAAAGTCTCACGTTAATGTGGATAAATCTACGCTACCCACACTTGTTAATGGGCCCATTTTAGATAAATATATCGTTTTGTCTTCGTTATTTTGTTATTATTAGTGGTGGTGGAAATGCTGGGCGAGCCGACCAGCGTTTCTTTACTTTCGGCCGAATCGCCGTTTATGGTCGGAACTACGACGGTATGTGATCGTCTTCAAACCTCTGACTTTAATTCTTGATGAATGAAAACATGAGTCTGTCTTGCGGCGGTCAAAGAAAATGTACGGTGCACGTGGAGGCTCATAAATGTAGTGTGAAAACACTTTTCCAAAACTCCTCATTGTCCCTTTAATTCTCTTTTTATTGTTTTTTCAATTTTATGAGCACGAACATTAGAAAAAAAGCGAGACATACAAAAACCAAAAAGGTCCACCCAAGCTAACAGTGAGCGCTGGCCGGGCTGTACATATATCTACGTATAAATGAAATGAAATGAAATTAAACTTTTGTGTTAGAGTCGGTTTTGACCTGAGTCTTAAATTAGCTGTAAAACACTAAAAACTATTATTTATCATCTCATTTGTTTCTCATCTCTTGGTTATGTTGTTCGGCTCCTTATGGTTTTACACTATGATTTCAGTTAAGAAC
Organism: Trachurus japonicus; assembly: GCF_045865225.1. Classification (NCBI taxonomy): domain Eukaryota; kingdom Metazoa; phylum Chordata; class Actinopteri; order Carangiformes; family Carangidae; genus Trachurus; species Trachurus japonicus. The sequence continues at coordinate 4,054,064 of NC_140916.1, forward strand.
AATTCCAGGTAAATCCAACCTGGGCTCTAGTTTCTAATATTTCAGCTCTAACAGAACGAATGTGTAGATTTTCTTTTTAATGTCTCCTGTTCTGCTGTAGTTCTGTCTGAAACCACAGTTTTTTTTTCCCACAGACGACGTCAGACGTCTTCAAACAGACACTGAGGGGTTTGTTACCTTCTAGAAAGACAACATGTTGGTAAACGGAGCTGGAATACAAAGTCTCACTGACAGCAAAAACAAAATCTCCACATTCATTCTTTTAGAGCTGAAATACCGTAAAACTTCAAATAAAGGCCCGGGCGTTTATTTGCTTTATTCGCTACAACAACAGGCATTTATTAGGGACCTGCGTTTATTTGGGACCTGCGTTTATTAATAGTGTTCAACCTAAACCTCACCAGATATAACAACTGGATCTCTTTCTGGGGAAAGAAGCTTCACTCTGTGGCCACAGGCGGCGGTGAAACGATACGCGTTTCTCGAGACATTAAAGACGGCCGGGGCAGACTCGTCCTCGGTCTCGCTGACCTCCGCGGTCCTGGACTGCACAGGTACCAGGAGACCGAGACCCCCCGTCATGTCGGTCCTCCGCCCTCTCTGATCCGCCGCAAGTTGCAAGAGCCACGCTCCTCTCCCAAACTTCAGCACCTGTGTTGGTTCGCACCACCGTCCTTTTTTTTTTTTTTTGAGGGAATGAAGTAGATGATGCATATACGTCATATACGTATATGAGTAATCAGAGAATAGGCTGTTTACGCTACTTTTAAAAGGAGTAACAAGTCATTTAAAACAAGGAGCGAGCCGAGCCGACACTGTGCAGCCCAGCCCAGGTGCTGAAGTGAGGATGAGAGGAGTGGACAGAGCGGGCAGGAGCAACCAGCCCAGAGGCGTCTCGTCAGTCCTCGGCCGTCTTTAATGTCCAGACACACACTATATTTGCATAGACTATTTTTTGGCAACCAGAAAAACAATGTTTGACCCGGCGTTTATATGGGATGGGCGTTTAATATAAAAAATATTTTGCTACACCCGGCGGTTAATTGGGACCGGCGGCTAATTGGGACTCGGCCATTATTTGAAGTTTTACGGTATTAGAAACTAGAGCCCAGGTTGCCTCAGGGCTCTGTATTTACAGAAATCACCACATTTACAAAAATGTAAATCTCTGGGCAGGGCTATGGGCTGGCGTTGCTAACGGGAGGAGTGCAGAGAGTCTGCTACTGCAATTAAAGTACTTAGGGGCTATTTGTAGATCATACAACCCCACTTTAAAAAAATGCTACTATCCCTTTAAGTTTTATTTCACTAAGCTACTGCATATAACATGGTAACAGTTTCCTGCTTTCTTTCCTTCTCCTTCCTGCTTTCCTGCTTGTCTTAAGTGACTCGCCCACTGATAATGTCACGGTTCGCAAGGAAAAACCAACTATTTTTACGTTCCGCTGCGAACCGACTTTTCATGTTCTGAACCAACTATGTTTTCAGTCTGAACGCGCCAGCCGGTTCAAAGTTGCTTTCGCGAACCAGAACCGTGCCGGAGCTCTGCCAGTGTGAAGTTTTATATTTTTTTTGTATATGTTTTTTTTATATGTTACATGTATAACAAAGGTTGGAGACGTCCCAGGTGTGTAGCAAGTTTGGTGAACAAATGTAAAGTTGTGTTTGTGTAAAGAGACTGAGGTACTTTCTCTGTTGTGTATTTGTGGTGTTTCCTGCTCCTCTCTCAGTCTGAGTGTCATCGAGCCGATGATGATGATGATGATGGTGATGATGATGATACGGTTTCCGTCGTCGTCAGTGATGATGATGGTGAAGCAGATGATGAAGATGATGAAGATGACCACACAGTCATTATCATTCAGTCCTCTCTCCCACAATCCTCTGCTCCAACTCCAATTACCGTGTGATTGTATGCTTGGCACTGGAAACATAATTAACAAGCTGCGTCGGTGCCAAACCAAGCAGCCAACACGCTGTTAGTGCAGTGAGCGAGCGGCGCCGGTCTGAACGCAGGGAAGTCAACACAACACGACCACCGACAACAACAACAACAACTACTACTACTACTACTACTGCTGCTACACAACAACAACAACAACACAACACAAACTGTTTGGGGTTCAGAGGCAGCAGCTCTTCGCTCCCTGGAGGAAACTACAATTTGCCGTAATGGCGTCGGCGGTGATGGACGGCTGAGGAGGAGGAAGAGGAGGAAGAGGAGGAAGTGAGGGAGCGCTCGCCAGGAGGAGGAGGAGGAGGAGGAGGAGGAGGAGGAGGCTGAACGCACACACACACACACATACAGGAATCAGTGTGTGTTGCACGTTAATGTGCTCGTTAAAGGGAGACACTACAGGTGAATAGGGTAAAAAAAATTAAATAACAGATATCACCATGAAACTTCCCAAGTTTATCACTCACTTTAAGACAAATATTTTTTGTATTACAAGTTTTGTCAAATTATATGTTTAAATATGTAAATGAGGTAATATCTGATGAAATTTGCATATATTTTCAGAACCGAAATCTGAACAATGGATAAAGCTACTTTCAAAATTCTTGTTGTTGTTAACATTTCCACGTTTCCCACATTCTCTGTTGTAAATTGTTTTCTTGTCTGTAACAACATCTATGTCCCGTCTGTCCGTCCTGGGTGAGGGATCCCTCCTCTGTTGCTCACCCTGAGCTTTCTCCTGGTTTTCCCTGTTAAAAGGGTTTTCCATGGAGTTTTTCCTCAGTGGATGTGAGGGTCTAAGGACAGAGGATGTTGTTATGATGCCCTGTAAAGCCCTTTGAGACAAACTGTTGGTAAAAACGGGCTATACAAATATAATTGCCTTGCCTAGTTACTGAGGAACTAATGAGGAACTAATGAGTAGTTACTGAGGAACTAATGATTGACTAATAGTTAGTTCATCATTAGTTCCTCAGTAACTACTCATTAGTTCTTTAGTAACTACTATATCCTGTGTACCTTATTGTAAAGAGTTAGAGTTGTGTCATCATTTGATGAAACGTTCATCTGTCTTGTGTTCTTTCAGTCCATCTAAATGTGAAACGTCTGAAGCTCTGATCTGATCAGCTGGTTTACACCTGACCGTCAGCTGACCACTTCCTGTCTGAAGGAGGCTCCGCCCCCTGCTTCACACCTGTACATACCTTGAAGTCCAGACCAGTCCAAACCAGTAGAAGTAAGAGACGTTCAATGACCTGCAGTGAAACGTGTTGAAGACAAACACAGTGAGACTCAGAGACGTTTATTCCGATTAGAAACCATGACGACGGATAATGAGAGTAAAGGATTTATGAGCCGTCAGAACAAGAGAGGAGGAAGTTCAACAACAGGAAACACACACACAGACACACACACATAGTTACACAACACACACACAGTTACACGGGTGTGTGTTGAGTTCAGAGCAAATGGATGAATGTGTAAAACGTGTGAGACACAGAAATAAAAATGTTCTTGTTCACGACAATAAAAAACTGCTGCTGCAGAAACATGAACCAGAGTGTGTGTGTGTGTGTGTGTGTGTGTGTGGCTGCAGCTTCTTCTTGTTCTTCTCCTTTTATTTATCGGGTGGCACCGAGTCACTGCTGCTTATTTACAGCAGATTGTTTCTCCAGATGTTTCAGAGAAATCCCCAAACACACACACACACACACACACCTACACTTACACACACACACGCAGCCTCCTCTTGTCCAGATGGAAGTCGTTCTTTATAAGACTCTATAATCCTTCTCTCTGTGAGACGGAGCAGAGGAAGGTGAAGTGAAGCGTCTCCTCCTCCTCCTCTCCCTCCTCCTCCTCCTTCATCCTCCTCCTCCTCCTTCCTCCTCCTCCTTCCTCCTCCTCCTCCTCTTCCTCCGCCTCCCTCTTCTTCCTCCTCTTCTTCCTCCTCCTCCTCCTCCTCCTCCTCTTCCTCCCTCTTCTTCCTCCTCCTCCCTCTTCATTCTTTCCTCCTCTTCTTCCTCCTCCTCCCTCTTCTTCCTCCTCTTCCTCCAATTTTTTAAAACCAATTTCTTCTAGAATTTTTTTTTTTTAACTTTTAAGAAATTTTTACCACTTTTTTGAGAAAAATTTTACCACTTTTTTTCTTGAATCTTTTAAAAAACTTTTTTATTTTGATCATTTTTATAACCCTTTTCCAAAAAAGTCTTTTTTCCAGAAATCTTTCTAGAATATTTCCACAAATTAACGCCCAATTTGAACATATACATGGACTAAAAAAGTCATTTTCTTAAGTCTCAGAACAAATATTTGTGTGGCGGTGTCGCCATGGAGACGAGAGCTGGGACACCGGGTCGGAGGCCGGGTTGGAGGATCTTACAAGGTTGGTTTTCAGCCAAGAGACGCTCCATTCTCCCTGGAACTAGTTACAAGGCATTGATTTAACCAAAACTAGGACTCTGGAGCTGGAGACAAGGGACACATGGAGCTGAGATAAGGTAGAAATACTACAGAGTTAAGGTGGAAATACTACAGAGTTAAGGTGGAAGGCAGAGAGCCTCCATTCTTCCTGGAACTAGTTACAACTCATTGGTTTCAATGGTTCTCAAAGTGGGGTCCGGGGACCCCCATGGGTCCTTGAGAGGGTTCAAGGGAGTCCCCAACTTTTCTTGAAATTTTGCCTCTTTTTTGTTATGATAATTTTTTACCACTTTTTTTTTTTTGAGAAGTTTGACTACTTTTTCTAGATTTTTATTTAAACTTTTTTTTGATAATTTTTTTACCAATTTCTTATAGAATTTTTAAAAATTGGTGGTAAAGTGGTAAAAATGTACCACTTTTTTGAGAATCTTTTACCACTTCTTCTAGATTTTTCTTTAAACTTTTTTTTCTGAGAAATGTTACCAATTTCTTCTGGAATTTTCTTTTAAACTTTTGAGAAATTTTTACCACTTTTTTTCTAGAATCTTTTTAAAAACTTTTCTTTTTTGGTTAGGTTGGTTTTCAGCCAAGAGACGCCAGGTGGACGGCAGAGAGCCTCCATTCTCCCTGGAACTAGTTACAAGTCATTGATTTAACCAGCACAAGGACTCTGGAGCTAGAGACAAGGGACACATGGAGCAGAGATAAGGTGGAAATACTACAGAGTTAAGGTGGAAATCCTGAAGAGTTCCTCACTGGGCCGTTGAGCCCCCATCATCCTTTTCTTTCTCTTGTCTCAACTCCAGTTAGTGTTGAAGCGACGTGTGGCTGCTGTTTCATGTGTGTAAATGTAAAGGCTCAATACGCTTGGTAAGAGTTTTATTAAACTACAGTACTTTTGTTGAAATCCCAACGATGTGTGGACGTGACTTCCTTCCTCCTGCTCTCAGCTGACGCTCCAGCTGCTCTCTGTTTCTCTTCTCTTCTCTGTCCTTCAGTTGTTTTATGGTTTTTGTTTTTGCAGTGTGTTTAGAATAGAATTAAATAAGAAAGAATAGGAAAGTTACACGGAGCGACTGCAACAGGCTGCACGCCGACTGTTCTGACTTGTTTCTGTTTCTCTTTTGTATTTTCACCTGTTTTTGTTTTTGCATCTTTTTTGAATCTGCAGCTCGTTCCTGGGGACAGAGGACGTTTGTCCATCTGGACCTTCTGTCTTCACCTCAGAGCTGCAGAGTCTGAAGGATCCAGACACAACTTTGATGGTGTGTTGTAAATACCAAAGACCGGTACTGAGTCCACATCTCCAAGGTCTTGGTCTTGTCTCTGTCTCAGTCGACTCTGGTTGTTTCCTCCAGACCAGTCCAGACCACAACTGCAGTGACAAATGTCTCTGTGTCACTGTCTCACTTTGGCTTCTGTGATGCGATTCAATAAGTTCCAGATAATTCAAATAGTTGTACTAAAGTATCTGCTTGTGTAACCATGGTAACAACTTGGTGTCACCCATAGATATATACATGTAGATGTCGCATTCGGGCTTGTCAGGAACGTCGTCGCGCCATCTTGAGGGGAGTTCCTTGTATATTATCTATGGTAAAAACGCATAGATATATTCACGTAGATGCCGCCTCTGACGCTGCTGCCCATTGGAACGGACCGTCGCCGCCACCACCGCCGCCGCGATGACGTTCCTGACAAGCCCGAATGCGGCATCTACGGGTATCTATGGTAAAAACGCAGATGACGTCATGCATGTAACGAACGGCAGTACGAGGTAAAACAAAACGCATACTTCCTCCTCCTCAAGATGGCGGCGGCGGCGACGGTCCGTTCCAATGGGCAGCAGCGTCAGAGGCGGCATCTATGTGTATGACTGTCACCAGTGTCGACAGTGTGATCGATATGCCCATCCCTACTGTGTACTTCAGTTCAGTCCAAACTTTGTTTACATTAAATATGGTTTAGATTTTACATCCAATCATCTTTTCTGTGTAGCTGAGGAAGAATAATGTAAATATCAAGACACATGGTTATTATGAGGACTGGGACTGGAGACAGTAGTGGAATTGGGCTTGGTCTCTCATTGGTTTAGTCTTGTCTTGTCTTGACCCCCTCAAAGTTTTTGTCTTGTCTTGGGTTGTGTCCGAAATCCCTCCCTCATTCCTTACTCCCTACTCACTATTCAATATAGTGACTATATAGTGACTCACTGGTCAAATAAAAAAACTCTTTCTGGCACTACTCCGCCGCACAGTTAATGACGTATTACGTTGCGTAATTAAAACGTTCCGACCCCGATCGTAATGCCCGGTGTAGTTACCATGGATACAACCATGGTAACGGCCAGTGTAGCATAGACCTATGGATGTATAGGTACCAACATAAAAAGAGGAGTAAAGCAATATATTAAGCGGTAATATATTTAAGCATCAAAGATGTTCAATCAAACCCACATAGTTTGAAACCACATTCACAACAACGTGTCACAACTAAGCATAAAGTCCAATAGCTTAAAGCAGAAGTAAGCGATCTGGTCGTTTTGGCTAATGCTGCGTTCCAGGCAGGCTTTTGAAACCGTAAGTTACAGCTTCAAGTCACGACTTACGACTTTGTAGCGTTCCAGGCAACCCGTAACTCGTGTTTTTCCGACCTGTTGCCTGTGAAAGTCACTATAACGGCCACTCGTGTTTTTCCGACCCATGAACTCGTACCAGATCGAACTGGTACAACTTCACAGGTTGGAAAAACACGAGTTACGGGTTGCCTTGAACGCACCATAACTTCTTGTCAGCCGATGGAGTTAGCAGCCCCCGCCCTCGTCATGGATCTATTGGTCCTCGTCCCTACGTCACGACATTCACGCGCATCCCTTGGCTGCACACACAGCCCTTTATGCCGTTCTCTCTCCTCATTGGATAAAGCTTGTAGGATACAAGACAAATTTTCTCATCGGCTTACAGCAGAGCAGAGGGACTGACAGACCCGTGTTTCAGACCAAACACTCTATGTAGGTGATTGCCGTCGGAAGATATAAATATTAAGACAAAAATTCCGCTTACTTCTGCTTTAATGCTAACGTGTAATGTAAAACACCATAGATGGCTAACATAAATTAGCCTCGCTATCCAGAGTCTGTGGTCAGTTTATAACGCTTGTTAGGAAATTTGCTCCGACGTTTGTTGTGGGAGTCTGTGGAAGCCGCGACTCTGGCAGCTGGACACATTTATTGAGAAGCTGCTGCACTACTTAATTTATTTGGTAGCTACACTGGTCACTACTTGTATTTATTTGGTAGCTACACCGGTCACTACTTGCATTTATTTGGTAGCTACACTGGTCGCTACTGAATTTATTTGGTAGCTACACCGGTCACTACTTGCATTTATTTGGTAGCTATACCGGTCGCTACTTAATTTATTTGGTAGCTACACCGGTCACTACTTAATTTATTTGGTAGCTACACCGGTCACTACTTAATTTATTTGGTAGCTACACCGGTCACTACTTGCATTTATTTGGTAGCTACACCGGTCACTACTTGCATTTATTTGGTAGCTACACCGGTCACTACTTCATTTATTTGGTAGCTACACCAGTCACTACTTCATTTATTTGGTAGCTACACCGGTTACTACTTGTGTTTATTTGGTAGCTACACCGGTCACTACTGCATTTATTTGGTAGCTACACCGGTCACTACTTCATTTATTTGGTAGCTACACCGGTCACTACTGCATTTATTTGGTAGCTACACCGGTCACTACTTAATTTATTTGGTAGCTACACCGGTTGCTACTTGCATTTATTTGGTAGCTACACCGGTCGCTCTGGGCCGCTGTGGTAATGGCCATCCGTGACTGCAATGCATGATGGGATATCTTGCTCCGGTTAGTGACCATCGGATGTTCACTACATTTCGCGGTGAATTGTGGGATAGATTCAGTCACTATATAGTGAACATTAGGACTGGCTCCTTTTCCTGACAAAGCAAACGCGGAGAGGGGAAGGTGCCGACAATAATCTTATTTATTTATAACAACAATCAAAGGTAAACAGTCAGTAGTGGAGGATATCAGTGGTGAGTGCAGGTGCATGGATGGATATGTAGGTGTTGTCTGTGCATTAAAACCAAGAGGACAGTCGCAGCGGGGGAGCTGCAGGACGCCAGGTCATGAATGGGATGAGAGAGAGAGAGACGGCGATCTCCACCCGGCTTTTAAGAACATAGCCACGCCCCCCTGCTGCCCGCACACCAGAGTCCCATGAGCAATCCTGAGGGAAGGAGAGACAGAGAGCGAGAGGGGAGCCGCACACACACACACGCTCACACATACACACAACCACCTGGGGTTGTCACACCCCCCCCCTTAAGACGGGACCCCAAAGGGGAACCGGCACAATAAACCCCCAAGCTAGTAAGGGTGGCAGGACCAGCTACATGTTACCCATTTACAGTTGTAACCATACTCTAAACAACATGAACTACATGAACAATTCCCACTGAAAAAACCCAACCCAACTCACCCAGCCATCCCAGAACTCTGCAACCTGGTACCGGGGAAGCCTATTTAAGAGTTTGAAAGGACGGAGGAGCAGGAGTGTGAAAGCGGGGATAAAGTTACATGTCATCATACATACATACAAGATTAACAATGCACAACTGACCCAATACCCCATTAACTCTAAGGCAGAGGCGCCCTAGACAAAGCATCTGCCAGGATATTATCTTGCCCTTTAATGTGGCGTATATCTAAATCATAACCCTGCAAAAAGAGAGACCACCTGACCAGTCTCTGATTTGGAGTTTTCAAGGAACCTAAGAATGTCAAAGGGTTGTGATCTGTGTAAACAATTAAAGGTGCCGTCCCACCTACGTACACCTCAAAATGCTGCAAGGCCAGAATGAGACCCAAAGCCTCCTTTTCTATCACGGAATAGTTGGCCTGATGTCGATTGAACTTTCTTGAGAAAAAACAGACTGGTCTCAACAACCCTTCGTCCCCTCCCTGGAGAAGGACGGCACCGGCCCCGACCTGGCTGGCATCAACCTGTAAGACAAACTGTCGGTCAAACTGGGGAGCAGCCAACACAGGACAGGAACACAGTAAAGACTTTACATTCTCAAAGGCCTGCTGGCACGCAGTAGACCACACGAACTTAGCTCCACCCTTCAGTAGCTCAGTCAGAGGAAAAACAACAGTAGAGAAATTTCTGCAGAAACTTCTATAGTATCCAACCAGACCCAAAAACCGCTGGAGCTCTTTCTTCGTAGTTGGCGGTGGAAACTCAGACACAGCTTGCACTTTAGCCTGAACAGGAACAACATTACCCTGACCAACCACACGCCCCAAATAAGTAACAGTGGCTCTAGCAAACTCACATTTGGCTAAATTTACTGTCAACTGGGCCTCAGCCAACCTCTCAAACAACTCTTTCACTCTCTGTAAATGTGAATGCCATGTGTCACTATACACAACCAGATCATCCAAATACACTGAACAGCCCTTTAACCCATGCACAACACGGTTCATAAGCCGCTGAAAAGTGGCCGGATCGTTCTTTAAACCAAAGGGCATAACCGTATATGAGTAAAGGCCTGCAGGAGTAACAAATGAAGCAATTTCTCTCGCGCGCTCTGACAAGGGCACCTGCCAATAATCCTTGAGCAGGTCGAACTTGGACACAAACTTGGCAGACCCAACCATGTCTATACAATCGTCCATGCGCGGTAATGGAAATGAATCGGACTTAGTGACAGAATTAACCTTCCTCATATCTGTGCAAAATCGCAGAGTTTTATCTGATTTAGGCACCAAAACACAAGGAGACGCCCAACTGGACGCAGATGGAATGGCAATGTCATTTTTCAACATGTAATCAATCTCAGTGTTCAAGTGCGTCAGCTTCTCAGGACCCATGCGGTAAAACCGCTGTCTGATTGGCTGCGCCTCCCCCACATCAATATCATGTACAATCCAGGAAGTACGAGAGGGAACATCACCAAAAAGCTGCGGGAATCTACCGATCAGCTCCACCAACTCGACCCGCTGCTCTTCAGACAGATGTGACAAAAGGGACTGCAGATTACACAAAGACTCAGAATTCTTCAACCTACCACTCAACAAACTGTCATCAGGCTCAGGAACGCCGTCTGTCTCCTGCGCCACACTACAGGTGTCCACAGCGAGCGCTGCACCAACGTCACCTTTTACGCACTCACCATGCCCCGAGCGTTGGTAATATGGCTTCAGCAGGTTCACATGATACAACTGGGACGACTTCCTTCGACCTGGTGTAGCGACAAGATAGTTAACATCAGAAATTTTTTCAGACACAGTGTATGGGCCAACAAACTTAGCCTGGAATGGTGACGTGACCAGCGGAGTCAGTGCGAGGACCTGGTCCCCAGGACTATACTCATGACGCACCGTACCCCGGTCATACTGGGCTTTCATTTTCACTTGAGCCTGCCCCAGCTTTTCTTTTGCCAAAAGACCCGCCCGAAACAATCTGTGCCGAAAACCATTAACAAAGTCAATCAGGTTTCGAGGCGCCTCGGCAGGAACCAATCCACCCTTCAGCGCTGCCAACGGCCCGCGCACCGAGTGCCCAAAAACCAATTCGTTCGGACTGAAGCCCGTGCTCTCCTGCACGGCTTCTCGCGCTGCCATCATCAACCAGGGGAGCCCCTCCTCCCAGTCCCGATCCAACTCTGTACAGTAAGCGCGCAACAAGGACTTGAGCGTCTGATGGAACCGCTCTAACGCGCCCTGACTTTGCGCATGATACGCCGTGGACTGGTTATGGCTCACCCCCAGCGATTTCAACACTTCCGCAAACATATGCGAGGAGAAATTGGACCCCCGATCACTTTGTATGACCTTGGGTATCCCGAACACTGAAATGAACTGTGCAAGTGCTTTAACTACCGCTTTGGTGGTGATGGTTCGAAGCGGATAAGCCGCTGGGTATCGAGTACACTGACACATAACAGTCAACAAATACTTACACCCCGACTTGGCACTAGGCAACGGCCCCACACAGTCTATTATCAGATACTCAAACGGTTCACTCACCACAGAGATGGGCTGCAACGGTGCCGGTTTTACGCACTGGTTGGGTTTCCCCGTCAGCTGGCAGACGTGACATGTTTTAATATACGCCGCCACCTCTTTTTTGGCCCGCGGCCAAAAAAAATGTTTAAGCACAGACAGATACGTTTTACGCACCCCAAAGTGACCACTTTCATCATGTGCTGTTTTCAAAACGTGGGAACGAAAATCCTGAGGCACCACCACCTGAAACACAGGCGCTCCCACAACATCCTCATCACAAGGCAACCATTTGCGAACCAACATCCCATCCTGCACAAAATAGCCCTGGGCTACATCACCAACCTGGTGACGCGGCACAACCTGATCCCACAGTGAGGACAACGAAACATCAGATTTCTGAGCCTTAATCCACTCCTCTCTTTCCACAAGTGGAGGCAAATCAGGCAGCGCAACCGGTTCCACCGAGGCCGCAGCCTCCGCTGGCACAGACGCACATTTACTCTGAGCGCGCGTCATGGCACAAACAGGAAAAACTTCAAGCGCTGAACTGTCAGACGCCACCGGTTCGGACACCACCACAGGTGGCGGGGGACCACTGGACCAAACCCGACCACCACAAATATCATTTCCCAGAATCATTGACACGCCTGGCAAAGGCAACTCAGGCCGCACGCCCACCGAAAACACACCTTTAGCCAGATCACAATCCAACACCACATCATGGCGTGGCACGGGAACGAAGCCAAGCTCCATCCCCCGCATCACAATGAAATCTCCAGACTGCGTATCAGAGGAAAAAGGAAGCACAGACTGCACAATGAAAGAATGTCGGGCCCCTGTGTCACGCAACACTCTCACAGGAACACATTCAGTACTGCCCACCAAGGACACACGCGCCTTTATGATGAAAGGCTCAAACCCAGACTTGTCACTGACGGTCGCCTCCCCCGCTTTTCCCTCTCGCACACCTGCACACAACATAGCAGGAGCTGGGGAAGGCGCAAAATTTTTTCGCCTGAGCAAAGGACACTGGTCCTTCCAATGACCTTCCCCACGACAAAAATTGCACAAGTTTGAACGTCCTGGGCGCACAGAGACAGGCGCGCCACGGGCCGGAACAGGTTTGGAAAAACGGCTGCGCGTAACCCTACTGTCATCCACAGCGCGCTCGCGCCCCTCAGCAAAACCAGACTTGTGCGTCAGCAAGAAATCATCAGCCAATTCAGCTGCTTTAAGCGCAGTAGCTGGCCCTCTTTCATTTAAGTAGGCGGCTACGCGCTGAGGAACAACATTTTTAAACTGCTCCTTAATTATCAATTCACACAGACCATCAAATGAATTCACTTTTTCCGCGGAACACCAGCGGTGAAAATGAGTGGTCAAATCGCGCACAAACTCCACATTAGTTTGTTTATCAACCTTCACCCACTGTCTAAACCTCTGGCGATATGCCTCTGGAACGAGCTCATATGCCTTGAGGACGGCCGACTTCACCCTGTCATAAGTCAAACCCTCCTGCGCGCACACAGCCGAATAAGCCTCCTGCGCCTTGCCCGTGAGGACGCACTGCAGCAGGAGAACCCTATCAACATCTGACCACTGCCTGGCATCTGCCACGCGCTCAAACAACGTGAAAAAAGTATCAGGATCTCGCTCATTAAATTTAGGCACAAGGCGCAGACTCACCGTCAAGTCTCTGCCCTCACGCTCAGCCACAGACCCAGACGCGCCAGAATCCCTCTCATTTCGGTCCGCAACCCTCAGCTTCGCCTGCTCCACCTCTAACCGCCGCATCTCTAACTGCAACTCCAAGAGGTTTTTCTGCCTGTCTTGACTGTCCTTCTCTCCCCGCTGCATCTCTAACTGCAACTCCAAGTGGTCTTTCTGCCATCCTGCTCTTTCCCTCTCTTGCTCAAACGTGAGCCTCTCAGCCCGCTCAACCAGCGCCGCAGCCCCCGGCTCTCTCTTTGATCCAGCTGGCCCAACCCCTGGCTTTTTCGGAAACACACCTCTTTCATACAATGTCAACAACACCAACACCTTCAAGTCATCCTTCAGGATTCCCTCTTCCACCTCAATCGCATAATGTTCCGCAATTTCAAGCAACTCCTCTTTCCTACATGATTCCAAAAACACCGCAGAGGGCGCACCATAGAAAGCTGACAAATCACTCATATTCACCGTAGAGCCGGATCCACACCGCTATGCGCACTTGAGCAGACAATGCCCCCCAGAGCGTTCCCCTCACTGCCTATCCAGAATCTAACTAAACTCAACCCTGGTCTTCATGTGGTTCTGCAGCGGGCTGATTAAGCACAAAACCAGCGGGGACCACCAACGGCGACCCCACGGAGTGCCCCCGAGATGATTGCTCGCGCAACCAACACTAGCCGCTCCCCACAACACTACTGACAAAAAAAAAACAAACAGACACAATCCCAAAGGAGACGTGTCCTTCGCCTAACGGGAACCTCCAGAAAAAATGCGCATCCAGTGTATCACTTACCCTCCACAGGTGAACAAAAACTCGAACGAGCCCCCATTTGTCAGGACTGGCTCCTTTTCCTGACAAAGCAAACGCGGAGAGGGGAAGGTGCCGACAATAATCTTATTTATTTATAACAACAATCAAAGGTAAACAGTCAGTAGTGGAGGATATCAGTGGTGAGTGCGGGTGCATGGATGGATATGTAGGTGTTGTCTGTGCATTAAAACCAAGAGGACAGTCGCAGCGGGGGAGCTGCAGGACGCCAGGTCATGAATGGGATGAGAGAGAGAGAGACGGCGATCTCCACCCGGCTTTTAAGAACATAGCCACGCCCCCCTGCTGCCCGCACACCAGAGTCCCATGAGCAATCCTGAGGGAAGGAGAGACAGAGAGCGAGAGGGGAGCCGCACACACACACACGCTCACACATACACACAACCACCTGGGGTTGTCACAATAATCACTAAACATTCGGACACCACTACAACAACTGGTCACTATATAGAGAGTAGGGGGGATTTCAGACACAGCATTGGTCTGCTCTGGTCTTGACTTGGTCTCAGTTTGGGGTTATGGGGTCTTGAGATGCAGCTCAATTGGCGATGACGATGGGGCGGACCTTGTGACGATGCCGTGACATCATCGACCTTCTGAACTGACTCCCAGTCTGTGTGTTGTAATGTTCAGAGCTGTTTGTGTTTGTGTTTGTGTGTCTCAGCTTCAACTCTCTCTTCCTCCTCCTCCTCCTCCTCCTCTGATGTAATTATGAGGAACGTATGTTTTTGAACATCTGACTATTTCACTACTATGGTAATAGCTACACTGTGGAAATGAATAAGGTCCAGTAATATGTACAGTATATGTTGTTTGTATTGTTTTTGTTTTGTTGTTTTGTCTTGTAGATCGTTGTGAGTTGTTGTGGTTATGGATGTTGCTATTGTGTTTATGGTGTGATGTAATAATCTACTGCAATGGATAGTTCATCTGTGAAGGTAGACTCCAGGAAGAATAGCGATGGCCTTAGCCAAAGCTAACGGAGATCTAAATAAATGAAATGAAATGCTGATGGTGAACGCTGTGTGTGAATCTTCAAACAGGGATCCTGAAGCAGAAACACGTCGTCGACTTTGATCCAGTCTGAGACGCTGCGACACTTGGAGGACGACAACAAAGAAAGACGATGTGATCTCCTGAGCTTCAGAGAGAGAGACAACACGTCCACCTCTGTGAAGTCCAACGCTTCCTGTGAGACGCCACCAAACAGCAGAAACTAAAGCACAATAACAAGGCTTTGTTCTGAGTCTTTGTGCGGCTGCTTCCTCTCACCGAGTGTGGGCGAGAGGGAGAAACATAACAACACCCCCTATAAAAAAAAAAGAAAAGAAAAAGGAAACGGCAGATTGATGAAAAGCCAAACTGGTCCCAGGACGCCACCGCCGCCGTTTCTCTTCTTCTCTCCACAATATTAAAAACTCCCACACGTTTCAGGAGGAGAATGAGCAGAATTAGCCTTGGTGGGACGACGGGAAGATGCCGGAATTACTCATCTGGTTCATCCTGATGGACGACGCTCAGGACGGGAGAGGACGGGAGAAGACGGGAAGGTCGGAGGCAGATCGCAGGTTCAAAGGGATTCAGACCACCGCCGCCGTCGCACACGCACACGCACACACACACACACAGACACACACACGCACTGAAGAGGGCAGGTGGTGCTGATGAATATTCAGCCTCAGAGTCGCGGCTTCGCTGCCAAACAAACAAACAAACTGGAGCTGATTCTTCTAGTGTCTTCATGTGTCTTCAAGTGTCTTCAGGTATCTAGTTCGTTCACCTTTGACCTGAGAACCATAAACAGGAAGTAAACGCTCAGAGGTCAAAGGTCAAAGGTCAGGATGTCATCGAAATCACCTGGACATTAGTCAGCTTGTTATTTCATTTAAAAAAAACTGGAAACAATAAATAGAGCAGCGGTACTCAATAGGCGGCCCGCGGGCCGCATCCGGCCCGCCGAACCTTCCAATCAGACCCGCGACTGAGTTCTACTAGTTTACATGTTACTGTATACTGTATTTCTCGGGCTCCGTGCGCCTGTAAGTCAATGCGCTGGGACATGGAAACACGCGCTCAGCGTTTGTGTGTGCCTGTGAGGCGCTGCACTGGGATACAGAACCCAAATCACCATGCGCGAGTGTTTGGGGAGCGGGCTGGACTGCAGGGTTTTCCCTGCCTGTCTGCAGAGACCATGGGTGATTTTGACCGCCGTCTTGGTTCAACTGTGTGTGCATCATGCATGGGGGGCCGTTCAGATGAAGCGTCTTTTGCGCGCGCTCAAACCCATTCAATGTAGCCGCGCGTCATGCACGCTCACAACTCAAAAGCCGTAGCCGCGCGCATTTGATGAGACGCGATTGTTTTTCCGTGCACGTCTGCGGCGCACAGCTGCACGACCTGCTTCTCCCCCGGTGTTGTGTCCCGGTGCCCTCGGCCTGTGTCTCCTACTGTTTCCCACTGAGCTCTGTCTCGTTTGAAAGGTGAAGGAAGCCCATGTGTGGAAAGACGTCGCCTCCGAGATGTAGAATGTGTATTATAGAAGAGAAACACACATTTCAGGACCAATGACTTGTATCCTCAGAACAGAGTCAGACATGTCCTGTGATGGTCAGGTCATATTTAAGTTGAAAATCACAGGGCATGTCTGAGGATACAAGCCAGCAGTGTAAAGCTCCAGCATGATATGTAAATGATGATATGATAATGTCAAGATTTTTCATTTTATATCATACAAAACATCATGAAGTGTATAAATAAAAATTTTGTGCTTACAAGTAAAATAAAAATATTTAAATTATTAGACGAAAAAGGTGAATTTAATTTCAATCTATGCCTATTTGAATGTGCGGCCCCCAAGGTGTCTGTTAAGAAAAATTCTGGCCCTTTGACAAATGTATTTGAGTACCCCTGAAATAGAGGCTCATGGGATTTCTTGGTTTCCCTCATCAAACTCATCAAATACACAATCCAACGACTGCTTGATGAAAAACTGTCCCTGAAGGCAACGTGCATCAGCGGTTTTGCATGTATTTCCCTCTAAAACAACTCTGTCTGGTAACGTTGTGTTATTATCTCATAGCGTGGTGAATGTGCAGGTCACAACAACAGGTCCACCAGAGCGTTGTGGAGTTGTTGGATTGTGTATTTGATGAGTTTGATGAGGGAAACCAAGAAATCCCATTAGCCTCCGTAGCGTAGCTCTGAGCAGCTCACGGCTCTGCTCAGCCATTCTAAAAATAGCTTGCACCGACAATTAAAGGTAACCAACCTACTGCTATGACTATAGGGATTATGGCAATGGGCCAATTTGACTAAATGTTGAACTTTTAACAACTTTAACATCTTTTAAAATGTTTTGACTAATGCATGTTTTTAATTCTTTATCAAAGTTTTCCATAAATTTAATCCAATTACAGATATTATGCATTTGGTGTATTCAGGATCTACCTGCTCCTCCCCTTCCCATCAGCCTGAGTCGCTCAGAGTGAAACTGATCCTGAGTCTGTGTCTTTAACCGCCGATCCAGCTGCTGAACATTAGCGCTGCTGCTTTACGGCGGCCTGTAAACGCACCGCGGGCTGCTGTGCTACAGGATAATTCAGAGTGACTGGTTTACGGCGCAGGTGACAGGAACATGTGGGCAGCACATGATCCCGGTCTGAACGGTCGGAGTGCCGAGCAGCAGAGCGGCGGTGTGTGAGTCCAACCTCTGGACACATCTGTATTTATCCTCTAAAACAAAAACGACACTTCTTGATTTTTAAAAAGCTTCTCGGGGACAATAAAACTATGATGTCACTTCCTGCCGCTGAATGGAAACAGATCTGGTTTTTATTTAGAGCCGAGCTGTCGGACATCAGATTAAGAAGCATCTCCACGTTTCCCCCGGCGACCATGAAATAAAATTAAAAAACTGCAGGAGGAAGAAGCAGCAAAGATGTTTTTATCTGATGAGTTCAAGAGTTTACTTAGTACTTATCTTACTTTTAATTTGGTGTAATAGCTGTTCGTGTTTTTTTCTCCTTTATCATTATTATTACTTTTATTAATATTATTTTATATTCTTAGTTATTTACTATTACCCACTGGATACTTTTATTAGGTTATTATTGCTGATTTGATTACTAGTAATAGCATCTAACAACGTATTAACCATTATATGTACACATGAGAAGGTATGCTTTGTCTTTTACGTGATTTTTTATTTTTATTTTTTGTTTTTGTTTTTTGGTGTGTGTGGGTTTGTATATATATGAGATGGATGAACTGAAGGAAGAAATAAAGGAGAAAAAAAAGAGTTCAAGTGTTTAAGGTGGAAGATATAAAGGTTCATTAGCCTGGGGGCGGGGCCTCTTTGACTGACAGGTGGGCGTTACCTCAGGAGAAACAAGTGAACGTCTCTTTGTTTGTGTTGCATTATAGGAGTTAGAACATAACAGGACACAACAACCTTCAACTTTCCAAACAAATTCAAACCCACTCAGAGCCACAAAACCTGTTTGACCAATAAACTGTGTCACACCGAACGAATGAACTCGTTCTCTCTAAACCACGAGAGCCACAGCAGAGGGAAGAAAGAGCGACAGCAACAGTTGAAGTCTTGGCTCCACACAGGCTCCTCCTCTTTGACCATATTTGGATTGGCTAGGAGCTAGTGGGTGGAGTCAGGCTCTGCAAAGATGGCGTCAGTGCAGTTTAGAAACATGTCTTCAGAGGAGTCGGCAATTGTTTTTACACATATTTATTTATTTTTTACCTATTACACTTGATACCGAAAAAAAAAAAATCCATCATGAAAAACAAATTGAAAGAAAAAAAAAAATCCTTCATAAAAAAAAATAAAAAAAATTCTGGCCAAAGAAAAAAAAAAAGACAGACCAAAAAAAACAAACAAACATTTTTTTGTGCCAGATTTCTGTTTTTTTGTTGTTTTTTTTGGCTGGCCCTAATACTCCTTCGTACATACACACTCCAACTGTACTAAGTTAGTTGTGGTATGTGGTCAAGCAGTTTTTTTTTTTTTTCTTGTGCCGGATTCTTTTTTTTTTTTGCCTGGCCCTAACACTCCTTCGTATTCTTCTTCTTCCAGTCTGCTGTGACATGAAACCAGAGGTCACTGACATCCATCATCTTCTGTTCAGTTACTGTTTTGTCTTTTGTTGAATGATTATTCTACATTCATCTGGTTGTTTTTGTCCAGTTGTAAATTCATATTTTCATGTAAAAAAAAAAAATCCATGTGTCCAGGAACCAGACTCTGATTCTGGAATAAAACGCTCCCAGTGTGTCCTGATGGATTCATGTGGGTCTGTAACTGGATCCCAGTCGGAACCAGTTCCTGCTCCGACTGAGAGGCTGAGAGACGGATCGCTGTCAGGACACTGAGAGACGGAGAGAGGGGGCTGATGGGAAATGTGGTTTTCATTTGTAGCAACATGAGCGACAATAAAGGGATGTCAGGAACTACAAATCAACCACAGAGCCCAGTGTGTGTGTGTGTGTGTGTGTGTCATGCAGGATTAAATGATGGTAAAATAAGGAGTGTTGCTGAGCCGCTCTGGGGCCGTTTCCTCATCCAGTCCACATGGTCTGTGGTGGTCTCTGAAAACCAGATCCTCAGCTGTCAGGACCTGAAACCGCCTCCAGCTGTGTCCGCCGTCTGTCTGTCCGCCGTCTGTCCGGCTCGCCTCCGCCACCGCAGGAATCCAACCTGAACGCTGCTGCAGGAGCGGTCACCTCTGCACATAGGTGGAGGGAGGGGTTGGACTTCTTAAAACTCAGATTTCTTGTGTTGTGTTAACCCTCCTGTTGTCATCCTGGGTCAAGGAAGGAAGGAAGTATGGAAGGAAGGACAAAGGGAAAGATGGGAGGGAACAGATTGGGTTAATTGGGTCAAAAAGAAAGGAAGAAGGAAGGACGAAAGGAAAAAAGGAAGGAAGGAAGGGAGGGAAAAAGGATGGTAGAAAGAGGGAAGGGGAAAAGGAAGGAAAGAAAGATGGAGGGAGGGAGCTGATTCATTCAAGGAAGGAAGAAGGGAAAGAAGGGAGGGAATAGATCAGGTCAATTGGATCAAAAGAGGAAGAAAGTAAGGACAAAGGGAAGGAAGGAAGGAACGAAGGAAGGGAATAAGGATTGTGGAAAGAAGGAAGGGAAAAGGGAAGGAAGGAAAGATGGAGGGAGGAAACAGATCAGGTCAATTGGATCAAAAGAGGAAGGAAGTAAGGACGAAGGGGAGAAAGGAAGGACGGAAGGAAGGAAGGAAGGGAATAAGGATTGTGGAAAGAAAGAGGGGAGAAAGGAAGGATGGAGGAAGGAAAGAGATTGGGTCAATTTGACCCATAAAGACAACAGGAGGGTTAATTATTTAATGGTCCACTTGCAGTTCCCCTCTTGGCCCTGCAATGGGCCGCGGCCCTCAGCTTGGGAACCACTAGTTCAGAGAATATATATATATACGTATATATACAGTATTTTTACAAGACCAAGCCAAAGACAGAGCCTCCGTGCTGCTACATTCAGGTTCTTATGGATTTATTGGATGCAGAGGAAAAATCTTGTTTCCCCACAGGAGAAAGTCGCACATCTGTAACTTCCACAGCTGTGTGATTGTGAGCAGACGTGTGTTCGTGCCACGTACGGGCTGAACTGCGCGGCTGTAAGTAATGAATACGGTTTCATTCACACACTCCAATATAAAAACAGCTCAGTAAACACGGCGAACAGGAAGTGGTTTCAGGGCCGAGGCCAGAGAGGGAAACTCGTTCAGACGAGTAACTCCAGCTGTGAAACGTCGTCAGGAAAAAAGAAGTGTGAAGAAATGTAGAATGGAAACACTCAAGTGTGACACGAGTGCACGAGGAAACACTGTGGTGAACACACGTGTTGGCAGGTGCAGCGACATACACACACACACACACACACACACACACACACACACACACACACACACACACACACACACACACACACACAGGATGGTCAAGAAAACACACCAATCTGCTACAAACCCCAATGGACCAGGCTGAAGGCTAATGCTAAGCTAACTTGATCAATATGATCAATACCATGTGAATCATTGGGCATAGGTTTGCATATGGACCTATGGACATGTCCATGCCAATATTTTGAGAGAGCAGATTTGTCCCTACCAATAAATTGAACCAACTGTTGTTGTTTGTTGTTCACACAACCATTCAGATATATGTGACACTTACCGCGTGTATTGCCAGGACTTTGTTGAATTTGGTGCAATTTAGATGCGCACACACAATTTGAGGAAAAAAAACACCAATCACTCAGCTCTGCAGGATATGTTTGATACACCTGCACATGCGGGGTGGGGCTTCTGGGCTTCTGGGCTGTGATTGGCTGAGTTGGACGAAATCACCCGCCCGCCTAGTTAAACTAAACTGCCCCAGAGGACAGAACGAGTACTACGTTTGTGGCTCGTCCGTTATGCTAACATTTCATTGGCTAAAACAGTGTTGCCAACTTGGCGACTTTCTCGCTAAGGGACTGTTCGTTATTTATCATCAGTGCCACCGGAGGGATTCACGGGACTTTTTTTTTTTTTTACATGACCCCCCTGTCGGAGTCAGTAAATTTTAACATGACCCTGCATTAAGCCTTATCAAAAGATACATGACCCCCCCCAGCCATCGACACGTGACATCGCATCACGTAGCGCGTGACACTACATTATTTCATTTTGACAACCATGTGTGCAACTGCAACACCTTCTCATCACAATGCCATTTATCAGCTGTTATTAAAACCCAACTCATCAATAACATAATCGCGATTTTGGACCAGCTCACATTACACAAGCCATTAACAATTAATCCACACTCAAACCGAAGCAACAATAATGTAAACTGTACTCAATAACGTATTATTACAAGGTTTACGACAGATGACAGACAACCTGGGCTGTGTGTGTGTGTGTGTGTGTGTGTGTGTGCTTGCGTGTGTAAGAAAGAGAGGGAGAGAGAGAGAGAAAGTAGATAAAGGCTGCTGTTAGTACCTGTACCTGTAACTGTTAGCTACCGTTAGCACAGCTCAGGCGTCAGTCTCCCCCCGTCAGGTAAAAGCTGCCGTTTATTCCTCAAATGAAGCTCATTGCGTTGTTGAGCCTCTCTGGTAGAGTTATCCATCACTGCAGTTGAATTAGCCACTAAACTGCTCGACGCTAAAACCGAGGGACCGTCTGCGTGTTTACAATTCATGAAAGCAACGTGAACGTACGTGCCGCTCAGCCTCTGTACAGTACTGAAGTTAAGCTCACTCACCCATAAAAGACATGCTAACCTGCGGCCTCATCTTGGCGAAGCGGTTAGCAACGTCGCCTGCGGTGCGGGAAACCCGGGTTCGAAACCCACTCAGGGCAGACCAGAGCAATAACGTTGTGATTTGGGGGCCGTTGCTCTCATTGTCATCAGTGCTCACGCATCACACACAATCTAGGCTGCGTGTTTGGTTTGTCTGCACCTGTCCCTACCAATGTTGAGAAAAAACCTACACCCTTGGAATCATGTGATGTTGACGTTCTACTAAACCAAACAAACTCAGCTCATTGTCAAACCCTCTAACAGGAAGCTGTCTGCACAACTTCTAGAGTCAAGAAGAAGAACAACTAAAGGTCCCAGACGGGTCCCTCGCTTTATTGTGTCTTGTCCCTTGCTTTATTGTGTCTGGTCCCTCGCTTTATTGTGACCAGGTCCCTCGCTTTATTGTGTTCAATCCCTCGCTTTATTGTGACTGGTCCCTCGCTTTATTGTGTTCAATCCCTCGCTTTTTTGTGACTGCTCCCTCGCTTTATTGTGACCGGTCCCTCACTTTATTGTGTCTGGTCCCTCGCTTTATTGTGACCGGTCCCTCACTTTATTGTGTCCGGTCTCTCGCTTTATTGTGACCGGTCCCTCGCTTTATTGTGTCTGGTCCCTCGCTTTATTGTGACGGGTCCCTCGCTTTACTGTGACCGGTCCCTCGCTTTATTGTGACCGGTCCCTCGCTTTATTGTCTTCAATCCCTCGCTTTTTTGTGACTGCTCCCTCGCTTTATTGTGACTGCCCCTCACTTTATTGTGTCCGGTCCCTCGCTTTATTGTGACCGGTCCCTCGCTTTATTGTGTTCAATCCCTCGCTTTATTGTGACTGCTCCCTCGCTTTATTGTGACCGGTCCCTCGCTTTATTGCGTCTAGTTTCTCACTTTATTGTGTCTAGTTTCGCACTTTATTGTGACCGGTCCCTCACTTTATTGTGTCTGGTCCCTCGCTTTATTGTGACCGGTCCCTCGCTTTATTGTTACTGGTCCCTTGCTTTATTGTGACCGGTCGCTCGCTTTATTGTTACTGGTCCCTCACTTTATTGTGTCCGGTCCCTCGCTTTATTGTGTCTGGTCCCTCGCTTTATTGTGACCGGTCCCTCGCTTTATTGTGTCTGGTCCCTCGCTTTATTGTGACCGGTCTAGTTTCTCACTTTATTGTGTCTAGTTTCGCACTTTATTGTGACCGGTCCCTCACTTTATTGTGTCTGGTCCCTCGCTTTATTGTGACCGGTCCCTCGCTTTATTGTTACTGGTCCCTTGCTTTATCGTGACCGGTCCCTCGCTTTATTGTTACTGGTCCCTCACTTTATTGTGTCCGGTCCCTCGCTTTATTGTGTCTGGTCCCTCGCTTTATTGTGACCGGTCCCTCGCTTTATTGTGTCTGGTCCCTCGCTTTATTGTGACCGGTCCCTCGCTTTATTGTGACCGGTCCCTCGCTTTATTGTGACCGGTCCCTCACTTTATTGTGACCGGTCCCTCGCTTTATTGTGACCGGTCCCTCACCTTATTGTGACCGGTCCCTCGCTTTATTGTCTTCAATCCCTCGCTTTTTTGTGACTGCTCCCTCGCTTTATTGTGACCGGTCCCTCGCTTTATTGCGTCTAGTTTCTCACTTTATTGTGTCTAGTTTCGCACTTTATTGTGACCGGTCCCTCACTTTATTGTGTGTGGTCCCTCGCTTTATTGTGACCGGTCCCTCGCTTTATTGTGACCGGTCCCTCGCTTTATTGTGACCGGTCCCTCGCTTTATTGTGTCTGGTCCCTCGCTTTATTGTGACCGGTCCCTTGCTTTATTGTGACCGGTCCCTCACTTTATTGTGACCGGTCCCTCACTTCATTGTGTCCCCAGAAACATTACTGCTGTGTTGTCAAAGTCAAGAAGTTGAGGCCCAGGAACTGAATCCAGAACCTTCTCGCTGCAGCACGGCGTTGCTCAGGGCAACGTCCCTCAGTATGTAGCTGGTTCTGTCCCTGGTGTTGAACTGCTCCTCTCTCTGTGCCGACACAGTAGACACAGAATCCTGCAGGTGGATCCACTCGATCAGAACCAGACCAGAACGAGATCTCCATGACCATGACGTCCAAACTCTACCTCCTCCTCGCCGTCCTCGTCCCGCCGGGGCTTCAGACGCTTGTTAATTAATTGTCTCTGCACCAACATCTGTCGTCTCCGGAGCCCCTGCTGCTCGCTGCTGCGATTCAACATTTATACGTGGATCCTTACAGCATCCGCAGTTTTTAATGATGAAGCATATGGAATAGAGAGGAGGAGAAGGAGAAAGAGAAGGAGAAGAAGGAGGAGGAAGAGGAGGAGGTTCAGGCTGCGACAGAGCTGATCAGGAGCCGAGTGGTGAAACACAGACAGTAAATCAGCTGTTAGCGACAGAAACGGATTCAGCTTCTAAACTTAATCGTCTACAGATGAGTCCAACACACACACAGTCGTACTCAGAAAACATCGGTGTCTTGGCTTTGAGTTCGTTTGTGTTCAGCTCTTCAGCTCGCAGGTCTTAAATAACTGATGATGATGATGAGGAGGAGGAGGAGGAGGGGGGTGAACAGGACGATGATGGGAAAGTTCTTGGAGCTGATTCTGATTTAAAGTCCTGGCTCCGTCCGTTCTGTCATTTCAACTTTATTCATTTCCTATAATATCAGTTTCACTCAGTGACTTGTTCTCCGTCCACTTCTCTGCTGTTAAACTCTGAAGGTGTCTTCAGGTCCAACATAAACATGATGCTGCAGAAAACAGAGCAGAAGTGTTTGTTGTGTTTGACTGAACTTCACGACAAACTCAGAAACACAACAAACAGCGACACAGATGTTCCTGCAGTGGAGGATATACCTAACCCCAACCTTTCAGACAAACTGTTGGTAAAAATGAGACGTCTATCAATCAGCAAACATGAAGAAAACTAAACTAAGAATCTAACGCAGCTGTGTGGTTTATCCTAACTTAAAGGGATAGTTCAACATCTAGTCAAATTGGCCCATTGCCATAATCCCTATACTCATTGCAGTAGGTTCGTTACCTTTAATTGTCGGTGCAAGCTATTTTTAGAACGGCGGAGCAGAGCCGTGAGCTGCTCAGAGCTACGCTACGGAGGCTCATGAGATTCATGATTCATGATACTCATCAAATACACAATCCAACAACTCCACAACGCTCTGGTGGACAAGTTGTGACCTGCACATTCACCACGCTATGAGATAATAACAGAACGTTAACAGACAGAGTTGTTTTAGAGGGAAATACATTGTTTGGTAACACTTTACAATAACCATTGTTTATAAATGGTAAATAGACCATTTATAAATGGTAAACAGATCGTTTACTAATGTTTAATCATCATTTATAAACAGCATGTAGACCAATTATAAATGGTAAATAGATAAGTTATTAATGTTTAACCATAATTTATAATTGGGAAATAGGTAGTTTATTTATGAAAGTTAATAGTTAATTTACCATTAACAAGCAATTCAATTATGATTAATAATGTTTATTAATTATTAATGGACTATTTATTACATGTTTATATAAGGTTTAAATGTTGGTTGTAAAACATCTATAAAGATTAAAATGTGTATCAGTGGCACTTTGTAAATGGGTAATATTTGGTTTATAAACCATCTATAAACATTACTTAGATGGTTATTGTAAAGTTGCAACATATGTTTGTAATACTTTGTAAACGATTAACAATTGGTTTATAAACCACCTATAAACATTACTTAGATGGTTATTGTAAAGTGGCAACTTATGTTCATAATTATTTAAATGATTAATACGTTGTTTGTACTGGAAATCATCAAGTGCCATTTATTTGACTTCTTTTAATGGTGATCTATAACAGAGTGATTATTTTTATAATAACTATGACGGTATCTGATCGTCTTCGAACCTCTGACTTTAATTCTTGATGAATGAAAACATGAGTCTGTCTTGCGCCGGTCAAAGAATTTCACGGTGCGCGGAGGCTCATAAATGTAGTGTGAAAACGCTTCGCTTTTCCAAAACTCCTCGTTGTCCCTTTAATTTTAAAGTGCAGTGTGCCTGAATATTGTATCATTAATACATTACCCATTTACAAAGTGCCACTGATACACATTTTAATCTTTATAGATGTTTTACAACCAACATTTAAACCTTATATAAACATTT
This sequence comes from Trachurus japonicus, assembly GCF_045865225.1. Classification (NCBI taxonomy): domain Eukaryota; kingdom Metazoa; phylum Chordata; class Actinopteri; order Carangiformes; family Carangidae; genus Trachurus; species Trachurus japonicus. The sequence goes on from NC_140916.1 coordinate 4,080,536, forward strand.
AATAAATAGTCCATTAATAATTAATAAACATTATTAATCATAATTGAATTGCTTGTTAATGGTAAATTAACTATTAACTTTCATAAATAAACTACCTATTTCCCAATTATAAATTATGGTTAAACATTAATAACTTATCTATTTACCATTTATAATTGGTCTACATGCTGTTTATAAATGATGATTAAACATTAGTAAACGATCTGTTTACCATTTATAAATGGTCTATTTACCATTTATAAACAATGGTTATTGTAAAGTGTTACCCATTGTTTATATTTTAAGTATTCTATTACGTATTGCTGCTACATATCATAGCATAACATAGCTATATATCAGAAGAATTTCCTTCAGGTTTAATAAAGTATCTATCTATCTATCTATCTATCTATCTATCTATCTATCTATCTATCTATCTATCTATCTATCTATCTATCTATCTATCTATCTATCTATCTATCTATCTATCTATCTATCTATCTATCTACAAGCTCCAACAGCGAGTAAAATCAGTGCACATTAAAAAAAAAAGAAGTTTCAACACTGGAAAAAAGTGTCTAGACTGGTTGTCATGTTTACAAAGGTCCAGCTGATGTAGAAACAATCTCAAAGATTTTTTTAATGATTTAAAAAAACAAAAGACAGAAGTGAAACTCTGGGCTCTTCATCCATCGACCTCTCTGATACAGCAACATGGAGACGTGAACAGGAAGAGTGATGGTGGACGGCCCCTTTGTGATGTCACAATGAGAACCAAAGGAAACGACGTGTTTTAGGTTTTTTAGTTTTTAGTTGTTGTTTTTTTTATGCGGCTGGTCCATGTAGAGCAGAGCGTCCTGTCACTTTAACAGATGAGGATTTATTAGTGAGCGTCGTGTCCATCTGCAGCTGAAGGAGGAGGACGAGGAGGGGGGGGGGTTTGGCACAGGGTCAAATGAGTGACAGTGTGTGTGTGTGTGTGTGTGTGTGTGTGTGTGTGTGTGTGTGTGTGTGTGTGAACCGTTCATGATCACAGACCTGGATCCGACTCTTCCAGTTCCCTCGTCCTGCTCGGCCTCCTACATCTGTGGAAGAGATTCTTCCACCCACCTTCACTGGCAGCGTCCCTCAGAGAGTGTGTGTGTCTGTGTGTGTCGCTGTGTGTGTGTGGTGTGTGTGTGACTTCCTGTGGTCTCTTTATGTTTGCCCCGTTTCCCTCCAGCGAACATCGGATGTAACAAAACCAGAGGACAAAATAAGAGCATTACTTTTTAAAGACGTGTGTCCTGAAGACGGTTAGATAGACGGTGATGCGCGCTGACAGCGGCTGCTAATTGGAGTAAATTAATTTACCTCGGGCGCCGATGTTCGCACAAAAGCGCCGCTCGCCGCGTGAATAAGTGATGATCGGCAGCGCGGCGGCGTACTGTATAAGCCCCGACTTTTTGAATCATTTAACGCTGCAATCTGCTAATTAGCGGGGAGAAAAGAGCCAGCTTTCAGCCACAATTAAGACAGAGCACTGTCAGTCAGGAGGGTGGAGGGCCGCGTGCGGTGTGTGTGTGTGTGTGTGTGTGTGTGTGGGGGTATGAGGGTATGAGGGTGGGGTGGGGGGGGTTTGGGGGCAGTTGAGAGGGAGCGCTTCATTTATTCATCCTCTGAGCAGATGCTGAGTGCAAGTGGGGGTTTGGATGGAGAGATGCCGGGATGGAGAGGGAACGCTCTGGGATCTGAAGGGCTTGGATGGGAGAGGAGGAGGAGGAGGAGGGGGAGGGGGAGGGAGAAGAAGTTTTTCCAGTCCCCCCCCTCCCCCCTCCTCCTCCTTCTTCTTGTTCTCGTTGTGTGAGCCTCGGCGGAGCAGCAGAGGAGGGCCGCCACCAACCACAACAAAGCAAAACAAAAGACCTGATATAAGAGGAGGAGGAGGAGAAGGAAGAGGAGGAGGAGGGGGGGGGGGTGTAGTTCTTACAGGCAGAGGAGGGAGGGGTGGAGGAGGAGGAGGAGGAGGAGAAAGAGGAGGAGGAAGAGGAGGAGGAGGGAGGAAGAGGAGGAGGAGAAAGGAGGAAGAGAAATGAGGAAGAGGAGGAGGAAGAGGGAGGAAGAGGAGGAGGGAGGAAGAGGAGGAGGAAGGAGGAGAAGGAGGAAGAGGAGGGAGGGGAGGAGGAGGAAGAAGAAGAGGAGGAGGAGGAGGAGGAGGGGGGGGCGGGTTAGTGCTTTAGCATCTCAAGGCGAACACACGCACACACACAGACACACACTGGAAGAAGGGTTCCTGTTTGACACGCTGAGTGTTAACCAGTTGTTGCCCTGAGGTCAAACACGGCGCCGCAGCTTCCTCAGGTCAGAACACCAACAAACCTCCTCCCTCCCCCACCCAGCAGCAGCTCACTCCTCTGGATCAGACTTTAAAGGGATAGTTCAACATTTTGTCAAATTGGCCCCATTGCCATAATCCCTATAGCAGTAGGTTCGTTACCTTTAATTGTCGGTGCAAGCTATTTTTAGAACGGCGGAGCAGAGCCGTGAGCTGCTCAGAGCTACGCTACGGAGGCTCATGGGATTTCTTGGTTTCCCTCATCAAACTCATCAAAAACTCATTCTAAAAATAGCTTGCACCGACAATCAGTGTTTGGTCTCCTCCACTTTCACAGCTGTTAACAGAGTGTAGACAGGTGAGCTGTGTCAGCAGGCCCAGTCGGCTGTAATCTCCACCGCACATTAAACAGGTGCACACAAGCAAAAAGAAGTAGTGTAGTACACAGTGGCGGCCGGTCAATAGGGGGCGCTAGGGCGCTGCCCCCATCAAAATTTCAGGAAAAAAGTGTAAACACAGTAAACATAAATAACATGATAAAAAGTAATTACCCTATCTGTTCAGTGTTCACTCATACAATGGGTTGTACTTTGAAATTTGTAAGCCTTTCCATTCCATATTGGGTTTATTCTGGGTTGTTTTATACATTTCAATAGCGAATGAGTGTGTATATGGCCTCTTAAACTTTTGGCTTCCATGTGACTTCATGCTGGTCTCTAATTGGTTACTTCAAGGTGGCCAATCAGCGCGTTTAGGTTATTTTTCATCTAATCGGATTGATTCATGATAGGTTACCTGTCAATCAAAGTCACTCCCCTGGCAGCGGAGACGTGCCTGTCACTCAAACAGCGACAGACGCACGGATAAAGGAGCTTGGACTGGAGCAACCTGACTTAAAAATCCAGCAGCAGGCAAGTGGCTGTGGACGGAGTTACACAACGCTTCACCCATCTGTGTCATGCCAAACACAGCTGGCTGGATGTGAAGTTAGCAATGCTCTTTATTTATCTTATTTATCTGACACCCCCCCAATTTATTTTAGCACCAGCCACCACTGGTAGTACAGTTCATTATTAATAATTGAGATTACAAACACAACGAGCCGGTTGATGTGTTGACGTCCAAAAGAGAAGAAGACGATGGCGACCGTTCACAACAACAGTGTTCAATCTGAGTCACTAACGGTGGAAACTCACTCACTACAGAAGTAAAACCAGAGTGTAGGTAGTAGACTACACTGCAAAAACTCAAAATCTTACCAAGAATATTTGTCTTATTTCTAGCCAAAACAAATCTCATTATACTTAAAATAAGACTCATCACATAAAAAGCAGCTTGTTTTTAGACACTTTTTTTACTTCTTTCAAGCAGATTTTCACTTGAAATAAGTAGAAGAATCTGATAGTGGAGCAAGTTTTTCTTTCTTATTACAAGCACAAAAAACCTGCTTTCACTGGCAGATTTTTCTACTTATTTCAAGTGAAAATATCCTTGAAAAAAGTAAAAAGTGTCTAAAAACAAGTTAATTTTCTCTTTCCACTTAAAATCAAAATGAGTCTTATTTTAAGTGGAAAGAGTTTAGTTTTGACTAGAAATGAGACATTTTGGCAAGAAATAAGGCAAATATTCTTGGAAAGATTTTGAATGTTTGCAGTGTGCATGACCTGACATGGAAGGATTCACACTGAGCTCTCAGACTTGCTGGCTGCTGATTGGCTGAAATTCCCTCCACTCATACCCCTTTTCCACCGAGCTGGTTCCGGTGCTGGTTCGGAGCCAGTGCCTGCTTAGCACCGGTTCTTTGCTTTTCCACGGCCTAAGCACCGGTTCTTGGCTCTTAGAACTGGTTCCAGACCAGCACCAACTTCTTGCTGGGCCAGAGCTAAGAACCAGTTCTTCCAGGGGCTGGCAACAGGGTTACCTTAGCAACAAAACTACGCTACGTATTAAGTTTGTTTATCGATGTAACAGTTGAAGCTAACTAGCTGAGCTATAGGCAGTGGCTAACAGCAGCTAACGCTTGCTCATATCAAAACATATCGCCGTCAAAACGTAGTTGCCGGTCGCGGCGATTACTAGTAGCACTAGTCTGTGCTTCCACGTCGGGTTCGGTGTTCAACACCCGCAGGTCGGACCAGGTTTTAATTTTCAGGTCCGTTTATAACTGTAGCAGGCAAAATAAATGACTAAATAAATAAAAATAACTGTAGCAGGCAGCAAAGACAGGAGCAGCTCCTGGATGGGGAGCGTGGCTCTGACTTGGCTCCTGACCAGTGGAAAAGCAAAGTGGTTCTTTGGAGGCACCAGAGTTGAACCAGTTAAGCACCGAACTAGCACCAGCACCGAACCAGCACTGGAACCAGTTTGGTGGAAAAGAGGTATCATTGAAGGTGTGACAGCCCAGATGAGATGCTGCTGGGTGGAGCCTGAGGATCGATATCTACACTGATCGCATCAATACATCGAGGCTGATCGACGGTGAGCCTCAGTGTGTGTGTGTGTGTTGTAAACACTGCAAAAACTCAAAATCTTGCCAAGAATATTTGTCTTATTTCTAGTCAAAACTAATCTCATTCTACTTAAAATAAGATTCATCACATTAAAAAGCAGCTTGTTTTTAGACACTTTTTACTTCTTTCAAGCAGATTTTCACTTGAAATAAGTAGAAAAATCTGATAGTGGAGCAAGTTTTTTTTTCTTATTACAAGCACAAAAACCCTGCTTTGACTGGCAGATTTTTCTACTTATCTCAGGTGAGACTTAGTTTGAAACAAGTGAAAATTATTTCAAAACAAGTTCATTTTTAGATGATGAGTCTTATTTTAAGAGAAAAGAGATTAGTTTTGACTAGAAATTAAACATTTTGACAAGAAATACGACAAATATTCTTGGTAAGATTTTGAGTTTTTGCAGTGAACACACACACAGAGAGCGAGTGAGGCCGTAACCCTGAGCGACGGCGTGCGGACGCTGCTCTACATAAAACCTGTGTGTTTGAGTCGCTGCATAAATCACAGCGGATCTGTTACAGTGCATCACAGCCAGGTTCAGTAGCTCCGCCCACCTCGCCTCGCTCTCATTACGATCCGGAGCGCCGGAGCGCCGCCTTCTGCTGCCGCTGCCACGACCCGGTCAATTTATTCATGCTCAGGTCCGGGGAGTCCTGCCCCGGACATCCGGCGCCGAGCATTATCGCTGCTCAGCACCTCGTCCTGGAAGCCAGCGGCGGCCGGAGGTGATGAATATGTTAAAGCGGCGACCCAGAGGATTTATGTCCAACGGAGCAGCATGTCTGAGTGAGGAGCTGAGGATGTTTATGCACAGACTCACGGAGATGTTGACTGCTGGGTATTTATTAGCAGCGCCGCAGGAAGTCGTTACCACTGTACCTACACACCTGACATCACACTCACACTGACTGCACGTATTAGAAATATGATCAGTTTAATGAGTTCAGCTGCTTTACAGCGTGAGAGCAGCCGGACACTCAACTTAAAGATCAGTTTGTTTAAAGGGATAGTTCAACATTTTGGCAAATTGGCCCATTGCCATAATCCCTATAGTCATAGCAGTAGGATCGTTACCTTTAATTGACGGTGCAAGCTATTTTTAGAACGGAGGAGCAGAGCGGTGAGCTGCTCAGAGCTACGCTACAGAGGCTAAAGGAATTTCTTGGTTTCCCTCATCAAACTCATCGAATACAAAATCCCAAAACTCCAAAACGCTTTTGTGGACAAGTTGTGACCTGCACATTCACCACGCTATGAGATAATAATGGAACATTATGAAATGGAGCCGTTTTCGAGGTAAATACAGGGTAAATACAGAGTCTGCTTGCTGAAAAACTGTCCCTGAAGGCAACGCGCATCAGCGGTTTTGCATCTATTTCCCTCTAAAACAACTCTGTCTGGTAACGTTGTGTTATTATCTCATAGCATGGTGAATGTGCAGCTCACAACTTGTCCACCAGAGCGTTTTGGAGTTGTTGGATTGTGTATTTGATGAGTTTGATGAGGGAAACCAAGAACTTGCACTATTTGTCAATTGCGTTTGCTTATTCAGCAATGGCGTTCAGCTGCTTTCAGCATTAACACGTATTTCCTTCAGGAAATACAATTTCTAGTTCAAATAGTTGTACTAAAGTGTCTGCTTGTGTAACCATGGTAACAACTTGGTGTTACCAGTGTTGACTTCAGCAGGTTCTGTGCTGTGTTCTTCTGTTCAATCCAAACTTTGTTTACATTAAATATGGTTTAGATTTTACATCCAATCATCTTTTCTTTGTAGCTGAGGAGGAATAATGTTACAAATATCAAGACACATGGTTATTATGAGGACTGGGACTGGAGACAGTGATGGTCTTGGACCTGGTCTCATATTGGTTTGCTCTTGGTCTTGACTACAACATCAGTTAACACAGATACAAAATATTTACATCTAATAGAAGAATATAAAACAACATTAAAACAACACAACTATGTAGATGCAAAGAGATTTGATCTGGAGCAGTTTGTTGAGATGATTGATAAATAAAGTGATGGTTGATAATTGGATTTTTTAGCTTTAAAGGGATAGTTCAACATTTTGGCAAATTGGCCCATTGCCATAATCGCTATAGTCATAGCAGTAGGTTCATTACCTTTAATTGTAGGTGTAAGCCATTTTCAGTATGGCGGAGCGCAGCAGCTGGCTGCTCAGAGCTACGCTATGGAGGCTAACGGAATTTCTTGGTTTCCCTCATTAAACTCATCAATTTCAACATCCCAAAACTCCACAGCGCTTTTGTAGACAAGTTGTGACCTGCACAATCACCACGCTATGAGATAATGACGGAACGATACGAAACGGAGCCGTTTTCGAGGTAAATTCATACAAAACCGCTGATGCGCGTTGCGTTCAGGGACAGTTTTTCAGCAAGCAGTCTCCGTATTTACCCTGTATTTACCTCGAAAACGGCTCCGTTTCGTATCGTTCCGTCATTATCTCATAGCGTGGTGGTTGTGCAGGTCACAACTTGTCTACAAAAGCGCTGTGGAGTTTTGGGATGTTGAATTTGATGAGTTTAATGAGGGAAACCAAGAAATTCCGTTAGCCTCCATAGCGTAGCTCTGAGCAGCCAGCTGCTGCGCTCCGCCATACTGAAAATGGCTTACACCTACAATTAAAGGTAATGAACCTACTGCTATGACTATAGCGATTATGGCAATGGGCCAATTTGCCAAAATGTTGAACTATCCCTTTAAAGTGACTCACATTCTCTGTTTCTGAATTTACATTTAGTTTGTGCTTTCTTCATGATCATGTAGTCACAGTTAAAGATGTTTTTCCGACTTTATTGATCTGCTCTGAGCTGCAGAAAACTCCTCGTGTGTGGAAATCTAAAAAACAGTGATCACAACAGCAATCAATATTCTTCTAACTATCTAACTCATCAGTTTATTGATATGACCGATTGTCGGCTGCAGCTACTAGATCGTATTAAATAAGCATCAAACCCGATCTATAATCTATGATCGATACATGACGTATTGATTACAGTATTTTTGTTGTATTACTCTGGACTAAATGTTCTCATACAGATTCCTTCACTGTTCCTCCTCATGTTCCTGGATGGTTCTCACGTGGTTTATCACTGCCTCCCCTCCCTCCCTCCTCCCTCCATGAAATAAAAAAATAAAAGCCCCGGTTCTTCCTTCAGAGGCTGAAGTCTTTCACTTTGATCTGAAAGTCTTTGCAGCCTCATTGACTGTAATGAGATCTGGAGAATCCGTGAGGACGGCGGGGATTTGACGCCGAGCCGAAAAACTCCGGCCGGGGATTCGGCAGCGGGCACAAACAAAATCGAAAAAGGAGAGAGAGAGGAGGAGGAGGAGGAGGAGGAGGAGGAGGAAGATCTCAGATGGCTTGGCAAGCAGTTTGCCTTCACCCCTTCCCCCCCCTCCCTCCCCCCTCCTCCATCCCAATGTTAATTTCCCCAACGACTGAGATTCCGGGGTAGGTGGAGGGATGGCGGGGGGGCGGGGGAGGGGACTCTGGATGTGGCTGCTTGGCACCGTGGCGGTGGGAGGGGTGGGGGGGCGTTGGGGGGGGGGGGGCTCTGGCACCGAGGCTGCTGGATGTTTCTCTTTGCAGCCGCGTCCGTCCCCGAAGAGACGAGGAGACGACGGCAGCGTCTCTGTAATCTCACCAGCTGACTGCCGTCCAGTCCATTAATCAGTCAGTCAAGGTCTGAGACGCCCCCAAGACCCACAACCACAACACCCCGGGGTGGGAGGGAGGCCGGGTGAGGGAGGGGGGGGGGGGGAGATATCCGCCGGCTCTGGGTCAAGGAGACGGCAGCGGCGGAGACGGTGGTGGTGGTGGTGGTGTTTGTGGTTGAGGCGGCGTGTCACGGTGCTGATACGGAAAAACACTAATATGTTTTTATTGTTGTTTGGTCCCTGAACGCATCGCGGCGTCTCCACCGTCGTCCACTGGGTCCGATAATCAGCCCCCGGCTCGGCCAATCAGAAGTCAGGACCAGGCAGCCAATCAGGAGTTAGTTCAGCAGTTAGTTGAGATGGCGCCGTGCCAGAGGAGTCCAAGTCAAACTGAACTCGGGTCTGCAGCCGAGAGTATGTGCTATCCATTAGTCTACAAGTCTCTTTATCAATTGATTGGTTGGTTGGTTGGTTGGTTGATTGATTGATTGATTGATTGATATCTTTATTTCGAACATGTAAACAACAATGTAAAAAAAAAAAAAAAAAAGATAAAATAATAATAAAATAATAAGGAAATAAGTGAACAACAAAAATGTATACACAAAACAGTAACATCTCATAAGCAACGCAGTTTACATGAGCGAAAAGGAGTAGGAAGAATATTGATTGATTGACTTTTATTATGAAGAGAAAAAAAGAAACCCTAACAGGAAGTGGATATCATCACGGAAACGACCCAATATACACGAATTCGGCAAGTGATTTGTGTATGCCGCCATCTTGCGGCGGCGCCATTGCTGCGGTGACATGTGTCAGTCATAGTAAACTGATTCTCTATGACAGCATCATCAATAGGCTGCATTTGTGATGTTTAGTGCCCCCCAGTAACTGATTAAGGTATCTTACATGAATACCAATATTAATTTAGGAATTAATCATTTGTTTGAACGATTAGCAGGAAAGATTAGAGTAACAGGGAGATAAGAGACTGTATCATAAACAATATAACATACCGGTACGTTATGCGTGCTGACGTTAGCAAGCCAGCAGCGGGATATTTAATCATGTGGATTAAAACAACAACAACTTGTGCTTTGTTTTAGATATTCAAGAATATTTTATTGATCAGCTGGCCTCCGATGATCAGAAAAAACATCAATTACAGGTCTCTGATTTACGGTCAAAATTACCTGAGCTCCAGATGGGTCGGACATATTTGACACTGGCTTTTAGACGACCATGATCACATCATATTGAAGGGATAAGTGAGACATTCACAGACCGTCCACTTTTACCACGATGTGAAGGTAACGGTGAGAAGGGAGGGTAGCCAGGTTGTACAGGTCAGCTGTGACTGCGTCGCTGGCGGCTGCTGCTGCTGCTGACTGTTCGTAACGTTACGGTCTAAACACGGACACTCCTCCTGAAGTAAGGGGCTGTTTTGTTGATATTAGAGCAGCCGAGGACGGCACAAGTCCTCCCAGCCTTCCTAGACATATTTACAGAAGAGAAAAGGTCCACTTCATGGCGCTTGCATTCAAATGCCCGCTTCGTGCAAAGAACCCATCGCTGCCTGACTGGGAGCTGTCACCGCAGTAATGGCGGCTGCTCGACTAACGGTTATTTCGCCGAATTCGTGTATAGGTTTAAGGTCCTTCCTGTCAGAGGAATGGAGACTCCTGATTGGACGTCCAGCGTCCAAGCGTCCTGTGGTCGAAGTCTGTGGAACCTGTGATTGGCTGAAGGCCGCCATGCGAGGCAGTGATTGGACGAACACAACAGGAAGTACTAGCTGCAAAAACTTGGGTTTCGACCAATCGTTTAACTTCATCACTCAGTCAGTCGGTGACGGTCGTGTTGTTGTCGCCTAGATACGACCTCTTCCAACTCACCTCATCTGACCAATCAGGAGTCAGGAGCTCTCAGCCAATCAGGTTGCGTGTTTATTCTCTAAGTTTCAGTGGTGGTGGAAGAAGTTTTCACCTTTATGGACCACTTGCACAATGTAGTGTCACGTTCCGCTTTAAGAAGTTACGGTCCGCTCACTTCCGGTTGTCATCTTTATCATAGCGCTGCTGTATTTAGATTACATATAACACTTTATACGATCAATGATTAAATGATAAAAAATGCTTCACTACTATATATAAAAATACAGACTGAACTGACTATACTATTAACAACATGTACAAACATAACTATGAATGTAGAATGAGAGAGTTAGGTGTAAAGTGTTACATGTAGGCTAATCTAAATACAGCAGCGCTATGGTAAAGATGGCAACCAGAAGTGAGCAGACCGTAACTTCTTAAAGCGGAAGTATGTCACACTACATTGTGCAAGATTATTGTATAGACTATAATGACTAGATAACTTGATAGATAATTTATGAATAAGGGGTGGGAGTAAATAAGTTTTACTTCTTCCCACTCCTTTTCGGATATGAAAAAACAAACAAACAAACAAACAAAAAAAAATCAAATTATCTTTATTTTCAATTATTTTATTTTATTTATTTATTTTTGTTCATATGTTGTCTTTGCAAAGTTTTTATTTGTTATGCCTGTCCATTATTGTACTATGTTTTATTTCTTTTAACGTGTCCGAAATAAACTAAAACTAAACTAAACTAAACTAAACTAAACTAAACTAAACAAGTGGTGATGAAGAATCAAACTCATCATCGTCCAATCAGGAGCTTCAGATGCTTCAAAGGAGAAGAAGAAGAAGAAGAAGAAGAAGAAGAAGAAGTTGTCAGTGAGCGCTCCTCCCTCCTTGATGCTTGTGAACGCACCGTGAAGTTCTTGGATTTCACGCTGCACTTTTTCATTTGTTATTGAACAGAGTGTGAATAATGAGGCGTGTGTGTGTGTGTGTGGAGGGGGGTTAAATCCCCCCCACCCCCGGGTCTCCTGCTGAAGTATGGGATTGTGTTGTTGTGTTTTGTTTGTGTCTTTGTGTCTTCGGGGGTCTGAAGTCGCTCTGGACCGTTTCCCATCAGCCCCAGCTCCGACCTCACAGCGACCTTCATCCTCTCTCTCTCTGTGTGTCTGTCCTGTGACCGTGAAGCTCGTTCTACCTCAACATGGTTCACTCCCTCCGATCGTCACCTGCTCGCAGTGTGTGTGTGTCTGTGTGTGTCCTACATTCAGACTCCCACTCACAGCCTCAATAGTGATGTAGTGACTTTTCTCTCATTTCTAAAACATCCAGGCTGTGTTGACTCTACGTTTTTATGTTTTGAAACGCTCTCCGTCCTCTCTCACTCACACACCTGAAAGGCAGGTCACATGACCCCTCACCTGCTGCAGCTGCCTTCTGTTCAGCCCTGGCGACTTAAAGCGTGCTGCGTTCAAGGACAGCTGGAGGAGTGCAGAGTCTCTAAATGAAAAAGTTAGAGTTATAGTCCAGGCAATCTAGCTAATTCTGGACCCAAAAATAGAGCTAATTGTAACAATGTTTTTCACCATACATCATTTCTATGAGGTTGTCCAGAACAACATACTAAAAGTCCTAAGAAATCCTAGTTGGGGAAATATGTTTAATTCTCATCAATCCAAGATTGATTTACTGTATAAAGTCTATGGTGCCAATAAGGCCAGAAAACAATATACCCCAATGGGGCTATTTTTTTTCCTTTACTCCTATCACAATGAAACTTAACACAATGAAAGTATCCATGAAAAGTAGCATTTTTTTGTATTACAAGTTTCTTTGAAAATGAATATGAATATGCAAATGAGCCATACACTAATGAAATATTCCCAAAATACACCAGAATAGGCTTATTTTTTTTCCTTTACTCCTACCACAATAACTCTTTACACAATGAAAGTATATATGAAAAGTAAAAATTATTGTATTGGAAGGTTCTTTTAAAATGAATTTGAATATGCAAATGAGCAATACACTAATGGAATATGCCCAAAATACACCCGAATAGGCTTGTTGTTTTTTTTCCTTTACACCTACCACATTGAAACTTCACACAATGAAACGTATACATGAAAAGTAACATTTTTTGTATTACAAGTTCCTTGGAAAATGAATTTGAATATGCAAATGAGCTCAACACTACTTGTGTTATGGTCAAGAAAAAAAAAACAGTGGCCAAATAACTAAGTTCTTAGTCCCTCATCGTTTATATAGATGACCCATCGTGTCTATAGATGACCCATCGTGTCTATAGATGACCCAACACGTCTATAGATGACCCAACATGTCTATAGATGACCCATCGTGTCTATAGATGACCCAACACGTCTATAGATCACCCAACACGTCTCCAACACGTCTATAGATGACCCAACATGTCTATAGATGACCCAACACGTCTATAGATGACCCATCGTGTCTATAGATGACCCATCGTGTCTATAGATGACCCAATGTGTCTATAGATGACCCATCGTGTCTATAGATGACCCATCGTGTCTATAGATGACCCAACGTGTCTATAGATGACCCAACGTGTCTATAGATGACCCATTATGTCTATAGATGACCCATCATGTCTATAGATGACCCATCATGTCTATAGATGATGCAACATGTCTATAGATGACCCATCATCTCTATAGATGACCCATCATGTCTATAGATGACCCATCATGTCTATTGATAGCTTTCAGTCACGTGACTTCCCAGGGACCTGGCGGTCAAAAGCAACATTCCAAAATGGCCCCGCAACGGACTTTCTATGGACAAACAACCGAGTAATGACTTAAATCATCTTCCAGCAGCCGAGAAAGAAAGATATAAAAACAACATTGAAGTTTTGGGCACTTGTGACCAGTGTTGGGTAGTAACGCGTTATTAGTAACGCCGTTACTTTTTTCAGTAACTAATAACGTAACGCGTTGTTTTTTTAAATCAGTAACTCCGTTCCCGTTACCGGACGCTGCGTTACTCCGTTCCTTTTGGTGAGGTTTTACAACGGCACACACTTCCCAGATTACATTTTAGCGATCAATAAAGTTTCATTGAATTGAAAGAAAGACCAGAGTGTTTCTAACTGGCTCTGGAAAGACAGAGCACACTGTGACACTGTGAAAAACAAAGCGCTTGGTGGCCGCCCTCTAGCGTCCCACACGTAATCTAACACGCTCCATGAAGAGGACTATCAGGGCAGGGCATGACGGCGAGCTAAGGTAACTTTGCTAACGCAGCATCCGAGACCGAAGCTGTGTGCCAGTTCAGGCTGCAGCCCGAGAGTCACAGCGAGCACACACAAGCACCCACTCCACCGAGCAGCAGCGGTATTTGAGTCCGACAGACGGACGCCTGAAATGGTAAACACAGAGCAATCGCTCTGGGTAAACACAGCTGATCGATCGAAAAAAAATACCGCTGGAGTGAATTTAGTACTTTCCATCATTAAATCAGGTTCTTGAACGTAACTCGGTCAAAGTAGTATCCTCAAGATGTGTCACGCTGCTGTAGGCTACACGCTGACATCATGCAGCATGATGATGATGATGATGGTAAAATTTTAAAGATGAAAACCGTTTTTTCATCAGCATCAGTACAGAACTGAAATGAGGTTAGAGGGGAATTCAATCAACCTTTATTTAATGGGAGTATTGGGGAAAAAAACGTTTTAAAGTTACGAAAAAGTTACTTTCTCAGTAACGCATTACTTTTTGGTTGAAGTAACTGAGTTACTAACTGAGTTACTTTTTTAATGAAGTAACTAGTAACTGTAACTAGTTACTATTTTCCAGTAACTAGCACAACACTGCTTGTGACCCATATTCAACACCAGCTGCTCTATACGAGCTGTTTAAGATGACCAGTTCCCTGCCGAAGCTTGAGTTGGGCGATATTTACATTTACCTGGTGGAGAATCCATCATCCTCCACCACCGCTTGCAACCAATATTTCCGGTGTTATGGCTCAACTGGTTTCTGATTAAAAGCCCCATTTTGTAGTTTTCTGATCTTAAAATAATGTTTCTGAACTCATTGACGTGGTAGAAATGTACCTGTAACTTTCCTGTGTGGGAACACCATGCTGGTACCGCAGCTCCGCTGAGCTCCACAGTCTGAGCTCCAGCCCAGGCTCCCTGCTTCTCTCACCCACAAACCAGCCCTGTGCTGGGCTGCACGGTGACCAGCTGCCCCCTCCCCCCCTGGAGCTTTGCTACGCACCGCTACCGACGGCAACGATGACGGCGGTCCGATAGCAGTGGGACCGGCGGCGGCAGCGGCGATGGTAACCCGGCGGGACCGCCCGCCACCGGACACAGCAACAGCACTGCCCGCGGCGGCAGCGACATGGTGGGACCGACCGCGGCATGGCGAGGACGATGGTAACGGGCAGTGGCGTCATTAGGCCTATTTTAGGGGGGCTGAAGCCCCCCTAAAATATTCTTAAGCCCCCCCAAATAATTTGGTGTTCTTCTATTATGTGACTTTTTTTTTAATATATGTGACATATATTCTCCTTTAAAGAACCCCAGCTGTCACTGCATTTGTCTCTTGTTATTTCTGATTTGTTTAATTTAATTAGTTTGTTGAGTGTGTGACCACCCCCCTCCCAGCTGTCAGTTGGTAGCGCCCATGTAGCGGCGGCTTGTTTGAAGCTCCGCTCCGAGCCTGCAGTGACGGGCTGCAGGAGCTCTGATGTCAACAGAGGGAGAGAGTCAGTCCACCTGTGGCTAAAAGAGGACTAGCAGGCATCAGACAGTAAGCTACTACATCTCTAAATAGCAGTGTTGTCAAAATGACCGCGATAAAATTTGAATTCATGTGAAATATTAATTGCGTTGTAAACGGATCAGTTTTAAAGCTAGAGTGAAGATACAGATATTATATGAAACCAGGAGACGCTAGGCTTCTGTTGGTACCAACCACGTTGTGATAGCTTGTCAGAAAACGGGCTAAATAATGCTCCAAAGTTCGGCTAGATTCTGGTGGGGAAAACTTTTAAACGGGGATCCTGAACACTCCTGTCATCATGTGTGTTTCTCTCTCTCTCTCTCTCTCTCTCTCTGTCTCATGTGCCGTGTGTGTGTGTGTGTGTGTGTGTGCTGTGTATGTGTGTAATGTGTTACTGTAACATTCATCTGGTACTTTATAGCTTGGCTGTGTTAAAGAAAATAACATTTAGCAGTAAAAACAGATTATTTAATGGATTAATATAAAATACTAATGATATCTGGTGCCACTGCAGGCAGCACAGACAGACAGGGAGAGAAATGCTGTAGGGAGAGGCCAGACTGAGACATGCCCTGAATATGCAGAAGATCAGGTAAGACACAGGAATATATAAAAACAGCATGATAACAATATAGGCTAGGTATAAATATATATATTTTTAAACCTAGTCCAAATAAAACTACTAATAAAAGCAGAATATTCAAATTAAAATGATTCTCAGGGTCAGTCATTTGCACAACCCCCCAATGTCTATTTCAGCTCAGAAAAAGAAAAAGATCTGAAATTTCTTGTGAGGGTCCTGGTTGCGTAGAAGATGAAGGGGTTTCTAGGGTGAAATGTGCACTCTTTACCATAAATATCTTCTCCAGTTGGAGTCGCACTTCATTTCTGTTGTCTGGTCTTATTTGAATTGGAAAATGTGAGGAGGTCTGGGTGAAATCAAAATGAGCCAAAAACAGCTGTATTTGGATGGAGTGTATAACCATTATGACACAGGCTACTAGTGAAATATAATTAGTTTTCCAGTCCACCTGGACATATCCATGATAGTCAAACACCTGAAAAATTACTCAGGTTCACTTTTTTTTAGCATCTACTTTTACACGGTAAAATTCAAAAGTAGTTGAATTCTTAGATTCAACTAGCCCATGATTCAATACTCTAAATTTACTCTAAATTCTAAATATTGTGTTTTTTCTGGGCCATTGTGAAAGTTCGTGCTTCCGCACTACATTCGCTCACATCCTGTGCATCTACTGGGGGCTAAGCCCCCCCTGTCCTTAAAACCTAGTGACGCCCCTGTCCGGTATTGTTTAGCGTATTTTCTAACCCTCTTAGCGTATTTTCAGAGTGTTTTCCATTAGTTCGTAACTTTAACACGACAGGCTTTGTCATACTGTGCAGTGTTGTGCAGACTAGTGTGAGTAGTGTGGCGCTGATGTCCGTAGATTGGAGGAATAAGCCAGGCTGACTCACAGAAGCATATTGGCTGCACTAACATGTGAACTGCGGCTTGATTTGTGAATTTGTGACAAATCTGCGGACGGAAGTGCAGCACAGCTGTTGTTTGGTACGGTAACCAGTTAAATCAGACACCAGTTGGGCCATAACATCAGTATTTTTGAAGCAGCAGGGAGCAGTGTGTGTTTTTCTGCCTTGTCCTAAGCCGCGGACAGCGGGGAAGTGGATTGTATTGACCGCCAGGGGGGCGTTCCTATACGGGCCGTGACGTCACATGAAAACTATCAATAGATGACCCATCATGTCTATAGATGACCCATCATGTCTATAGATGACCCATCATGTCTATAGATGACCCAACATTTCTATAGATGACCCATCATGTCGATAGATGACCCATCATCATGTCTATAGATGACCCATCATCATGTCTATAGATGACCCATCATGTCTATAGATGACCCAACGTGTCTATAGATGACCCAACACGTCTATAGATGACCCATCATGATTAAAATCCCAGGTAAATTGGAAATGTTTTTGTATTTTGTGTCATATTTTAACATCAGGCTATGTTATTTCAAACTGCCATTCCATGTGACAAAGGTCGCCGACCCCTGGGCTGAGTTGACGTCAGGGTAAGTTACAAGACGGAGACGTATTTTTCGTGTGAATAATTCACACGTCAATTTTTTTTTCAAAATCCCACATGATTTTTTACCACAGCAAGGTTGATTTTTCTGAGCTTTCACCAAGCGAATAAACGCGCCATCAACCAATCACGTAGCGTGAAAAGGACGTGGAGGAGAAGAAGCACCTGATGATGAGCCAACATGTCTATAGCTGACCCATCATGTCTATAGATGACCCATCATGTCTATAGATGACCCATCCTGATGTCTATAGATGACCCATCATGTCTATAGATGACCCAACATGTCTGTAGATGACCCATCATGATGTCTATAGATGACCCATCATGTCTATAGATGACCCAACATGTCTAAAGATGACCCAACATGTCTATAGATGACCCATTATCGTGTCTATAGATGACCCATCATCGTGTCTATAGATGACCCATCATCGTGTCTATAGATGACCCATCATGTCTATAGATGCCCCATCATGTCTATAGATGACCCAACATGTCTATAGATGACCCAACATGTCTATAGATGACCCATCATGTCTATAGATGACCCATCATGTCTATAGATGACCCATCATAATGTCTATAGATGACCCATCATGTCTATAGATGACCCAACATGTCTGTAGATGACCCATCATGATGTCTATAGATGACCCATCATGTCTATAGATGACCCATCATGTCTATAGATGACCCATGCTGATGTCTATAGATGACCCATCATGTCTATAGATGACCCAACATGTCTATAGATGACCCATCATGTCTATAGATGAACCAACATGTCTATAGATGACCCATCCTGATGTCTATAGATGACCCATCATGTCTATAGATGACCCAACATGTCTGTAGATGACCCAACATGTCTATAGATGACCCATTATGATGTCTATAGATGACCCATCATGTCTATAGATGACCCAACATGTCTGTAGATGACCCAACATGTCTATAGATGACCAATCGTGTCTATAGATGACCCATCATGTCTATAGATGACCCATCATGATGTCTATAGATGACCCATCATGTCTATAGATGACCCAACATGTCTGTAGATGACCCATCATGATGTCTATAGATGACCCATCATGTCTATAGATGACCCATCATGTCTATAGATGACCCATCATGATGTCTATAGATGACCCAACATGTCTATAGATGACCAATCGTGTCTATAGATGACCCATCATGTCTATAGATGACCCATCATGATGTCTATAGATGACCCAACATGTTTATAGATGACCAATCGTGTCTATAGATGACCCATCATGTCTATAGATGACCCAACATGTCAAGAGATGACCCATCATGTCTATAGATGACCCAACATGTCTATAGATGATCCATCATGTCTATAGATGACCCATCGTGTCTATAGATGACCCAACATGTCTATAGATGACCCAAAATGTCTATAGATGACCCATCGTGTCTATAGATGACCCAACGTGTCTATAGATGACCCAACATGTCTGTCGATGACCCATCATCATGTCTATAGATGACCCATCATCGTGTCTATAGATGACCCATCATGTCTATAGATGACCCAACATGTCTATAGATGACCCATCATGTCTATAGATGACACATCATGTCTATAGATGACCAATTGTGTCTATAGATGACCCATCATGTCTATAGATGACCCATCATGATGTCTATAGATGACCCAACATGTCTATAGATGACCCATCGTGTCTATAGATGACCCAACATGTCTATAGATGACCCAACATGTCTGTAGATGACCCATCATCATGTCTATAGATGACCCATCATGTCTATAGATGACCCATCATCGTGTCTATAGATGACCCATCATGTCTATAGATGACCCATCATGTCTATAGATGACCCAACATGTCTATAGATGACCCAACACGTCTATAGATGACCCATCATCGTGTCTATAGATGACCCATCATCGTGTCTATAGATGACCCATCATCGTGTCTATAGATGACCCATCATCGTGTCTATAGATGACCCATCATGTCTATAGATGACCCAACATGTCTATAGATGACCCAACATGTCTATAGATGACCCATCATGTCTATAGATGACCCATCATGTCTATAGATGACCCATCATGATGTCTATAGATGACCCATCATGTCTATAGATGACCCATCATGTCTATAGGTGACCCATCATGTCTATAGATGACCCATCATGATGTCTATAGATGACCCATCATGTCTATAGGTGACCCATCATGTATATAGATGACCCATCATGATGTCTATAGATGACCCATCATGTCTATAGATGACCCAACATGTCTGTAGATGACCCATCATGATGTCTATAGATGACCCATCATGTCTATAGATGACCCAACATGACCCATCATGATGTCTATAGATGACCCAACATGTCTATAGATGACCAATCGTGTCTATAGATGACCCATCATGTCTATAGATGACCCAACATGTCAAGAGATGACACATCATTTCTATAGATGACCCATCGTGTCTATAGATGACCCAACGTGTCTATAGATGACCCATCATCATGTCTATAGATGACCCATCATCATGTCTATAGATGACCCATCATGTCTATAGATGACCCATCATGTCTATAGATGACCCATCATGTCTATAGATGACCCATCATGTCTATAGATGACCCATTATGTCTATAGATGACCCATCATCATGTCTATAGATGACCCAACATGTCTATAGATGACCCAACGTGTCTATAGATGACCCAACACGTCTATAGATGACCCATCATGATTAAAATCCCAGGTAAATTGGAAATGTTTTTGTATTTTGTGTCATATTTTAACATCAGGCTATGTTATTTCAAACTGCCACTCCATGTGACAAAGGTCGCTGACCCCTGGGCTGAGTTGACGCCAGGGTAAGTTACGAGACGGAGACGTATTTTTCGTGTGAATAATTCACACGTCAATATTTTTTTCAAAATCCTACATGATTTTTTACCACAGCGAGGTTGATTTCTCTGAGCTTTAACCAAGCGAATAAACGCGCCATCAACCAATCACGTAGCGTGAAAAGGACGTGGAGGAGAAGAAGCACCTGATGCAAAGAGAAACTTTGGTTTATAACCAAATCGGACTGTATCTGACTCTGAATGTATCTGACATTTACATTCACCCTAACCCTTGCCGCCGGTGTAAATGGTTTTGATGCAAAACATTTGCCACCAAACATTTTGCAATTTGGTGTCGTTTATTCGTGGCGTCCTCGGTGTGAAAGGGCCTTTAGTCAGGGTCAGGCTAAACTAATCCTGGTTCAACCCTGCATGGATTAACATGAACTCTTCCTGTGTTTATAACCATGTCGACTGTGTGGTCGGTTGCAGCTCCAAGAGACGTTGATCAGCTGATCACACAGCTCTTCATCAGGTCAGACTCCCCCCGGAGAAGTCCACCACCGTTGATGATGATGATGAGCTGTGATTGGCCGCGGGACGGACCGGAGCTGTGGACCGGAGGAGGAGGAGGATTCAGGTAGTTCAAACCTCTGGTGTGTGTGTGTGTGTGTGTGTGTGTGTGTGTGTGCAGTTTAATTAAAACAGTGTATGAGTAGGAGAGGTCATTAGCGTAGAACAGATGGGGCCCCGGTTGCCATGGAGACGCTCCTCATTGTTTACAGCTCTGCTCTTTTGTTTGGCTGCTCCTCAAATGAGCATCACCTCCTCCTCCTCCTCCTCCTCGTCCTCCTCCCCCCTGCGTCGCGTCGCGGCCGCTGCAGAGTGTTTTTTTTTTTTTCTCTCTGCTGCTGCTTTTGTTTCTGTAAATGTTCATTGAGTCCAACATCTGCACAAACACGACTCATCAGACCTTTTTATTCTCCTTCCTGGGGGGGAAAGAACTTTGTGTGTGTGTCTGTGTGTGTTGGGGGGGTTGTGTGTGTTAACTACCTGCTCTGATTTGATGATGTGATTACAGAGTCGGTGGTGAGCGGCGAGTGGGGGTCAGGACGCTGGAGTTTTGGCGCCGCAGGATAAAAACGGAGGCGGCAGAAAGAAAAAAACACCTGAGGTGAAGATTTAAGAGGTCAGAACCGGAGTCAACCGGCCTCAACCGCCGCTGCCGCCACCTCCTCCCACGCGCTCCCCGCCGACATCCATCTTTAATGTCCCGGCCACCGCCACAGAACAGAACAATGGCGGCTCCTCCTCCTCCGGCGCGGCCTCCTCGCTAATAATCATCCGGGGGTCATCGTAGCGGCGAGCGGCGACGCACTTCATTTGCATCAGGTCAGCCTGTCGTTGCCGTGGTAATTAGCCCCGGTCCCCTCGCGCCTCGCCGCTGAAATATTCAACATGGCCGAGGCGGCGGCGGGCGCGGAGCTGCGGGCCGAAAGTGGGCGGAGTCTCAGAGCGTCAGAGCGTCCTGCAGCCGCAGAGGAGAGGAGAAGAGGGGATTGTTTGTTTGTTTGTTTGTTTGTTTGTTGCTGCGAGTTGATGGAGAGAGAGAGAGCCTGAGGGCGAGCACACACACACACACACACACACACACACACACACACATACACACACACCTGAGTGACTCATGTTGTAGGATTGAAGCTGAATGTTAATCAGAGTTTTGTGAGTTTTCAGTCGTGTTTTGTGTTTGTGCTGCAGAGAAGAAGAGGAAGGTGAAGAAGATGATGAGGATGATGAAGAAGAGGAAAGAAGATGATGAGGAGGAGGAGGAGGAGGAAAATGATGATGATGAAGAAGATGAAGATGAGGATGATGATGTCACCTTGTGTCTAAACTCAGCTAAACACATTAAAGTGAATCTTCACAACAACAGGAGTCATCAGTGATGTCATCACACGGTCGTCATGACGAAACATCAGCACGGAGCAGCTTTAAATGCCCCCCTCTTCCTCCTCTTCCTCCTCCTCCTCCTCCTCCTCTTCCTCCTCCTCCTCCTCTGGATTCCTCTGGTTGAATTTTTCATGTTGTTTTCTTCTCCTCCGTCTCTCTGTCCGTCCCTCAGCGATGAGTCTGTTTCTGCTCAGACAAAGAGGAAGAAGCTGCAGGTGAAACCAGAGCAGACTGTAAATCAGGACCGATACACACACACACACACACACACACACACACACACACACACACTGCAAACAACAGGAAGTGAAAACAACTTGACGCAGGTAAAGAAAGTGTTTCAGTCTGCAGAACCACATGTTCTCCTTAGCCCAGTGTTTTTCAACCTTGGGGTCGGGACCCCGTGTTGGGTCGCTACCGCCTGAAATTTCTAGTAATTGCTAAAAAAAAATATATATTATTATTTTTCAATTTATGATTAAAAACACCACACACAATCTTAAACAACTGTATTCTATACTTTCACTTTCTCAAATATAAATCGAGCTCAAATAAGATGCAGCAAATAAAAATATCTGTGTATCTACCCTGGTTAAATGACTGACGCTTCGTACTGATGTCCTCAACCATTTTTTCTCTCTGCTAAAGTTACGGAACACCATGAAAACTGTAGTAAAACAAACACATTTCACATACATTATTTCCACAGATCATGGGAACACACATTTCAACACTCAGAACAATTACCGTGTACGCCTGCTAAGCCAGTGATAGACAGTCCTTTTGTCTCTTTTCCGTCTCTTTTCGTCTCCTTTCTTCTCTCCCTCTTTCTCTCCCTCTTGCCCGCTTCTCACTCACAACATCCGGCTCACGTATTACGTGACTCTGACAGGAAGTAACCTTTTTAACAATTTTAACTTAATATTTTAATAATGTCTAATAGCAGAACTATGAATTTAACTGCAGAAAGTTTTATTATGGATTTATCTAAACATAATAAAGAAAACAATTAGAAATGAAATGTGACAGTATCACTGTAACTTTCTGTGTCGCCACAGTAACCCATAGCTGTATTATGGCGACAGCTACAATCTGAGTTGACGAATCTTGATTAACGGGGTCGCCAGAAATTGGTGAAAGTGGTCAAAATGGGGTCACGAGCCCAAAAAAGGTTGTGAACCACGGCTTTAGAACCTGTGTGAACATTAAACACACACACAGACACACACAGTTCATCAATTAAAATGTTTATTTTTTGAATTTGTCCAAAAAGAAATTTAAAGGGAGATTTGCTGCTTTATTCAAATGCAACTTTATTAAACATAAACCAAAAACAGTGTTACTGTGTTTCACTGTAAAAACACGAGTCGTAAAACTAATTTGAATGTGAACGTGTTGTTTTCACATTAACTTTAAAAACTGAATTTATTCAGATTTTATTATAATTATTAATCTTTATTTTAATGACTCTACTTTTCTCAGTTTTTGTGTTTTTCTTCCCTGTTACTTCAACATTTCACTGATTTAATCCTCCTTCTCATCTTTGACCTCCTGAGCGACGGACAGGAAACAGTCTGGACTGAGATTAACCGTCCTCTCAGGCGGGAATCAAACCTGCGATCTCTGGTCCTGGTTGGTCCAGCTCTGGTCCAGGTGTGATGATGATGATCATCGTCAGCATCCCTGTTGCCGTGGTAGCGCTGAGATCAGCGGCTCCCCGTCCCCGGCTCTGGGATCATAAACAGCTCCTTCATATTAGAGTCGGTAATAACTCCCAGAAAGCTGCTCTATCAGATTAAAACCACCGCTGCCGCCACCATGCGATGAATATTAATTGACGGATGGACGGGAGGACGGGAGGAGGAGGACGGGAGCCGTGGAGCCGTGGTGGAGGAAACAAATTATTTGGAGGCAGTGATTACGGCACGGCGTCCCCGGAGTCGGCACGGCGATATTAAAGTCGTCTACGTGGCGAAGCGAACACGGGGCTGATCGACGTCTAAATTAGTCCGACAACAACCGAGCTGTCAGAGCCACGGGCCGCACGCGCACACACTAACACACACTAACACACACACAAACAGTTCATTATGGAGGAAGCTCAGGCGTGTCAGCTGATCTGTGACATCATCATGACATCATCCTCACCGGGCTGTTAACACATTAAGATGTGTAGGTGTGTGATTTCAGACGTGGCCGGTGATGTGTGTTGTTGTGGCTCACTGGGTCAAGGAGGAGGAGGAGTGCATCATGGGAAATGTAGTTCATTTCAGTTTCCCTGTAGTTTTATGAGTTTTATTAGAAGTTTCACTGTAAAATCACGACACATCAGAGACTGGATCAACGCTTCATCAGGACCGACATGTTCCAGCTGTTGTGTGGCTTCCTCTTTAATACTCCAGAAAAACTAGTCACTTAGAACATTGATCCAACAGTTTATTCAAGACCACAATAAAAAACTTGTGGCTATCTAAGAAAGAAAGAGAGAAAAAGATCAAATCTAGATATTATCTCCTCCAGCAACCCATCATCTCTGAAAAAAAAAGGAGAAACAAGAAATATACATGTCAAGAATGAAGCCAACACATCACATTCTTTATTGGAAACAGCCATTAAAAGCTTCAATACAGTTACAATATGATAACATAAGTTTCTATTCAATAAGTTAAATTGATTATAGGAAGATTTTTCATTCTCTACAAACACACATTCAGATCTAATTCCAAAGTTGGTTCCATAAGTTTGCCACAGGTTTTTTTTATGTATTATTGTGGTCTTGAATAAACTGTTAGATCAATAGTCTAAGTACTGAGTTGAGTATCTAGTTCTTCTCTCTGCTTTCCAGAGTTGCGATGATGTCACTTCCTTTAAAGGGCAACTTCGGTTTTTTTCAACCTGGGCCCTGTTTTCATATGTTTTTCTGTGATGGATAATACTTTTATTGAGGTTGCTGCAGTATTGAGCCGGGCAGGCAGCCTGCAGCCCAGCTAACGCTCTTCCACGGGGCAAGTGGCTCCTGTCAAAGTTCGTCCTATAAACGGGCATTTTTTCCAAATTGACAGGCTTAGATAGTTACAATGAGTGTCCCAAAACATACTAGAAAGAAGAAATGAACGTATGTCTCTACCATGGATGTATTGGGTCTCTACCTTTAGCACATCTCTTCTTCTTCTGACTGGCAGTAGTCATCCCCGGTCAAAGTGGTCACAGCAGACCCTGTGGTCAGCACGGCGGCGAGAAGTTTCCTCTCTGCAGGTGAACAGGACCAGAAACTGGGGGCTAAGTCCTTGACCAGACCCTGTGCAGACTTTTTCCTTCACAGATCAATAAGTGATGTCATCGATGGACTGATTGATTGATTGATTGATTGATTGATTGATTGATTGATTGGTTGCCAGTCGTTTCTCCAGCGCAGCTCCAGACCGGAGCGTTGTGCGTTCCTGCTGAAGTTTAATGTGAGTGTGTGCGTCGACCTCCACCATCTGCCTCTCGTTACTCTCCCTCTCTCTGTTTATTAATCACCATCATCATCATCTGGACCCGGCGCGCTGGTTGCCATGGCGCCGGGCTCTCCGGGTTCGAGCTGGTGTCAGGTGAGTCTGGGTCCAGATGGAGTCGGAGCTCGGCCTCCACTTCCTGTTCGTCTCTGAGGAGCGCCACAGCAGCAGCAGCACGGCCCTCTGGGAAACCGAGTGTGTGTGTCTGCAGCTGCACTCACACCTGGCTCTGTGTGTGTGTGTGTTAAGGTGAGCAAACATACACATGTTCATGTACATGTGTGTTAATTTGGACAGGTGTTCCTCAGGAAAACTTTACTTTATGTGTGTGTGTGTGTGTGTGTGTGTGTGTGTTGATGTTCGTCCTACAGCTGTGTGTGTAGGTGTGTGTTGGTTCATGTGAGCGTGTGTGTGTTTCAATAAAGGTCACGAAGGCGCATGTACAAGTTTAAAACAAGTGTGTTTAAAAGTTAACTCAGAAGTGTGTGTGTGTGTGTTTGATCCAGATCCCTATAGTCATAGTAAAACAGGCATATTTTAGCTCAAATAGTCATGGTAAGGAAAACATAATTGTTTTTTTTTGTCTTGGAACCTATTTTATTGGATTTCTTGACCCCCAAAATGTACACTTTGACACCAAATTAGTCATTATAGCTACAACAGAAGCAAAGATATGGGCCTTTCAAGTATGGCAGCCAATTAAAAAAAAAAGTGTTTATTTCGAATACAAAGTGTGATCTCACTTGTGTCTTAGGATGGATTTATTTGTGTGACCCTAAGGCACTTCCATGCCAAAGGGGAGCTTTGCATCATGATTTCAAGTCAAAGGCCTATTTTTTGGGCTTAACCTCCCTACTAAAGAATATTTGTCTTTTTTCTAGTCAAAACTAATCTCTTTCCACTTAAAATAAGACTCATCACCTAAAAATTAACTGGTTTTTAGATAATTTTCACTTGTTTCAAACTCATTTTCAATTGAAATAAGTAGAAAAATCTGCCAGTGTAAGCAAGTTTTTTGTGCTTGTAAGGAAGAAAAACTTGCTCCACTGTCAGATTTTTCTACTTATTTCAAGTAAAAATCTGCTTGAAAGAAGTAAAAAGTGTCTAAAAACAAGCTACCTTTTAAATGGTGAAGTATAATGAGATTAGTTGTGACAAGAAATGACATTTTGACTTAAAATAAGACAGTATTCTTGGTAATTTAGAGTTTTTGCAGTGTACATCTCAAAACCTCTCAAATATTGCTAAAACATTCTTACGCTTGGTTTTTCATACATACTTATATAAAAGTGAATCTCAAAAGTGTTATGGAAACACTAATTTCAGTTGGAGAACATCACACAGCTGAGTGAACGTATCCCAGCTCATCCTAAAATGTGGTTCCGTAGTTCGTCTGTGAAATTCTCATTCACATCCTATCCCATATAACAAAATAATATATGTATACGTATATGGGCTATAAGGGCTTTGCCTTTGAGCGCTGCCTTCGTCTTCTGTTAAAAACCATAACAGCAGCAGCTGAGATCACTGTCCCATCCCCATGTAAACACAATACACTTACGTCCATCTTCCTCAAAGAAGTCGAGAATGTAAGAGAATTATATAAACAGCAGCTGGACTGTTTTGAAATTTCAGAAATATCACATGTAAAACCTGTGATGGAAACGCAGCTTGTGATGTGGTTGAGAGCTGCATGGAGAGACAATAAAAATAATGATCTGGGGCTCCCAGGGGCTTGTGGGTAATGAAGTTGTTCACAGTTGTTCCTGGTCTCGTTTCCTGTGAAGTATTAAAACTTCAGGATCTGGATCCTCCAGGGAGGAACCGGACCGCAAACGCTCCATAAACCTGCAGGAATTTCTCAGCTCGCAGAGGAAACTCCGACTCCTTCAGTTCCGACTCCTCCAACTCCTCCGACTCCTCCGGCTCCTCCGGCTCCAACTCCTCCGGCCCTGACTCCTCCGACTCCTCCAGCCCTGACTCCTTCGACTCCTCCGGCCCTGACTCCTTCGACTCCTCCGGCCCTGACTCCTTCGACTCCTCTGACTCCTCCTGCCCTGACTCCTCCAGTTCCTCCGGTTCCGACTCCTCAAG
Organism: Trachurus japonicus; assembly: GCF_045865225.1. Classification (NCBI taxonomy): domain Eukaryota; kingdom Metazoa; phylum Chordata; class Actinopteri; order Carangiformes; family Carangidae; genus Trachurus; species Trachurus japonicus. The sequence goes on from NC_140916.1 coordinate 4,108,216, forward strand.
CTCCTCCAGCCCTGACTCCTTCGGCTCCTCCGGCCCTGACTCCTCCGACTCCTCCGACTCCTTCGGCCCTGACTCCTCTGACTCCTCCGACTCCTTCGACTCCTCCGACTCCTTTGACTCCTCCGACTCCTCTGACTCCTCTGACTCCTCCTGCCCTGACTCCTCCAGTTCCGACTCCTCAAGCTCCTCCAGCCCTGACTCCTTCGGCTCCTCCGGCCCTGACTCCTTCGACTCCTCCGACTCCTTCGGCCCTGACTCCTCCAACTCATCCGGCCCTGACTCCTTCGACTCCTCCAGCCCTGACTCCTCCGACTCCTCTGACTCCTCCGGCCCTGACTCCTCCGACTCCTCTGACTCCTTCGACTCCTCTGACTCCTCCGGCCCTGACTCCTTCGACTCCTCCGACTCCTCCGACTCCTCCGACTCCTTCGACTCCTCCGGCCCTGACTCCTTCGACTCCTCGACTCCTTCGACTCCTCCGACTCCTCCGACTCCTTCGACTCCTCTGACTGCTCCGGAGCTGACCCCTCTGGCCCTGACTCCTTCGACTCCTCCGGCCCTGACTCCTCTGACTCCTCCAGCCCTGACTCCTTCGACTCCTCTGACTCCTCCGGCCCTGACTCCTTCGGCCTTGACTCCTCCAGCCCTGACTCCTTCGACTCCTCCGACTCCTTCCTGACTCCTCCAGCTCTGACTCCTCTGACTCCTCCGACTCCTCCGGCCCTGACTCCTCCAGCCCTGACTCCTCCGACTCATCCGGCCCCTACTCCTCTGACTCCTTCCTGACTCCTTCGACTCCTCCGACTCCTCCGGCCCTGACTCCTTCGACTCCTCCGACTCCTTCTTTTTTTTCTTTTTTTTTTTATTGTGGAAAAAACAAAACAATACAATACAGTGAACATGCATTGATGACTTACAATGACATAAAATGTGAAATTAGGTGTGTGTGTGTGTGTGCGTGTGTGTGTGTTTGTGTAAGTCAGTTATGATATGATATATATACATAATAATGGTGAAAAAGAGACTTAGTGGATAATAATAGTGGATAATAATAGTGACTTTGGTCATAATAATACTATTGGGGTAGAGGAAAAAAGCAAAAACAAAGATTGAAAACATAAATGAAATAAATAAATAAATAAATAAATAAATAATATAAAACAAATAAATGACAATTGTGACATAACTCAACAGCGATAACGGCAAAACCAAGCGAGCAAACAAACAAACAGAACAACAGGAAAAAGTAAAAAAATAATAATAGTAACAGCGATTATTCTACAGTATAGGGGAGAGGTAGGAACCAAAGGTACAGGAGCGGTTTGGGAGCGGAGGTGAAAAAAAAAAAAAAAAAAGTAAAATAGAATAAAATTTTGGATGGGGAGAAAGATAAATGAATGGAATATGAATAAATGATAAAGTAGGTAATGGTAATAAAATAAAATACAAATAATAAAAATTACTAATTAGAAAATCAATTTGTCCCCCATCCCCACCTCCCCCCAGCAATACCCCGCCCCACCACACCCAGCCACCCCAGAGCACCAGCAGCAGCAACCCGCCTCCCTGCTTAGATGGGAAGGTTTGTTTTTGTTTTTTGTCCTCCGACTCCTTCGACTCCTCCAGCTCTGACTCCTCCGACTCCTCCGGCCCTGACTCCTTCGGCCCTGATGCCTTCGACTCCTTCGACTCCTCCGACTCCTCCGACTCCTCCGACTCCTCCGGCCCTGACTCCTCCGACTCCTCCGACTCCTCCGACTCCTCCGGCCCTGACTCCTCTGACTCCTCCAGCCCTGACTCCTTCGACTCCTCCGACTCCTTCGGCCCTGACTCCTCCAACTCATCCGGCCCTGACTCCTCCGACTCCTCCGGCCCTGACTCTTCTGGCTCCAGCTCCGGCGCTCCGGGTGTTTCCCAACTTTCCCACACCTTGTGGCGGCCTCCTGCTGCTCCTGCGCCTCCTGCTGCTCCTTGTGACGTCGCCTCCTCCAGCTGCAGCGCTCTGCTCTGGATTAACACGCTCTCTCTCATTCGCTGGCTGATTTACGGCGCCGGCACAAATGTATGATCGTTTTAACACACGACACTAAAACCTACTGCTGGAGTGGAGCTTGGCTCCAAACCAAACTCCATTTCACCTAATTACATCTGATTGCACAAATCAAGCGGCTCCGAAATGGGTCCGGCGCTCCGAGCTCCGAGCCGGCAGCCGGCTCCGCAGTCCGGATCAGAAACATCTTCAGTGAGGATCCATTACGGCGCTCGCCGGTTTCCTGGCAGCGCCGCGACACGTTCACTTTCACTCTGAAAAATGGAGCATTTGGCTTCTTGTCAGGAAAACGGAGCGGCGGAGCCATTATCCTGTTTATCGTCAAGGGATTTATCCTGCGACACTCCAACACGACATGCACACAGACGGAGGGAGTTAGATGTCTGTGTGTTTCAGTCCTTTACTTTTTCACGTGTGTTCAAAGTGTTGTGTTTCCATTAACCATCGAAATGCACAAAACCTAAATATCACAATTGAAAACTGGTCATGGAAACGCCTACACTGCAAAAACTCAAAATCTTCCCAAGAATATTTTTCTAATTTATTGTCAAAACTAATCTCTTTCCACTTAAAAGACTCATCACCTAAAAATGAACTTGTTTTTAGATCATTTTCATTTGTTCCAAACAAATTTTCACTTTTGATTTGATTTTTTGTGCTTGTAATAAGAAAAAAAAAAATCTGATTTTTCTAAAAAAAAAAAAAAAAAAAAATCTGCTTGAAATAAGTGAAGAGTGTCTAAAAACAAGCTACTATTTAATGTTATTTTAAGTATAATGAGATCTGTTCTGACTAGAAATGACATTTTGACTTAAAATAAGACAAATATTCTTGGGAAGATTTTGAGTTTTTGCAGTGTACATCTCAAAACCTCTCAAATATTGCTGAAGCATTCTTACGCTCTCATGAGATAGGTTTTTCAGAGGTATTTATATTAAATGTATATATTAAAAGTAAATCGCAAAAGTGTGATGGAAACACTAATTTCAGTTGGAGAACATCACACAGCTGAGTGAACGTATACCAGCTCATCCTGAAATGTTGTTTCCATAGTTCGTCTGTTCAAAGTGTCTCTAACAGAATCAGCTGACATAACTTCCTGCCTGCAATGCATCATGGGGGTTCAGACGACTGTCGCTGGGTCAGTTCTGTTTCTCTGCAGCTGCACTTTTATTGTGAAAGGACATCGTCAGGAAGTTCACGTCTGAGCATCTGTGTGTGTGTGTGTGTGTCGTGGTCTCACCTCTCTGACAGGTGAGTGAGGTCAGAGTGAAGCACTCTGGGAGTTTCTCGTCCCCCGTGTCTCTGGGTGAGAAGAGCTACAGATGGGACCTTAATTAACGAGCTGCCCCCCCTCGAAGACACGGCCTGGCCTTCATGAAACAGGAAGTACAGGTGTCATCATCATCATCATCATCATCATCATCATCATCATCATCATCATCAAGATTCAAGATTTCTTTATTGTCATTTCACAGTTCACCACCACACAGGTACAAGGAGGAACTACATTTTGTTGCAACTGGTTCCACAAACACAAAAAATATAAATAGATATAGAAATAAAACCGGTAACTCTTTAATTTACAGGCCATTAATTAAGCGCCTCGGTCCTGACCGCATCACCGTCGTGCTCAAATGACGTTAAAGCACACCCTCTCGGGTAATATTGCTTAATTAAATGGCATACAACATGAGAAAAAAATTATAGCCATAGAGTCAATGTCTTACTAGGGAACAAAGGCCAAGGAGAAGAGGTGGGTTTTAAGAAGAGATTTAAAAACAGTAAATGAAAGGGTTACCTTTACTACATCTACTAAGACAAATAGAGATGAATGAAATGAATGAATGAAATGAAAACCTTGAAGTATTGGAGAATAGGAACCCTGAATGGCCATGGATGGATGGTACAGTAGTAGCCTGTGTTAATACATATAAATAGAATGAACAGGTGAGAGGTCACATGACGCAGCCGCAGAGCGACGCTCACCTGTCGACGAGTGTGAGATGGAAACCAGGTGAGTTCACACCTTCGGTCCATGTCCATCCATGTGTGTGTGTGTGTGTGTGTTCCTGTGTGTGTGTGTGTGTTGTGGGGGTGTAAGGTAATTGCAGCCCATTTGTTTCCCGACAGCTGGGCAGAATGCAGGATTGCCATTTGGCCCGGAGTGGAGGGGAGGAGACGCCACATGTTCTATTAAAATGTGATGATCCTGGCTCCCGCCGCGCCCCGAACCCCCCCTCTGCCCCCCCCCCACCCCCCCAGGTTTGATGTCCTGCTCTTTAGGGCCTTAATGGGAGACGACTCTGCCGCCGTGTCACGCCGCCTCGCCGCGTTCAGGACGATTATTTACACCGGCAGTTGGCTCTGCTTCCTTTTTATGCGGCGACAACAACAACGACGACGACGACGGCTGTGCTGTGCATTTGGTTTGTTGGACACTCTTGTTTTTTTTTTTTTGCGTCCAGATGTTCGTGGTTGTGTCGCCGTGGGAACGAGAAACTGTCGCACCCCCCCCCCCAATTTGGTTTATTTAGGAGACGTGAGACGCAGCAGCAAGAACCAGTTAACAGGAGATGGCGTTGTGTCAGCGACGTCACATCGTGTCAGCCTCCATGTTGGATCAGGAGGAAGGAGGAGGGAGGGGGGGTGGAGGGGGCAAGGAGGGGGGCAGATGGTGTTTAAAGTGGAAGATTTGTCGACACGTGTTGTGTCACATCACGTCGGCAAGCAGATCAGAGCTGAAGACAAACAGCGAGTGACACAGCTGCTCCTCATCCTCATCCTTCTTCTTCATCTTCATCACTGACATCGTCGCCAGTTGGTGACATCACTTCCTGTTTCCTGTTCTGAACCTTTTAGAAAGACAAAAAAAACATGTCACTTCTGACACCAGCAACAAACCAACGTGTTTGATTGTCATTTTATTCCTTTATTAATAACTCATAACAGCAGCACCAAACCTACGGCTCCGCCAAAATAAAAGTCTTAACTTTTTTTTGTTGCACTTTATTCTTAGCCTATTTATATATATTATTTATTTATTATTCCTTTTTTCCTGTCAGCCAGTCTGCTTGTGTATAATTGTTTATGACACTGTTTAGTTGTATTACTTTTTTTTACAATGACAATAAAGCTTCTATCTATCTAAACCTCGGTTTTGTTTTGTCTTCGACACAGGACAGAATGAGATGAGACTCAGTCTGATGGTGAAACATGTTTAGAGGCTGATTCATACGTTTCACTGAAGCTGATGAAGGAGACACGAGGCTAAAACATTTTAATTTGAAGGAAACTACAGTTGCATCTTAATTTGAAGGTTTCACATGGACAGTGAACGTCTCTCTGAGCCAGAACCAGAACCAGAACCAGAACCAGAACCAGAACCAGAAGCTGATGAAGCTGCTTCAGGTAAAACCCTCCGCTCCCTGAGTCGTCCTAAATACCTCAGAGCTGAGCGCTGCTTCCTGTGGCCCCGCCCACCACCACCACCATCATCATCATCATCATCATCATTGCTGCCATGCTAACGGTGCAGCCCCTCCCTCCCTCCACACTTTCATTTCATCTCTCCTTCCTTCCTCTCTCTCTCCCTCTCTTTTATTTCCCTCCGGCTGCGGCTGCTCTCTTTACAAAGCCCCGGAGCATTATCAGAACATTACAGCGCGCAGCATGTGTTTGATTAAAAAAGTGTAAAGTTACAAATTAGTTAATAAAATCATTTAGGCCGATCGCTGCAAATGGTGATAAATGTCTTCCATATGTTCCCAATAAAACAGCAAAGTGCCATGTGCCCGTCCCCTCTGTCTTCGCCATAAACAAATAAATTAAAACAATTACCGCGCCGAGCGCCTTTGCGTCTTTAATGAGAGCGCGGCCGCGTGAAATATGTGACAGCTCTCGTTTGCCCAGAACGGCGGCTGTCTCTATCGAGAGCCTGTCGGCCATTTTTCAGATAAATCGCTGCTCTGCTCTCGGCTGCTCGCTCCTGAATCACCTGAGCAGGTCTGAGAGCTGAAAGCATGGCAACACGTGGGCACAGGAGAAGAGCCGACAGAGGGTTGAAAGAAGGCTGAGAGAAGGCTGAGAGAAGGCCGACAGAGGGCTGACAGAGGGTTGAAAGAAGGCTGAAAGAAGGCTGTAAGAAGGCTGAGAGAAGGCTGAGAGAAGGCCGACAGAGGGCTGACAGAGGGTTGAGTGAAGGCTGAAAGAAGGCTGAAAGAAGCCCGACAGAGGGCTGACAGAGGGCTGACAGAGGGCCAATGCAGGGCCGACACAGGGCTGAGAGAAGGCTGAAAGAAGGCCAACAGTGGGCCAACTGAGGGCCAACAGTGGCCCAACAACGGGCCAACTAAGGGCCAACAGTGGGCCAATAGAGGGCCAACTAAGGGCCAAAAGTGGGCCAACTGAGGGCCAACAGTGGGCCAGCAGAGGGCCAACAGTGGTCCAACTGAGGGCCAACAGTGGTCCAACTGAGGGCCAACTGAGGGCCAACAATGGGCCAACTGAGGGTCAACAATGGGCCAACAGTGGGCCAACAGTGGGCCAACTGAGGGCCAACAATGGGCCAACAGTGGGCCAACTGGATAACTGAATTTATCCGTCTTTGTCAGACTGGGATTTCGATGCACAGCCGTCTCAAACTGTCCCCAAAAATGCTGCCAGAGGCTAATATCCCCTGTATATTTTTCAATGTCAAGTTTGGGCAATTTCACGTTTTGACGCATAACGTCCACTTCAGAAGATGTCACAGAGCTTGCGTCTCCTTGCATTCTCCTGAGCGCTCTCCTTATTTTTGTCTTCCGCTTAGTTATGTGTTCCTTATATTCCAAGGCTCTTGCTACTTCATCCTTCAAGTCCTCCGTCTTTGTCTCCTTTTCGATTTCTCCATCAAGTTTATCCAACCATTCTTCTTTTAGTAACAACTGTTCCATGAACTCTTCAAGTAAATCAAGATCCGGTGATTTCTTACTGAGTTCATCGTCAACCTTACTTATTATCCTGGTTGTGGACGCACGGACTGTGGTTCTTTTCTTTTTCAGTCGATCAGCCATTGTTCTTTTCTTTCTTCTTTATTGTCATGCATCTGAGACTTTTCACCTCTTCTTACCCCCTGTCCCGGGTTTCGGCACCAAAATGTTGCATAACAGAATTCAATTTCTCAATGAAGACAGACAGATAGTTCCATTGCTTTTTTTTATTATTTTTTTTTTTCACACACAGACACAAAACATGAATGACAAACATTTGTAGATTTAGCCACGCCCCCAGCAGGCAATCAGCCCATTAATAACCACTGGGACCGTAGTAAAGGTGCGCTTGTTTTTAACACCAGAAGAGCTGTAACAGGCCAACTGAGGGCCAACTGAAGGCCATGATCCTACTCTCCCCTGGATGTAATCTCCTCCACCATGTACACAGCCCTCAGCCCTCCTCACCTTTAGTATAAAGAGGTGAGTTTTATAAACAGGAAGTGATCAGCAGTTTGTCTGAGACGCTGATGTTTCAGTGTTTTTGTCTCTGACATATTTCTGGTGATCTTATGTTTTAAAATAAAAATAAATGAAGATTAAAAATCTACGTGTGTGGCCCCCGGGGACCGTTTAGAAATATTGTTTAAACCAGAAACACTGAACTTGACCTCGTCCAACTGCCCCCCCCCCTTCTTATCCTTCTTCTCCTTCTCCTTCTTAATAAATGCTCCAATTAAAAGGCTCATTTCCTCTCATCTGCTTCTATGGTGTTTTATTTTTTTATATCTGCTGAGTCCAGATGACCGGCTCAGTCCTCCGCACTGTGAAGGTCAGTACACCCCCCCCACAGCCAGTGTAAGGACCATTACCTGAGTCCCATTAAGACCATGGCTTTGTCCCAAATCCTCATAAAGACACACACACAGTCACACGCAGACACACACACGACTGCTTCATACTCACGCCATCGTTTCCATTTGTTTCTGTATGAAAACAGAAAAACAGCGTCACTTCCTGTTTCTGCACCAATCAGGAACGACTCTGATGAGACTCATTCATGTGTCTCTATTTCAGTTTGTGTTGTGGTGTTTCAGTGTGTGTGTGATAATCTCATTGTGTGTTTCTTTGTGCAGACATTTGCACGTTTGTGCGTACCTGTTTCAGTGTGTTTTTGTGTGTGTCAGTGTTGTGGTGCTTCTGTGGGTTGCATACGCTACAGTGTGCATCCATGTGTGCTGTAGTGTTGTAGTGTTTCAGCCTGTGTGTGTCTCATTGTGTGTGCATGCTCTTGTGCATATAGGCATACCTGTTTCTGTGTGTTTTTGTGCATGTGTGTTGTTGTCGTCATTAATTTGTCTCTATTTCAGTTTGTGTTGTGGTGTTTCAGTGTGTGCGTGATAATCTCATTGTGTGTTTCTGTGTGCAGACATTTGCACGTTTGTGTGTTTCTGTGTGTTTTTGTGTGTTTCTGTGTGTGTCAGTGTTGTGGTGCTTATGTGGTCCGGTGTGCATCCAAATGTGTGTTGTAGTGTTTCAGCCTGTGTGTGTCTCATTGTGTATGTGTGTTTCTGTGCATATAGGCCTGTGTATTTGTGCATACCTGTTTCTGTGTGTTTCTGTGTATGTGTGTTGTTGTATTTCTGTTTCTCGTGTGCATCCATATGTGTGTTTGTGTGTATCTGTTTCAGTGAGCATGTGTGTTACCTCTGCAGTGTGTTTCTGTGTGCAGACATTTGCACGTTTGTGTGTTTCTGTGCTTGTGTGTTTCTGTTTGAATGTGTTTTTGTGTGTTTCTCTGTGTGTCAGTGTTGGTGGTGCTTATGTGGTTGCATGCGCTCCGGTGTGCATCCATGTGTGTGCGTTGTGCTGTAGTGTTTCAGCCTGTGTGTATGTGTGTCTCATTGTGTGTTCATGCTCTTGTGCATATAGGCCTGTGTGTTTGTGCGTACCTGTTTCTGTGTGTCTTTGTGTTGTTGTATTTCTTTTTCTCGTGTGCATCCATATGCGTGTTTGTGCGTATCTGTTTCAGTGTGCATGTGTGTTACCTCTGCAGTGTGTTTCTGTGTGCAGACATTTGCACGTTTGTGTGCCTGTTTCAGTGTGTTTTTGTGTGTGTCAGTGTTGTGGTGCTGCTGTGGTTGCACGCGCTCCGGTGTGCATCCATAAGTGTGTTTCAGTGTGTGCATATAGGCCTGTGTTTTTGTGTGTCTATCTGTTTCAGTGAGCATGTGGGTTACCTCTGCAGTGTGTTCCTGCGCTCCCCAGTTTGTGTGTGAGCGCAGTGAGACAGGGGGATGGTGTGTGTGTCTGTGTGTGTGTGTTGAGGGGAGAACTGCCTCTTGTCTTTTCCAGTTTGCGGCGTCCAGATGGGAAGTCATTTTTTATTCGTCTTGAGGCGGCTCTTCACATCTGTCGGCCCAGATGCCTAATGAATACGGGAGCAGCCGAGCTGTCGCCTCATTAATACTGCAGTCGCGCGGGGGAGCGAGGGGAGCGCGACCGGCCCGGCTGCGTCGTACCGCCGCCGCCCACCGCGTCCCGTCCCGCCGCGCCGCCGGAGCAGAACGCCACGGCGCTGCGGCGGCGGCGTTCCTCGGGGCCCGGCGCCGGCAGCTGGCGCCTCGCAGGAACAAAGCTGCCGCACTTTGTCGGCCTAAAGCTGCTCTGTGTTGTCACTTAAGGTCTTTATTGGTATTAATTGATACGATCGGAGCAGCAGCATCGCTGCAGCTTCCAACAGGTGGAGCTGATGACTGATGTGGCTCCGCCCCCTTCCTGAAGGTGAAGAGGCTGTTCAAACAGCAGACCTCCTGACCCCGCCCCCTCCAGCTGTTGCCAAGCGCAGACAGCGGTGATTGACAGCTGCACGGGCTCTGATGGCAGCGTGTTTCCTGTTTGTGTCAGGAAAACACAGCTGCAGTATTTTCAGAGTAAAAGCACAACTTTAACCCTCCTGTTGTTGTCCTCCTGGGTCAAGGATGAAGGGAAAGAAGGAAGGACAAAGGGGAAGATGGGAGGAAAGAAGGAAAGAAGGAAGGGAAAAAGGAATGAAAGATATAGATGGAGGGAGGGAGGGAATAGATTGGGTCAAAAAGGAAGGAAGACGTAAGGACAAAGGGAAGGAAGGAAGGAAGGAAGGAAGGAAGGAAGGAAGGAAGGAAGGAAGGAAGGAAGGAAGGAAGGGAGGGAAGGAAACAGATTTGTTCAAGGAAGGAAGTGAGGGAGGGAAAAAGGATTATGGAAAGAAGGAAGGGATAAAGGAAGGAAAGAAAGATGGAGGGAGGGAACAGATTCATTCAAGGAAGTAAGAAGAAGGAAGGAAGAAGGAAAAGAAGGAAGGAAGGAAGGGAAAAAGGATTGTGGAAAGAAGGAAGGGAGAAAGGAAGGAAGGGAAGAAGGAAGGATGGAGGAAAGGAACAGATTGGGTCAATTTGACCCAGAAGGACAACAGGAGGGTTTTAAAAACCTTTTGTGTCTCAGTGGAGTGAAAGTGTCCAACCATGAACACATGGTCTTCACTACAGGGAAGAGGAACACTAGGGTTCTCACATTTTGTTTTTACTTGATATTTATTTTACTTATTTTGACAGAAGCAACTATGTTGTTGTTCGTTTGTTTGTAGCATAATGAGCTAATGTTTCTTCCTACTCCTTTTCAAACATGCAAAACTTTGTATCAACCAAAGTGCTTTAAATGTGTTACATCACTAACATGTTTGAAATAAAGCCTTCATTCATTCATTCATTCATTCATTCATTTAATATCTGTTGGTGGAAATAGACGACGAAATCCTGATCTTCATCAGTCCTAGGTCTGGCTCAGTTCTCTCTCTCTCTCTCTCTCTCTCTCTCACACACACACACACACACACACACACACACACACGCACACACACACACACACACACACACACACACACACACACACACACACATACACACACACACGCACTCAATTAGTGTTAACAATTAGTCCTCACACGTGTAGCTGTACACACACACACACTTGATACTCATATAAACTCATATTCATCACATTCTGCCGTTCACAGAACTCATATTTCAGCTGGTCACTGCTGGTGACCAGACTCTTCTCTCAGCAGTCTGCTACTAAGAGGTGAAGCTGCTGTAACGAACCTACAAACAGCAACATAAGTATCATGTTGTGTCATCAACAGCCCATAACACTAATGCTTTCCATTGTGTTTTGTTATATTTGTTTAAATGTGTTTTTAACTGTGTCCTTAGCTCTCTAACAGTGTTTTTATCTGTGTTTGTAATGAAATGTGTCTCTTTTTACGGTGAGGCCATTTTCCACCAGGTGGACAATAAAGATTTATTGTATTGTATTGTGTTTTTATCACTTTTTCTCACCTGATGATTCAGAAACACAGACAGACAGTCACTTGGTCGGTCGCTGCAGGTTTTCTGTTTACCAACACCCCTCCACCTTCACCTGAGGCTGACTCGCCTGTGTGACGTCTTCACATCGTCACCCACATCCACAGCAAAACATTAAAAGTTGTGATAAACAGTCAGAAATGCAACAAACCACTTGATGAAATACAACAATGGAAAATAATACGTAAATGAAAATGGGGGGAGGAGTCCCGTGTCCATGACAGCTTCGACACTACACCAGGTCTCACAACACCCCGACCCTGTGCAGGAAACACTAGAATAAAGCCAAACACACACACAAACACTTAAAATCTAAAGTCTGACGACCTGTTTTCTCTCTGGTTGTGACCCTGAATGATCCTCCTCCTCTTCCCCCTCTTTCCTCCTCCTCCTCCTCCTCCTCCTCCCCCTCCTTCCTCCTCCTCCTCCTCCTCCTCAACCTCCTGAACATCTTCATGAACCTGCAGCAGATTTTCAAGGACTCCTGGAGCCTGGATCTGAGGCCGAGTCCTCCTCCCGCCGCGCCACGCCGCTCGCTGGGATGTGTCGTCCATTTTTAACTGAACTGGTCAGGTCATTTCACGTGGAGGAGACAGTTAGAGTTAATCTGTAATAAAAGGAAGTCATAAAGAGACACAGCTGAGGAGCTGCCGACCTTCAGAGCTCAGTGAAGACGACTCGTCTCCGTCCATCTGAACCTCCGGCTCTTCATCTCAGGAGTCAGGACGGCCTCCGTCCAGATTCACTCAGGTTAGTTACCACGGTAACAATCAGTGACAGCTGCCCAGCTGACCAGGAGAAAACATGACTGCTTCTCTGTGGTCGTCATCACTACATTTGATCCTCACGGACATTTGAGCTAAACTGTGTCAAAATTATTGAATGAATGAATGAAAGTTTATTTGAACACAGAATAAAATAAAAAAAACAAAATAAAACAGACAACAATGCAAAATAAATCAACAACAACAGAATTTAACAATTGTTAATGTTCAAAAGGAGTGGGAGGAAGCTGAAGCTTATTCAATCCCACCCCTTCTCCCTATCTTAATTCCATATTTACTACTTTTCAGGGGCTTGTGGTTTTAAACTAACACAAATTAATATATAGCGAAAAACAAGTAGTGTTTAATCATTGTTTCCCTTTAAATATTTGGTCACATTTGACACATAGGCACATCAAAATTGCATAAAAACAATGAAAAAAGCTTTAACTGAACAGAAACTGAGGTAGTGGCGACACTTTACTCCACTTTTGAAATTAAAGATAAACACCTTGATCATATCTAAACCCATGCACAAATCAGAGTGCATAAAAAAGTAAAAAGTGCCCAGTATTAGCAATAACTTGCTTCCTTAATGAATTGAAATAAACATCTGGGTCCTTTGCACACCTCAAAGTGCATAAAGAAGAAAAACAGTATTCACAGTCAGCTATACTGTATGAATTTCTGAAGGCTCATGGTGGAATAGGCCTGGTTTAGAGTATCTGGATGAAAGTGGAGAGAGTTAAAGGGATAGTTCACCCGAAATTGAAATTTCCCTCCCAATTCCCTCATGGGGACTAAGGGCTGGGAGAAGTTTCAGAGTCCTCCGTGGCTTCTCTGAGTTACAGGAGGTCTCGGTGTAGCAGTGCATGTCCATATAACGGTTGCAAATGGATACCAACTGACACTGACACACCAATAAACATCCAAATACCATATTTCAAGCTTGTTTGTAGCGGAAGCTTCTCTTCCCGGTTCGTCAAATTTGGACGAACCAGGGTCTGTCCTGAGATTCCGCTACAAAACAAGCTTGAAACATAGACTTATTTAATTTTTTTCGGGACAATTTCTCATTACCAAGACGGACATTACATACGAGCAGCATGGAGGTATTTGGATGTTTTTTGGTGTGTTTTTTTGTTATGAGGACAGTTCGTGTCCATTTGCAACCGTTATATGGACATGCACTGCTACGCCGAGACCCCCTGTAACTCAGAGAAGCCACGGAGGACTCTGAAACTTCAATTTTGGGTGAACTATCCTTTAAACCTGTGATCCTACATCTCCCACAATGCACCTGGGTAGTGTCAAACCAACCCCCCCTCCACCCGATAAACAGGTCACATCAATAAACTGGTGTGTGCTGTGGTGAATTGACAGCGTGTCCCTTTAATCGGAGCCCTGGCCTTTTCTCCTCCTGCTGCTGCGTGTACTTCACTGACCGTCGGCCACCGGGGAACTCCGCCGCGGCGCTAATGAATCACAGCAGCAATCAGACGATTTCACAGGTCGTTTCTCCCTCATAACATATTGATACAGTCATTTAAAGGACACTTCCGCTCTGCCTCGTCCTCTCCTCCAGTGATTTCCCAAACCGTCCGGACCGCAGGGTGGAGGGTGGAGAGTGGGGGAGGTGAAGAGGGGGTGAGGAGGGGTGAGGCTGAGATAAATAGAGGGCAGGACGTGATGTGGAGACATCGTCCCTGCAGGTTCACGTCCTCACAGGAGGCCTTCAATGTCAAACGTGGGTCTAATGTGAGGAGTGAAGAGGGGGCAGCGTTTACACCAGAACACACACACACACACACACACACACTCACACACACACTCACTCCCGCCCCCCTATTCCCTCCTACTCATTAACACGTCTCTTTTCTAATTATCTCACACACACTCAAACACGCACACACAGCACAGTTTCTCTTTTCTTTCCGACAGCATCTTCTCAAATATCATTTTAAAACATCGTCACTTTTTAATCTTTAAACTTTAGTTCAAGTTCATAGTGTTTATTGTCATTTGCACAGTGGAAAGGTGAGTTTCCCTGACAAGGAAATTATTACTTACTCTATTCTTACTGTCCTTGTCGTAGAAAGCCAGCAATTATAAGAAAAACCTTGATAAAAAATGGACAATTAAAAGCAACAATACAACACAACAACAACAATGAGCAGCAATAATAATAAAAGAGATAAAAGAAGAGAGAAGGAGGTATGATGTGTGTGTGTAATATGCACTATGTATAATAGCCTAATAAATAATAAATAAATAAATAGTGTGCAAATTGTGCATGTGCAAATGTGGTGCTACTGTGTGAAGTAATGAGTTATACCAATTCCTTGTTTAGGAGTCTGATTCAGTTTGTTCAGTTGGATTTTACAGGAATGTTTCTTACTGTAACATTGACACTCAACACTTACACACACACACACACACACACACACACACACACACACACACACACACACACACTGACCTGAAGCTGCAGTTCCTCTCCCGACCACTGGAGTGAGTCTCCGACAAGCAGCTTCACTTCCTGCTACTGCACCGGTCAGTATCCACTGCTGATGTTACCATAGCAACAGAATATGAAACAACTTAAACTGACGATGCAATTTCATAATTTTAATCAATATTTTACATTTTTTTCTGCATTAATTTTTAAAATGTGCAACAGTCTGCAGTGGAAACACTTTTGCACACCGGTTGACAGAAAGGTGCGTTGGAGGAGAACAACGTGGATTTGGCGACTTACTTGCTATATTTTTTATTGTTAAAAGGCCAACATTTCAGTTGTTTAACCTTCTTCAGGGCATCAACCTGGACCAACTGGCCAACGGCGTGAATTTTTGGAAATGTTGTAGAGAAATTTCTGGAAAAAGATTTGTTAAAACAATAAGAAAATATTTTGAAAAAAAAAGTTTCTAGAAAAAAGCAAGAGTACCCGTATGCAGGGACACGGGCGCCGCCATTAGCCCAGATCCATACCGGAAGTCACGACCGGAAGTTGCTCTTCTTCATGTGTATCATTTCTATGTAGATAAAAAAAAATAACTCAGTAACTCAATGGTCCATAATAAAATATTGTTTTCCAGCGGATATCTTAGTTACAACATGATTGAGCTATAAAATATTTTTTTGCATGGATCGTTATTTAAAAAACGCTGCTAACGGCTAACAGCTAGCGCCGAACGGCTAACGGCTAGCGCCGCTCCTGCTGACAGCAGGAGAGAGAGCAGGGTTGCCAACTCTCACGCATCTGGCGTGTGTCACACGCTTTTAGGTCCTGTCTCACGCTCTCACGCCACTCAAACAATTCTCACGCCAAAATCAAGCGATTTGGAAAAAAAAAAAAAAAAAATTAAAGCAAGCTTTGGCACTCATCAATAGGCTCTCTGATTGGTGTGCGCGATGCTTATCCGCGTGTCGATTGGACGGCTGCTCAAGCACAGCACAGTAGGACGGGGAGTTGTCAATCAGCGACCCCCCCCCCCCCCACCAACAGCGGCACGGTGCTGAAGCCTGGACCCGACTTGGTCCGAATCCGATGGCCAAAAAAAAGAGGGAGAGAGCGAAGCCCGAGACACAACCTGACCTGACCGAGTTATGTTGTCGGACTGAACGCGGCTCGAACTGACGCCTGCGGTCGGGCTGGTTGGGCCAGTCCGTTGAAAACTATAAAATCAAGATGCAGACTGGGTAGCACAAAAGTACAGCCAGGCAGCTCAGTCCAGAGAGCAGAGGAGAGAGAGACAGCGCAGCAACAGGTGTGTGTGTGTGTGTGTGTGTGTGTACGTCTGTGTGTACGTGTGTGCGCAACTGCGCATGCATGCACGTGGGCCATACCTGCAAACTCCGAATGGGTGTTTATTATAATGTTTATTACAGAAGAGAAACACACATTTCAGGACCTGACTTGTATCATCAGGCTGTAGTAGAAGACTGAAAATCACAGGACATGTCTGTTCTGTCCTTTCATATATTAATAGGATCAATAGGCTGGTCCAGGCCAAAAGCCACAGCTCCCCACTAGACCAGTTTCATACACTCCAGCCATACAATGATAGGAACCACCGATCTGCTTTTTTTCCCCTGTTATCTGAAGCAAATGTTGTGTTTTCCCTTTATTTTCTTCTCAGAGTACACCAGAATGCTTCAAATACATGTTAAAATCACAATTTTTTCCTGGGGGGGTGCCCCCAGACCCCCCTAGAGGGATATATTTTGTCACCTATTACACCTCTAGCCTACTCAGTTTGCAGGTATAATGTGTGTGTGTGTGTGTGTGTGTGTGTGTGAGAGAGAGAGAGACAGAGAGAAAAACTACAATAAACATAACTATTATTATTATTATTATTATTATTATTATAGACACCCCCCCCCCGCTAACAGACCAACAGAATCTCACTCCAGCCCAGGACCAAAAGTTGGCAACCCTGGAGAGAGAGAGAAAATAAATGAAATGTCGTTGGTGGGTGCTTTGGTTAGGGTTAGGCAATGAAGAAAGGAGTTGGTTAAGTTTAGTAAAAAGAGCAGGTAGAGGCTAGACAGGCCAGAGAGAGACGAAGAAGAGCAACTTCCGGTCGTGACTTCCGGTATGGATCAGCTGGGCTAATGGCGGCGCCCATGTCCCTGCACACAGGTCCCTCTCGAAAAAAGTGGTAACATCAAAATTCTGGTAAAAAGTAAAAAAAAAAAAAAAAAAACTTTCAAAAAAAAAAGTTTTAAAAGAATTCTGGAAAAAAAGAAAAGAGAAAAGAAAATTTATAATAATTAAAAAAAAAAAAAGTTTAAAATTTCTAGAAAAAAGTGGACACAAAAACAATTCTCAAAAAAATCTCTCAAAAAAGTGGTAATATTTCAAGAAAAAAATTAGATAGATAGATAGATAGATAGATGCGCGGATAGGCAATTATTTCATCCGCAACCGCATCACAAAAGTCGTCATCCACCCGCCATCCACCCGAACCAACGTTTTTTCAAAACCACACCCGCCCGCCATCCGCCCGTTGTTGTATATCTAATATGGATGAGGGGGGTCTGGCCGTACGAGTTTAACTTCTTCCGCGCGCTGCTGTCATGCAGTGCGCGCGCCCCTCTCTCTCTCTCTCTCTCTCTACCAATAACGGGAAAAGAGCGCTATGCGGAGATGAACGGAACGAGCCAAAAGCCGAAAATCTATTCCTGACGTCCGCGGTCGATATAAAGTGGATAGGTTTCATTCATCCATGTTTTGACAGATAACACAAACAGCCAGTGATAATGAGTTGCGCCGCACCGACAGCCATGTGGCTCAGCCAGCCAGGTGACGCACACAGCACAACAACACAGCGCAGCGACATGTGCAGGCTGCTGCAGCAGTGCACGTCAAAGGGACACCGCCGAAAATAAAATAAATAGACTACACATAGTTTTTGAATTGTTTTTGCGCATGTTTTCATCCATAAAATGACCAAAAATGAACACTAGCAGATTTCTTGATCACTATAACGAATTATTTAAACAGCATTTGTATAGAAATGATTCCGTCCCAAGCCTTTTGATCCATATAAGCGGTTGATTAGGCTACTATATCCGTGATCACTATAAGCCGTTTCCACTGTATTGTCATTTCCATGAAGAAAGTGTTGACTGTTGTTGCCAATGCCTTCAGATCAGGAGTGCGTTCCTCACAAAATGAATAAGGTGTTGCCATCTCTCATGCACAGACAGTGGGCAATTACTGCAGTGCCTGATGAAAATTTGACTGTTTCAAAGAGTGCTGCTCGTTTTTCGTATGTGGGTAACAATATTTAACTATGTATATGTTTTTCCTAATTGGTTCAACCGCCACCCGCCCGAATCTAATTAAAATATATTTTTTCGTCATGTCACCCGCCCGACCCGCGGTTTATCCGCGGACTCCGCGGTTGTGTCCGCAAACCGCGCATCTCTAATAGATAGATAGATACAGTGGGTACTAGTTTCATTTGGACGTTTCCCTCACGTAACGCGTGATTCATGCGTTGCGTGAAATTGTAGGTCACATTGTAGCCACTAGGTGGAAGCATCGTACTGAGATGCAGCTCAAAAGATTTTGGGATAATTCCACGTTTGACCACAACGTAGCTGCAATGGACAGTGGCGTTGTTCATAGGCCATAGGCTACTTAATTTGCAGCTGTGGTCGAGAGAGCTAGAGAGTGAATGGAGAGAGGGACCGCTACGCCGGTCAATCAAATCAATGTTGTTGTTTTTTATTGTATCACAGTGGGTACAGCAGGCGCGGCGCCAGGATTTCAATTTTGGACAGGCCACAGTAATTTTGGATGGGCCACTACTTAGGAAAAAATAACACTAACATACATAGAGTTGGAAATTATTCCTGAATGACTCGTTCGTGTCTATATTGCCTTGAAAGCACACATCTGCTGAGACCTATGGCTGAGACGAGCTTTGACAGCGCGGTGCGCCGCTCTCTCTCCCGTTAAAAGTTAATCTAGCTCACCCAGCGGACCTCTCTCTCTCCTCGTCTCTCTCGCTCTCTCTCTCACTGTCTCTCTCCTGTTACTTATACTGTAGGCTATGTGCTTAACCAAATACACGAAAAGCCAAATCAAATCAGAAATGCGTAGCCCACTTCTTTTTAACTCACTTATTTTCATAAAGTAATAAAATATCTCAACATTTTGCCATCGTTAACAGTGAGACAAAAGGCTGCAGGAATGGAAGAAGAATTGTTTGTTTGTTAACAGTGACTTTGTTGATGCTACTTTAATCGTAGAATGGAGCCACAACGGGCTGATTTCAGCCAAGAGCAGCAGGTTGTTTTAATGGAAAGTAGGCAGCGATAGCCTACAAAAAAGCTGATCACAGCCTGAAGCAACAGTGTTGCTTCAAATATAACAAGAGGGAGGCTGCTTTTAATTTCTGAAGCTTATCCAAACAACAAACTAGAGCAACAACAACTATAATTTTTTTTATTTGTGTTATATATTGTTTTTGCTCTGTGTGTCGTGGTGATAACTTAACCGTGAAAAGTAGGCTACCACACACACAACATAACGTTACGCAGTGTTGTGAGTGAGTCATGTCGGGACCAGAGCGATTGCTGGTCGGGACAACCAGGCTTCATGAACCCGCTCAACAGACCCCGGTGCCCGGCCGCCGAAGGCGAAGCTCACTGCCAGGATCCCCGCCGGAGCAGCGGCGGCGGCCAGGCTCACACACCCGGGGAAGGCCATCCTGGCACATATGCGCGGGAAGGGGGGTGCTGCCGGGGCTGCAGCCCCCCGTCAGAGCGCCCGCCACCCGTGCCATGCCGGAGTATTAAATAGTGCTGATTAAATAATGGTTCTAAAAAACGGTTAATCAGGTGAATCGTGTCGCCGCTGCAACCTGAGCGGCTGCACTCTGGAACATGGCCCTGATACGTCTGAGTTCTGCTGCGCTCAAGCCTGGTCTCCCTGCCCCTCTCACCCACACACGAGCGTCCTACTGGGCTGCACAGCGCCGAGCCAGTCTCCCCTCCAGAGCTCCGGTCACACACAAAACCATGCTAGGCAACGACGCCGTGGGAAAAGAAGAAGAGGAAGCGCGAGGCACAACCTGACGGCCCCGACCTGACCGTGTCATTTCTACATTCTTGGGCTGAACCGGGCTCGAACTGAAGCGTCCAGTCGGGTTGGTTGAGCCGCTCTGGCCCGTTGAGAACTCAAATCTAAGCCCATAGGGTCCATGCAGACAGGGAGCCCAAACAGCCAGGCAGCCAGCCCGGAGGCAGAGGAGGGAGAGATTACACAGCAGCAGGTGTGTGTGCGTGTGTGTGTGTGTGATAGGCCTACCTGCAAACCCCGAGATGTGTAATGTTTATTAAGAGAAACACATATTTCAGGACCGTGACTTGTAGGCTGAAATATATTCAAAGGCTTAAAGGTGTACAGAAAGAGTTGTCACGAGCTGCAACACGAGTTTACCCGAGTAAGGAAAATGAATTTGATTGGTCGTTATCCAGCGGGCGGGATATTCAAAGTTTGGGGCGAGCCCGAGCTCCGTGTGTGTGTGCGTGTCTCAGACGTTTGAATGACGGATTACGGATCCAATATCAGTGGCTAGTGAATCGTGTACAGGCTGACGTATAATCCGTGCGCCTGCATTATCCAATACGAAAAAAAAAAACTACACTAAAATACACACTTTCATCACGGATTTACTCAAAAATAGAATTTTGCACAAAGTTTGGCCTACATCGTCTGATAGATGAGTTATTACACTAATTTTATGACCCAGAGTGGGCTCAAATTCAATTTTCTTTTCTGTACACCTTTAAAATAACAGGACATGTCTAATTATTCAGCAGTTTAGGCTCAAGCATGTGGGAGCCTCCTTTCATGTATTAAAGCAGATAACAGCGGCACGGCCGTTTCGGCTAATGCTGTGTTCAAGGCAGGCTTTTGAAACCGTAAGTTACAGCTTCAAGTCACAACTACGACTTGGTAGCGTTCCAGGTAACCCGTAGCTCGTGTTTTTACCGTCCTGTTGTCTGTGAAAGTTCCCTATAACGGCCACTCGTAACTTCCGACCCGTGAACTCGTACCAGATCGAACTGGTATGACTTCACAGGAAGGAAAAACACAAAGTACGAGTTTCCTTGAACGCACCATGAGTTAGCAGCCCCCGCCCTTGTCAGGCATCAATTGGTCCTCGTGCTACGTCACCACATTCACGCGCATCCCTTGGCTGCACACACAGCCCTTCATGCCGTTCTCTCCCCTCATTGGATAACACTTGTATCCCACAAGGAAAATTTTCTCCTCGGGTTACAGCAGAGCAGAGTGACGGAGAGACTCGTGTTTAGGCTGAAATACTTCATGTAAGTGATTGCTGACGGAAAATAGGACTATTTAGGACTTATATTAACAAAAACATTCCACTGATATCTGCTTTAATATCTGACATGGTGGATCAGGAAAGTGTGGCCCGAAAAATATAGCCTATATATTTAACATGAGAGGGGTTAGAAATTCGAACCTGATTTTTGGGGAAGATTGGCAGCCCTAGTGTTGTGTAGGTGTGTCTCTTGGTCTGGAGGAATAAAGTGAGGCAGAGTTGTAGTGATGGGATCGGCAGTTCTTTTTACTGTACTGAATCACTAGAATCAGTTCCTTAAAATGAGTCGTTTCCCCCCCCTCTGTAAGGGACGGTGAAAAAAAAAATCTCCCGCGAATATCTGTACTGTACACTCTATACGTCCCCTTTCCTTTTTTTTTTTTTTTTATATTTTATATATATATATTTTTTTTTTTTACATTTACTTAAAGCAGAAGTAAGTGATATATTTGTGTTAATATAAGTCTTAAATAGTTGTATCTTCCGACAGCAATCACTTACATAGAGTGTTTGGACCGAAACACGGGTCTGTCAGTCACTCTGTTCTGCTCTGAGTCGAGGAGAAAACATTTATCGTATCCTACAGTTTTTATCCAATGAGGAGAGAGAACGGCATGCAGGGCTGTGTGTGCAGCCAAGGGACGCCGTGAATGTGGCAACGTAGGGACGAGGACTGTTATGGTGCGTTCAAGGAAACTCGTTTTTTTCCGACCGTGAAGTCATACCAGTTCGATCTGGTACATAGACTGTACAAAAAGACGTACTGGTACGATTTCACAGGTCGGAAGTTACGAGTGGCCGTTATAGTGACTTTCACCGGTAAAACAGGTCGGAAAAACACGAGTGGGTTGCCTGGAACGCTACAAAGTCGTAAGTTGTGACTTGAAGCTGTAATGTACGATTTCAAAAGCCTGCCTGGAACGCAGCATTAGCGAAAACGACCGGACCACTTACTTCTGCTTTAACATGACGCTACACAGCTCTGTGCATGCAGTACACCAGGCAGTGATTGACACAGCGCCACATTAAGCACAGTACGTGAACCTGAATCACGTCTGCAGCAGCAGTTCTCTGGTGCAGGTTCGCGAATCATGAGTGAGTGAGTGGCAGCGCAAACCTGAATCACGTCCTCAGCAGCAGTTCTCTGTGTGCGCAGAAGGTTCGCAGGTAATGAGTGAGTGAGTGGCAGCGCGGACGTGAATCACCGTGTCAGTACGTTCGCGAACGACACGGAGTGAACTGGAGCCCTCAGCCCCGACTGTCAGTGAACGACGCGCACAGAGAGTGAACTGGAGCCCTCAGCCCCGACTGTCAGTGAACGACGCGCACAGAGAGTGAACTGGAGCCCTCAGCTCCGACTGTCAGTGAACGCATCACTGAACATGCACCGTTCCCTCGCAACGAGAGTCTCCGCCACCAGATTCGCAGGTCATTCAGTGATTCACAGACCACAGCAGTTCCACTGTCGGCCTGCACGCTCGCTGCTGAGCTCAACTACTTAACTGAGAAAGGAACGAAACAGGTCAGGAAGTGATTCTAGTCAGTACGTTCACTTAAATAATTTGTTCCTTCGAACGAATCACTCACGAACTACACAACACTACAGAGTTGCTACTGGACACGCTATCTCGTCTCCTGTCCCGTTTATTGATTTTCTATTGTGGTGGCATTTTTCTATGGGAAATGACATAAAAATTTGATAACAACAAGACCAGCGAACAGAGTGTTATGCCACCTTTAAAGATCACGTATGAACTGTATTATTATTTCAATAATGACTACATTACATTTAATGTCATTTCGTGTGGGTTTGAACAGTTAAAGTATAGTTATTTTGTGTTCTTATATTGCTTCATTTCAACATTGCATTATCACTACTGGCAGCCATTTTGATCTCCAAAATTACAACATGCTCCTTAGCACCACCTATGTGCACTTCTACAGGATCTGAAGGAGTGCAAGGCTTGGTGGTGAACGGGGATGGATGTGGAGTGCAAGGTGTTAGTGGTGAACGGGGATGGATGTGAACTATGTATGACCCGTATAATACTTTCTGCTGAGCTAGTAGTTTTGGCTTCCGGCGCACTTACATAGAATGGCCACCAGGCAAGGATCGAGAAGGTGCGCTTAGTGAATGGAAGTCTATGGTAACAGTCCAAATAAGGCTAGTAAAGTGGTACACATCCGGAGAAAAGTATCAGGGTGAAACCAAGGTCACAGAATAAAGTGCACAGTCAGCAGATCAGACCTCAACAGGTGGGAGTGAGAAATACTGAGATCAGCACATGCCCACCAGTATATAAACCACACTTTGATGATATGAAGGCAGTCACTTCGTTTTGTTTGTTCCTGTCGAAACTCTTTTTCGTATACTTTGTATTTTGTAAGTGACTCGGGGTGTATGCTTTTACTTTACTTCTGTTCAAGAGTAAATAAAAGACAACTCTATGTCGGATCCATCTTTGGTCAGCGTTTAATTGGAGTCTTTGAAGTAAATGTCGGACAAGTTCACGGCCCAAAGGACGAGCTTATTTATTACGGCACTATATCATACGAACCCAGAACGCTCGGCTACAATAGAAACCCCAGTTAGTACCTCCCCTTCCGGTAGACGTAAATACGTAAACACGTGTACCCCCTGTCCAATCAGAACGCTTCCCGACCCCCAGACGTTAAGCAGAATTAAATAAAGGATATTTAATGTGTTTTCCATGTAAACCCCAATTCGGAATTATTATTTCCATGTAAACTCGAAGGAGAATATTTTAATTCCGAACTATTTAATTCAGAATAATTAATTCAGAATTAAAAAACATCATGTAAACGTGGTAACTGATTGTAATAGAATGCGAGTGTGTTTTATTGAAAGCGAGACTGGGTGTATGAAAATAGCTACAGTGAACTGGTGCTCTGGTTTTTAGGTGCTCTATCTCATAGTTTCAAAGAAAACGGATTGATTGATTTTTACTTAACGAAATGAAACGAAAACAATATATAGGCTAGGCCTATTATATTACTATATTGTTGCAACTTTAGAAAATATAATCCAGGGGAAAAAGGGCTTACAAACATGGACCAAAACGGCTCAGTAATACGCACAAAAATCCAAAAGAAACGAAAATGAACACAAAAAAAAAACTAAACATCATGAAGTGGTCTCAATCAGTGTATAACGCATGCCTCTGTGCGTCTGGCACATGTGTCTTGGAGTTCTGAATGGAGGCTGTATGTTCAGCTCCCCTTACATGTGAAATTTATTACATGAAACACGACGAAATTTCTTCACTTAGACTATGAACTGAAAAGTGTGAGGAGAGCTACTGTAGGAACCGGTTTTTCTGTTCAAAGCAAACAGCTGTGTGAAGTAGCCTACTGTGGGGGGCAGGACTTCTGTCTGACAATATACTTGAATGAAGCATCCACAAACACACCCATTGGTCAGAGATAAAGAGGATGCTAATGTGTCGCTAATGTGTTACAGTGTGTCCAGCTGTCGTCAGCAATTATTACAAGCACACCTATTGGTCATTGCTAATATGTCTATTAAGCACATTACTTTCAATAGAGCCGAGAAGGTGGAATATAGTAAAATATTTTTCATTCTAGTTTTAGAGGTTGCATTTAAAAAATATATAAAAAATAAAGTTATTATATTATTATACTTTACATCACGTTCATAAGATGTGTAGTGCGTATTACTGAGCCGTTTTGGTCCATGTTTGTAAGCCTTTTTCCCCCTGGATTATATTTTCTAAAGTTACAACAATATATTAATATAATATTGTTTTCGTTTAATTTCGTTAAGTAAAAATCAATCAATCCATTTTCTTTGAGATTGCAGAGCACCTAAAAACCAGAGCACCAGTTCATAGCGATTTTCACAACACTGTCACTCCGGATCAGCGGTACCACGACGCTGGTTATCAACTCGGTAACTCAACCCTGGTTTGTCTTACTGTGAATCTGTGAACGTGCACGTATAAAGGGAGGATTCAAGGCAGCAGACAAATCACAAACAGAGCACCGACGCATCAGAGAGAAGCGAGTTGAGCGCAGCGCACACCTCATTTCTCCTGTGAGGAAGAAGAGGAAAAAAAGAAGCCCGTGGTCCGACCTGACCCAGTTATTGAATGTTTACGTTTATTTAGAAGAAGTTTAACTGGTGCTGATTAAACTTGTAAATGAATGCTGCTCTGAATCGATCAGACCTATTTTAAACAGTGGCCAAACAACAGAACCATTTTATTATATTAGACTATATATTTTCCATTTTTGCTGAGCATAAGGTTTGTTAAATTAAATAAAAGCCTGTCCCATACAAACGCGTGTCTCTCTAAACGGGTCCGCTCGGCACACACACACACACACTGTCAAAACATGGATGAATGAAACCTATCAACTTTGTATCGGCCACGTCTTGTAGCCTATTTCTATTGAGGAAAAGTTATTTCAGGATATCCTATGTTTTATCGCCCAGCCCGAAAGTGACACAGGCTCTTGCCCGTTTATTCACGAGAAATCATCCAGCTACACTCTCAATCAAACAAGGTGGGGAATGAGAAATCTGTGGCACTACTGTACAGTAGTTGGCTCATTTTAAAAACACAGACGGGTGTGTTTGGAGCTCACGAGACTGAGGACCGAAAAAAGAGAGTGAGACGTATACTGCAGCTGCCGTCGTCACATTTTTCTCATTGAAAAACTATACTGTATTATTATTATATTGCATTCCCCGTATGTGTTCACTGCTCCGTGCTGCTGTCTTATGGAGGCGTCCTGCTGCTCACAGATGCCACCTGGTGGTTGTTTGGGCACAGTGCAGCTTCTGGTGAAAACACAATTTACTCCTCCACAAAAAATCCGCGTGACTCTCCCGTGACTCACGCGTGAAATCGTCCAAATGAAACTAGTACCCACTGTAGATAGATAGATAGATAGATAGATAGATAGATAGATAGATAGATAGATAGATAGATAGATAGATAGAATGCCTTTATTGTCCCATAGGGAAATTCATCCCTTTAACCCTCTCAAGGACCCCTGTGGGTCCCCGAACCACACGTTGAGAACCATTGCCAACTGTTCCCTTATTGGTCAGAAATCTTACCTGGAAAGAGGAAGAGGTTACACGGGAAAAATAAAAACCATGGAAGAGAGGTCTCAAAGGTCTTGAAAATCAATTAAAAAATTTAAATGAAATGAAATGAAAATAAAAAAGCGGTGTGCTTCCTCTACAGCGGGAGCGGTGGCGCAGCTCTCGTCTTCTGGCCGTGAAACCAGAACCAGCAGCTGTGAAGCCGACACAACGTTCACTCAGTGTTTACTGTGTCTCCGTCTGTGTCAACACACTCTCGTCTGGACATTTATTTACTTTGGTTCAGTCACTAAAGACAAACGAAGTCTCGCTCAGTTTGACCTCTGACCTCTGACCTTGTTGTAAAAACAGGTTGAAGAAACAGAAACAAAGAGACGAGGAGTCTGAACGAGCTTCTTCCCGTCGTTTAGTCTGTCTTTACTCCACTGGCCTTCATGTCCAGTTCCAATTTGGTGTTTATATCCAGTTGTTTTGTGCGTCTGTTTTAGGGCTGTCAGAACGAACTTCGCTATTTCAAATTATCACGGATCAACTGGGATCTGTTGCACCACTGCTTATAATATTTAGACTTCCCTTCTTGAAGTTTGGTAAAACTTAAGTGTGTTGCAAAGGTTACATAACAGATTTGGTTGGAATGACCTTTAGTGGACGTGGGACGTAATATTAAGTTGGTATAGGTGGATAAGACGAGCTAAATAAAAGAAAAACATTAAAAATTCAAATATAATTTGAATATTTAACATAAGAAGCGTTTCCATGTTCTATTGAAGTGACCCATATCTCTGCTATATCTGCATTTACACCTGCTTTGGTTGCGTGAAACGACCTGCATGCGTAGACGTGATTGGCTCCCAAAGAGGAGGGAGGAAGTCAGCTTCAGGTTAACAACACACATCAATACTGTCATCAATACAGTGTGTGCAATCGATGCATTATTGATGACGTACAACTCGCATTGCCATACCAGGTAAAAAAGTATTATACTTTAGTATATCTAAAATATAATGTAAGTTTATCAAGTTTATTTAAAGTACAATGAACTTTAAATTTCCTTAGTTTATTATTACTGTTAGGAAATCCCCTTGACACCATAGAGACCTCCCTTCATTCATATGTGTTCTGTGTTCAAAGTAACACAACTTAAATAGTAAGGGTAAAAAGCATGACCAAGTATATTAGACATACTTTTGGTAAATATAATTTACTATATTTAAATTAACGAATTGTGCACTTTTAGGCACTTTGTGTTGTAGCTTATTATTACATTGATAACATACTTTTGTAGTTTGGGAGTATACTAGCAGTTTAATAATAATGTATTTAAAACAAAACAAATGAATTAACAGTATACTTAAATTAATTAATTTTATATTCAAAGTATAGTATTAATACATTTATAGCACAATAAATACATAATTATTTAGTACTTGATGTATTGGTAATGCCAGGTGAATGTAGTATACTTTTAATAAATTCAGCAAAATAGTATTTATTATACTATAAGTATATTTGTATTTAAATTATATTTTTATTGGGGGGGGGGGGTATATAAAAATATATTAAAGATATGTTCTAGTATATCTTTAGTGCAACTTTTAGTAAACTAAGTACAACCTAAGTGGTTCCAAAATAACTTAAATAGTAAGGGAAAAAAGTTTGACTAAGTATATAATTTAGTATATATTTTTTTCACCTGGGATGGATATCTGATTTGTATCTTATTTATTTCCACATGACGGGGCCTGAATCCGATCGGATGACATCTGATTCCATGCGTTTTTCCCGTTTACACGTTCATGTTCCAGATCCGATCTGAGCCACTTGAGTGGGAAAACAATCTGAATCGAGCCTCTTGAACCTTGTAGTGTAAAGACTGTTGCTGCTCCCTGATTGGCCGTCACTCACAGGTGTCCCGGCTCAGCCAATGGGAGCAGGTTTTGACAACCACGGAGTGATTCTGACAGAGGAATCTCCTCCTTTAACTTTAATTAACACCAGAGCTCGACGTGTCGTCAGACGAGTTTTAACCTCATGATGAGTCGAGTGTGAAGTGGTGAAGCTCCCGTTCACGTTGATTCGTGTAATTTACAGTGAATGAATTAATTGTAGTTCATCGGTTAAAACATTTAGACGTGTAAATCTGTTGTAATAAAGTGAGCGGAGCTTCATTTTCACTCTGATCCTCACTATCAAACTTTTCAGCCTCTTTTCACTTCAGTTTCGATCTTGGACTCGTTTCCTCTGACGTGTCATCAAACATCAGCACGAAGCTCCGACGAGCTGCTCTCATCATCACGGAACATCGCGGTCACATGACCCAAGGAGACCGGGATGAGTGACGCCGGCCCGTGGCGGCGGTGACACGGCCTGGATAAAAGCCAGAGACGGGCTGAATAATAAAGGAGCAGATGATGAATTATCATCAGATGAAATCCCAACGAGCGGTTGACGTGACGATCAGACAAACATCGGACTGACACATGACGCTAACGTGTCGTTAAATATACACTCAGTGTCATTAAAGGTTCCACACACTCACATGTGCTGTCAGATCTCTGCTGCCTCCGGAGGAAACGCTGCAACAGGAGAGAACATTAGATACAGCAGAGTACCAAGAGATGAGACTAGGACTGAGATGTAGAAGTAGAAGTAGATGAAGGTAAAACAAGAGGAAAATAAAGTGAGGTAGTGTGAGGTCAGATTAGATGAGGTAAAGTATATGAATATGGTTTCATAAAATGAAAGTTAGTAAAGATTAGGTTTAAGATACAACATATAGAACTTAATTAAAGGGATAGTTCAACATTTTGTCAGATTGGCCCATTGCCATAATCCCTATAGTCATAGCAGTAAGTTCCTTACCTTTAATTGTCGGTGCAAGCTATTTTTAGAACGGTGGAGCAGAGCCGTGAGCTGCTCAGAGCTACGCTATGGAGGCTCATGGGATTTCTTGGTTTCCCTCATCAAACTCATCAAATACACAATCCAACAACTCCACAACGCTCTGGTGGACAAGTTGTGACCTGCACATTCACCACGCTATGAGATAATAACACAACGTTACCATACAGTTGTTTTAGAGGGAAATTCATGTAAAACCGCTGATGCATGTTGCCTTCAGGGACAGTTTTTCATCAAGCAGTCTTTGTATTTCCCTCCAAAACAACTCTGTCTGGTAACATTCTGTTATCTCATTATCTCATAGCGTGGTGAAGGTGCAGGTCACAACTTGTCCACCAGAGCGTTGTGGAGTTGTTGGATTGTGTATTTGATGAGTTGAGCTGCTATGACTATAGGGATAATGGCAATGGGCCAATTTGACTAAATGTTGAACTATCCCTTTAAGTTGGTGCCGTGTTTACATTTTAAGTGAGGGCGTGGCCTCTTTGACTGACAGGTGCGCGGGGTTATGTTTGCTACAACCATCACATCCTCTCTGACCATATTTGGATTACAGTAGTTAGTTGATAGAGAACGTCTCTAAGGCTGTCTTTACACTACAAGGTTCAAGTGGCCCAATTCAGATTTTTTTTCCTCTAAAGTAGCACGGATCAGATCTGTAACATGAACATGTAAACGGAGAAACCTGCATGGAATCGGATGTTGTCAGATCAGATGTTTCACGTATGTGAAAATATATCAGATACTAATTGAATATCTGCCAGTACCATCTGCAGTCTTTTCTTTTGTACATTTTTGTTTGTCTGTTTGTCTTTTTCCTCCAACATTCATATCTATGCGGATCCAGGGCAGGCGAGGGAGTGTGAAAGAGAGAAACACCAGATTTCACGTTTGTCTACCGGCAAAAACTGAAACGAGCCAATTAGAAATCAAAGGGAGAAAAACAAACATGTACACATTCTGTAGGGCGACGTGGGATCAGACAGTGCTCCGCTCCACGCCTCACCTTTCTTTATAATTATTATGGAACAATAACGTGACCGTAAATTTCCCGTCTTTAAAAAAGTTCACTAGCTTCTTTCCTCTTCAGCGGGTTGTTTCATGCAGGCAAAGCAGGTGTAAAAGCAGATATGGGTCATTTCTGATAGAACATGTAAATAGACAGTCAGAAAAATTGGATATAGGCAAAAAAAGGGAATTGGGCATCAAGGCCTGTAGTGTAAAGGCCTTAAGCCAGGGACACACCGGCCCGACCGTCGGGCGTCGGGCCTCGTCGGACGGCGTCGGGAGCTCGTCTGTTTGGTGTGTTCCTCTCCGTCGGGGAGCGTCGGGTCTTGTTGAACATTGAACATGCTCAATCGGGACTCGTCGGCCGTCGGGAGAGTAGACTCGTCGGGTACTCTGATTGGCTGTATGCTAGCTATGGCGATTCTGATTGGCGGTGCCCTAAGCGAATCGGTGCGGTGTGTGGGAGGGACGGAGGTGACCACAGTAAACAAACGGTGTCCTAGCCTGTCCTACAGTAAAAATGGTATACACAATAAAAAGAGGAGTAAAGCAATATATTAAGCGGCAATATATATATATTTATATTTAAACATCAAAGATGTTCAATCAAACCCACATAGTTTGAAACAACGTTCAAAACACACACAGCTCACAACTAAGCATATAAAGCCCGCTAGCTTAATGCTAACGTGTAATGTAAAACACCATAGACGGGCTAACAGAAATTAGCATCGGCTATTGCCAATTCGCGGCAACCGAGCCACAGCAGTAAGCTGCTAAAAACTGTTTTAATTTTGGCTTTAGCGCTGTTAACACGTGGCTGGTTAAATTGTTTTTGGGAGATTAATGTTGGTCTCATTGATGAAATTAACTGTTGCAGTGGCATTAGTTTGTTTGAATGAAAAGTGAGCACGGCTGCCTCTGGGCTACGTACTGAAATCACCACATTTACGTAAATAAATAAATGTTTTACAATGAACCGATCAGTCTAATACATTTTATTTTGTTAAGTCAACATGGTTACTGTACATGGCAAAGATTATTACTACCACTT
Organism: Trachurus japonicus; assembly: GCF_045865225.1. Classification (NCBI taxonomy): domain Eukaryota; kingdom Metazoa; phylum Chordata; class Actinopteri; order Carangiformes; family Carangidae; genus Trachurus; species Trachurus japonicus. The sequence goes on from NC_140916.1 coordinate 4,139,331, forward strand.
TATGACTTAGAATTGTGTGAGTCCTCGCCACTCAATCGCTTTGGTCGGCAGTCGGGGCAGTGTGTTTCACTTTTTCCTTTCTCCCGACGAGAGGCGACAGACTCGTCGGCCAAAGCCGCCGGCGTCGACTCGGGACGCGTCGTGGCGGTGTGTTGCTGGCTTTACACCTATACACGGCAAAAACTCAAAATCTTTCCAAGAATACCGTAGATGACCAAATAATCGCCCGCGTGCAAATACGCGCCTGTGCTCTAATAGCCGCCGGGGTCCGACCTCATTTGGCATAATAAACGCCGGTTCAATTAAACGCCCGGGCGATTAAGTGTTTACCATAGTCTTGCACAGAAAACAAAAGTTGTTTTTTTTAACAGCGCTTCACCGGCTCTCACCTCTTCTGTCAGTCAGCCCCTCCTCTCGCTCTCTCTCGCATGCAGGCGCACACACACACACAGACACACAAACACAGGCGCGCTAGACTGAGGGATATAGGGATATAGATAAATGCGCTAATGTACAGTGTTGAAATTACCGCGATCGACCCCCCCTTCCGTTAACGTTCATAACACTGCTCTGATCAGCTCCCTGTGTCGCGGTTACACAGACAAACTGTCTTTGTATTTATTGTCTGATGTCAATAAAGATGCGTCGGGGGAAAAAGTAGTTTTGTTCCAGTGGTGCTATGGTGACCTCTTCGTTCTTTGCATGATGGTCTGGTGCTGCTCATTGCAAAAATAAATTGTAGCCGGTTGCAAATACGCGCCTGGTTCTTATAAACGCCTGGGGTCCAAGTCGATTTAGCATATTAAACGCCCGGGCTACTAAATGGTCATCTACGGTATTTGTCTTATTTCTTGTCAAAATGTCTCATTTCTATTCAAACTAATCTCTTTCCACTTAAAACAAGACTCGTCACCTAAAAATGAACTTGTTTTTAGATCATTTTCACTTGTTTCAAACAAATTTTCACTTGAAATAAGTAGAAAAATCTGCCAGTGAAAGCAAGTTTTTTGTGCTTGTAATAAGGAAGAAAAACTTGCTCCACTGTCAGATTTTTCTACTTATTTCAAGTGAAAATATGTTTGATATTGAGTATATTTTAGGTATAATGAGATTTGTTTTGACTAGAAATGACATTTTGACTAGAAATAAGACAAATATTCTTGGTAAGACATTTGAGTGTTGGGGGGGGCTGAAGGGCGGCGGCATGGCGGCAGCTTGGCGGTGCTGCTCCCCGGGTGTTAGCGAGCCGGAGGAAAGGTCACCTTACCTAAAGACGGAGCGGGGGGAGGGGGGGGGGGGCAGGTGTCTCCACCTGCTGCTCCAGATGTGTTTTTGTCCTCTTCAGCTTCCCGTAGCTGCAGTCCGTGTCGACAACGCACACACCGCAGCGGGACGCCCAGGTGTGATGTTCAGCTGCGAACACATGTTCACACTCCAACGTCCTCTTCCACTCCACTTTGGAGCGTCATGTGTAACGAGGGTCACATGACGACAGTTGCTAGGTGACACTTAGTGGTTGCAGTGTTAATGACAGTATTAAAGGGATAGTTCACCCAAAATTGAAATGTCACTCATTATCTCCTCCCCCTCATGTGGACTATTGGCTGGGAGAAGTTTCAGAGTCCCCCGTGGCTTCTCTGAGTTACAGCGGGGCTCCGTGCAGCACTGCATGTCCATATGACGGTTGAGAACGGAGCTCACTTTTCTTCGTCCAAAAAGACACACCAAAAAACATCAAAATACCTCCATGCTGCTCGTATGTAATGTCCGTCTTGTATTGAAGCCCCGAAATGAGAAATTGTTCCGAAAATTTTTTTATAAGTCCATATTTCAAGCTTGTTTGTAGCGGAAGCTTCTCGAAGCGCCTCTTCCCGGTTCATCAAATTTGGACGAACAAGCTTGAAATATAGACTTATTTAATTTTTTTCGGGACAATTTTGCATTTTGATTTGGATGTTTTTAGGTGTGTCTTCTTGTTACGAAGACAGTTGGTATGCATTTGCAACCGTTATATGGACATGCACTGCTACACCGAGACCCCCTGTAACTCAGAGAAGCCACGGAGGACTCTGAAACTTCTCCCAGCCCTTAGTCCACATGAGGGGGAGTAGATAAATGAGTGAAATTTCAATTTTGAGTGAACTATCCCTTTAAGACACAAAGCCGAGTTTGATTCCCACCTGAAACCAGCTGTTGATGTTGATACGTCCATTGTCCAGTATCAGGCTTTTCCTTATCGATTAAAGGTCCAGTCCGTAATAAATGTTTATTGTTAAAATCTGAATATACTACCCATAAATATATTAGTATCAGTGTATAATTGCTATAACATAAAATCTGTTTGGTTTTCGTAGCCTTCTAATTCTTCTTATAACAATGGTCTTGCTTTAGAGAGCGTCGCCATCTTGCGCCGCCATGTTTGTACAGCAGCCTGAAGGGAAAATCCAGCCAATCAGAGAGAACGTTTAAAGAGTTTCAAGTTCATAAATTAACCAATGAAAAAGAAGGAGGAGGAGGAAACAGCAGACATGTGGTAGAATGGTTTAGATCTTCACCTCATCGCTCCTGAAATACTCCCAGTCCTCTCAGTCCTGGTAAACTAGTTGTTTTGTCCTCAGAGGCCACCGTACCTTTGACCACGGGAGAGGTGACCACACTGGAACTTTAACCTGTTGATTATTTAAATGATTAATCGATTATCAAATTGTTTGGTCAATAAAATGTTAAAAACATCAATCAGTGTTTCCCAAACCACCAGATGACGTCCTCAAATGTCTTGTTTTGTCCACAAACCAAAGAGAGACTCAGTTTATTGTCATAAAGGAACAAAGAAACCAGAAATATTCACATTTAAGAAGCTGGAATCAGAGAATTTGGACTTTTTTTTTTTATTAAAGAACTTCTCAAACTGATTATTAGATTATCAAAATAGTTGACAATTCATTTAATAATTGATAATTGTGCGATTAATTGATGAATTGTTGCAGTAGGAAGAAACCACCTTCTTCTCCTGAACCAAACCAAGACATGACTGATGTCATGCAGTGGTTACCACGGTGACAAAGGCAGATGTATTATTTAACATTATTATTATAACACTAACCCTAACCCATAATATTACAATTATTATTATTATTATTATTATGTTTATCATTTGTTGCACAGTGAACGCAGGTTTGAACCCCATTATAAATCCACTGCAGGTTAAACTCCATTGAACTGTGATGAAGTCACATGACATGAACATGTCACATGTACAGATCTACATACAGTCTGTCTCAATGTGACACCCCCTCACCCTCCTCCTCCTCCTCCTCCTCCTCCTCCTCCAGCCGCTCGTGTCTCATCCATAAATGATGTGTATAAAATAAATAAGTCATCCTGACATGTATGACAGATGAATAATGAAAAGCGTGTTTTTCTTTACTTTTCTTTGTCTGTGAACTCGACCTGGAGGCTTTTCAAATTAAAACTACTCTGCTCACACATCACACGCTCGCTGCTCTCTCTCTATCTCTCTCTCTGATGGTAACGGAGCCTCGCTCGCCCCTGTTATTGGTGTGTAAAGAGCTTGAGGGGAAACAGACGCTTCACAAAAAAACAAAAAACAAATACAATAAAATACACAAGGCTGGAAATGAAGGCTGAAAGAGATCAGACTGAACACTGATCAATATTCATCATCACTGTTCCACAGGAGCAAAATAATTTACTGCACGTCAGACTTTTATTCTTTCATTCAAATGACACAGGAACAAAAAAACTAAACTAAACCAATTGAGACAACGTGCAGAGTGAGGAGGTTTTTATCAATAACTGATCAATAGCTGATTCATACACACCGCTACACTGTCTTATTGTTTCTGGCTCCACATGTGGAGCTGCTGTGGTGACTGTCATGGCAACATCTGGCCACCGGGGGGCGGGATGCATACACACACACACACACACACACACACACACACACACACACACACACACACACATAATACACACTGAAGCTTTGATCATGAGCGACACAAACAAACAATGTGAACAAACCATGAAAGTGCTGCTGCAGGAACTCATTCTACAAGAGAAGAGCTGTTAATGTGAGGACGTCTCCTCTTGTCCTTCAGGTGTCTGATGGTTTACACACCTGAAGGACACTGTGGACACTGGGCCTGTGTGGACACCATGGAGACACTGTGTGGACACTGTTGTACTGTGACGATCTCATATAGACACACTATGGACACCATTGAGACACTGTGAGGACATTATGGAGATCCTGTTGGACTCTGTTGAGGCACAGTGTGGACATTATGAGGACATCTTGGACACCGTGGACGCTATTGAGACAATGTGAACACTGAGAGGACACTGGACATGTCTGGACAATATGGAGACACAGTGTGGACATTATAGGGACACTGTGAGGACATTTTGGACACTGTTGAGACACTGTGAGGGCAATGGGCCTTTGTGGACAATATGGAGAAACAGTATTGGCATTGTGTGGACACTGTGAGGACATTTTAGACACAATAGAGACACTGTGGACACTGTTGGACTGTGAAAACATGGTGGGGACACACTATGGACACTATGGAGACACTGCTGGACTCTGTGGATGCTGTGGAGACACACTTTAGACACTATGGAGACACTGGACACTGTTGGACTGTGTAGACATTATGGGGACAAACTATGGACACTATGGAGAAACTGCTGGACTCTGTGGACACTATGGAGACACTGGACACTGTTGGACTTTGTAGACAGTATGGGGACACAGTATTGACATTGTCTGGACATGGTGAGGACATTTTAGACACAATGGAGACACTGTAGACACTGTTGGACTTTGTAGATGTTATTTAGACACACTATTGAGACACTATTGGGACTGTTTGGACAATATGAAGACACAATGCAGACATTATAGGGACCCTGTGAGACATTGTGAGACACTGGACCTGTGTGGACAGAACAAGAACAAGAGACATTATGGAGACACAGTGTGGACATTGTTGGACATTGAAGACATTATATGGACACACAATGGACACTATTGAGACACGGTGAGGACACTGGGCCTCTGTGGACAATATGGAGACACAGTATTGACATTGTGTGAACACTGTGAGGACATTTTAGACACAATGGAGACACTGTAGACACTGTTGGACTCTGTAGAAATTATATAGACACTATGGAGAAACTGCTAGGCTCTGTGGACACTAAGGAGACATTTTGGACACCATTGAGACACTGGACATGTTATATGGACACACTATGAAGACAATGTTGGACTGTGTAGATTATATGGAGACACCATGAGGACACTGTCTTATCCGTCCCTCTGTGTTTGGACCGTCGTCCTCAGCTGAACCTCGTCTCGTCTGTCTGTGAATATTTAACCCTTCGTTCTCACCTGCGCCCGACGTGTTAAGGAGGTGTGTGTGTGTGTGTGTGTGTGTGATGTCACCCCTCCACGCCGCTGACACTGCTCTGCTAACACTCCGGTCGCCGTGGAGACGCCGTGGCGAAGCTGTGGAGAGCTAATTAACCCTGATTACCACATTAACCCCGACACATTAGAGCTCATCAGAGCAGAGTGAGAGACGACTTTTTCCTCCGGAGCCTGAACTCAACACGGACGCCTCAGCAGGACAGGAAGTGATGTCAGAGCCGCTAACAGCTGATCCAAAGTCTGGTAATGTGTGTGTGAACCCAGAGACGAAAGGAGCCAATCAGAGCTCAGTGGGTCAGACAGGTGTTGGACCTCATTTACATATCCTCGTTTATCCTCGTTTATTGTTTATCCAACTGTTTAAAACGGATTGAATTGATTTCTCCAAAAGGTAGGAAGAGTCACAGCTGCAGGTTCTGGTTCTGGTCCTGGTTCTGGTTCTGGTTCTGGTTCTGGTTCTGGTTCTGGTTCTGGGTCAATGCCTGGACACTATGCTTAACGCAGAAAGCTGCTGTATAACTGGAGGAGAGTGGGTGAGTTGTGTTTTCATTTCTTTTCAATAGAAACCAGGCTAAGCTAACAGATGTTTGGTGCTTTGTATTATGGGCTGGGACCTGATTAAGTTTGGTGTTGTTCTGAGCATTATTTGTGGCTATGGGTGACTTTTTGATCAGGGTTTGTGTGTGGAGAAATAGACTGTGCTGTTTGTTATGGTGCGGTCTTAGCTAAATTTGCTACAACTATAGAGAAGCTAACATTTAGCAGACTTCATCTCTTGTTAGACCATGGATTAAATTTTTGCGGGAATATCCCTTCAATAGGCCGATAGTTGGCTACCTGTGCTGTGGACCCTGATTTGAAGATACAGTCGGTGTCACAGAGGCTTCTTCCAGGAAGACGGAACTGAGTGACTGATCGACTATAAGGTTACCAGTACTTAAAGCAGAAGTAAGTGGAATATTTGTGTTAATAAAAGTCTTAAATAGTTATATCTTCCGACAGCAATCACTTATATAGAGTGTTTGGTCCGAAACACGGGTCTGTCAGTCACTCTGCTCTGCTGTAAGCCGAGGAGAAATGTTTTATTTTATTTCTTTGTATCCTACAACCTTTATCCAATGAGGAGAGAGAACGGCATGAAGGGCTGTGTGTGCAGCCAAGGGATGCGCGTGAATGTGGTGTTGTAGGGACGAGGACCAATAGATCCATGACGAAGGTGGGGACTGCTAACTCCATCGGCTGACAAGAAGTCAGAAAAACGACCGAATCGCTTACTTCTACTTCTACATTTTCAAATAACAGAGAAAAAAAACAAACAAACTTATTTGGATATGAAACAAAGATAACCCAAGTAAACATAAAATGATGATTAAATGATGATTCAATTTTTCAAGGGAAAGAAGCTATCCAAACCTACCTGGCCCTATGAGAAAAAGTAAATGCCCCCTTGGTTAAATCATGAAATAATGTGATAAACCTATTTTTTTTTAAAGCTGACATCAATTTCACTGTCCACACCCTGGCCTGATCACTGCCAGACCTGATGAATCCAAAAATCACTTCAACAGAGTGAAGGAGGCTGAGAGAGTGTTACAGTGTTACACAGGCATTTCTTAAGCTTTAAGAGACGGGAGGGAGACGGGGAGAGCAGGCCAGCTTAATGGGAGGACTGGATGGCAGACTGGTTCATAGGAAGAGAGGGCAGACCAGCTTAATGGGAGGACTGGATGGCAGACTGGTTCATAGGAAGAGAGGGCAGACCAGCTTAATGGGAGGAATGGATGGCAGATTGGTTAATGGGAAGGGAGGGCAAACCAGCTTAATGGGAGGACTGGATGGCAGACTGGTTCATAGGAAGGGAGGGCAGGCTGGTTTAACAACAGGGGAAAGGGGGCGATGCAGGTGGCCGTTGATGCAGAGAGATGGAGCTCCGGTAGATCTGTAGAAACACAGAGGGATCTGTGGAAACACAGAGTACCGTAAAACTTCAAATAATGGCCGAGTCCCAAATTGCCGCCGGTCCCAATTAACCGCCGGGTGTAGCAAAATATTTTTTATATTAAACGCCCATCCCAAATAAACACCGGGTCAAACATTGTTTTTCTGGTTGCCAAAAAATATTTTATGCAAATATAGCGGGTGTCTCGTGACGTTAAAGATGGCCGAGGACCGATGAGACGCCTCTGGGCTGGTTGCTCCTGCCCGCTCTGTCTACTCCTCTCATCCGCACTTCAGCACCTGTCCTGGGCTGCACAGTGTCGGCTTTTAAAAGTAGCGTAAACAGCCTACTGTTCTCTGATTACTCATACGCGTATTTAGTTAGGCTACACGTTGCATTATTATTAGTTATAGGCCTACTTCTTTCATTCAATCAAAAAAAAAAGGACGGTGGTGCGAGCCAACACAGGTGCTTAAGTGTGAGAGAGGAGTGGAGAGACTGGGCGTCCGCTAGGGGTGTGTATTGGCAAGGACTTCACGATACGATACGTATCACGATACTTGGGTCACGATACGATATATTGCGATATATTGCGATATCCAAATTGTGCGATATATTGCGATATTACATACGGTAGTTCGCTGAAAAACTAAGAATGTATTATGCATCTTAAAATCCGAGTTGTAGGCCTATATTTACATTAAATGATAGTAGTAATTCATCACCAAATGAAAACTTTGTTAACATCTGTGTTTTCTAATAAGACAAACTTCTCAGTCTGTTTACCTCACTTCAATCTTTTGTATTGATGCAAAATGGGCAAATATATGCATCGGACAAATTGTTTGTATTTCATACTAGTTCAAATTAATTAAATACAAACATGTAGATTGCTGCACTCCTACAAGTAAAAATAAAATTAAATATGTAGTTTTACATTTAAATAAAAATGTTAAATTGAAAATGAAATAACCTTATTATCTGAGACTGACATAACCTGCTGTATATTTACACTCCTGCGCTTCCACGTCCTGTCTGGCAATAAAGGCTGCAGTCACACAGACTGCAGTCACACACAGACACTGGCAGTGAGAGACACTCGTCCGTCACACAAACACAACAAACAGCTGTGGATTTCCACGTGTGCTGAGCAGTGGGCGGAACCTACCGCGGCATCTCGCACCACAACAACACCAGCTCCCGTTAGCTTAGCGGCTAGCGGAGCCTGTAGGCTCTACAGTCTATGGTCAGCTCTGTAGCATTAGCTCCTCCAGCTGGGCTGCAGCCTCGCGGTGCTCCGGTTCTACCTGGTTTCCGTGACAACGTGAACACAGCGGCTCCTCCGCTACGCTGAGAAGCTGTGAACAGTCTGCAGTAATCCGTGTTGTTGACGAGGGAGCGGACGCTTGGTGGCATGAGTGCAGGCGCTGTTAGCGTGTGTGGATTAGCATGTAGCCCGGCACAGACGCCGCCTGGCTTGACCCGTTTAGGTGATCTGACAAGCCGCCTGAGGTGATGCCTCGGCGGGGTTGCACCAGGTGCAGCCCCGGTCTCTCCTGGTCCTCCACGGCGTAGAAAGCCGAGCTCATCCAGCACACTGCACTGGGGTTTGCTTTGCTATGGACGAGTATCAGTCGGTGTCGGTCGCACTGTGGCACATTCTACACTTTATAAACCTGTGATTAAAACAATGATGGGGCTTTCCTGATCTCTTCCTCTGATGCCCCCAACAACGCCATCTACTGGGCTGAACAAGCAACTACAACTTTAGTACCAAAAAAAATAAATTCACCTTTTTTTTTCATCTCAATTTATATAATAAAATATCGATACTTGGCGTCCTTGTATCGATACAGTATCGCCGTTCAAAATATCGCGATATTGTGCCGTATCGATATTTTCTTACACCCCTAGCGTCCGCGGGGTTTTTGCAACTTGCGGCGGATCAAGAAGGGCGGAGGACCGACATGACGGGGGTCTCGGTCTCCTGGTACCTGTGCGGGCCAGGACGGCGGTGGTCAGCGAGACAGAGAACGAGTCCGCCCTGGCCGTATTTACAGTAATGCCTTGAGAAACGCACGTATCATTCCACCGCCGCCTGCCGCCACAGAGTGAAGCCTCTTTACCCAGAAGGAGGTCCAGGTTGAACACTATTAATAAACGCAGGTCCCTAATAAACGCAGGTCCCTAATAAACGCCTGTTGATTTGAGCGATTTAAGCTAACGCACGGCGGGCGACGATGCAAACCGTTTAGCCAAGAGGTCAATGACCGCTTGGCAGTCTGGTTTGCACGTCCTTTATGGGTGAGTGAGTGCACCCAGTCCCTCCGTTACATTGGCATGTTCTATAAGCCCATCAAATTTCATGCGTCTAGGTGAAATGCACAGGCGGGGCTGATGTTTTGAAAATTCTAGGGGGCGCCATTTTGCAATTTGGCCACGCCCATGTGCAGCAACTTTAAAATACAATTCCCTACAAATTTTTTGCCAGTCCCTACGTACATGCCAAGAATCATCCAGCGAGCATGTCCAAGCCCCCAAAAATGTAATTGTTTCGGCGGAAGATAAAGAAACTGAAGAATAATTAACATAGCGATTACAATAGGGCCTTCATCAACGCTTGTCGTTGCTCGGGCCCTAATAATAGATCAGCTCAAGTCTGCTGCTCTTCTTCATTAACTGCTTAGGAGATAAGTGATTGATTAGTGTAGTATTTCATTACTTTTCTTGGCTGTTTACACTTCAAATTTAATAGTTTAGAAAAGCACAGGGTGGCGTTCAGCTACAAAACGTCACCAGGTGTTTAATAATCTAAATTTAGGAGAGGACATACATCAGACTCTGTGAAAGACATACGGCAGCTCTGTCCCCCAGTTAAAGAACCAGAGTCTTAAAGAGACAGAACATTGTTTTAAATGAATGTGTTTGTTTTCCCTCCCTCAGTGTGTAGACATGTCTGCTGCTGGTCACCTGAGGTCTGAAGATCAGTTCCTGTGCTCCCTCTGTCTGGATGTCTTCACTGATCCAGTCACCGCATCATGTGGACACAACTTCTGTCAGAGCTGCATCACTCAGCACTGGGTCAGGTCTGAGGAGACATCAGCTGATGGAGCCTGTGGAGAACCTGGAGGACAGGATGTGTAGGAAGCACGATAAACCTCTGGAGCTGTTCTGTCAGACCGACCAGACATGTGTCTGCACGCTCTGCTCTGTTTTAGACCACAAGACTCATGAGTTTGTTCCTCTGAGAGAAGAATATGAAGGAAAGAAGGCAGAGCTGCAGAAGACAGAGGCTGAAACTCAGCAGATGATCCAGAAGAGACGACTGAAGATTGAGGAGATGAAACAGTCATTGAAGATCAGTAAAGCTGCTGCAGACAGAGAGAAAGCAGAAGGTGTTGAGGTCTTCACTGCTCTGAAGGAGTCTGTTGACAGAGGCCTGAAGCAGCTCATCAAGGAGATCGAAGAGAAACAGAAAAGCTCAGAGAAACAGGCTGAAGACTTCATCACAGAGCTGGAACAGGAAATCTCTGAGCTGGAGAAGAGAAGCACTGAGGTGGAGCAGCTCTCACTCTCTGAAGACCACCTCCACCTCCTCCAAAGCTTCCCATCCCTGAAAGCTGCTCCACCCACCAAGGACTGGACACAGGTCAGAGTCTGTCCACCACCATATGAGGGGACTGTGGTGAGAGTTGTGTCTCAGCTGGAGGAGACGCTCCGTGGACAGATGAAGGAGGTGAAGACGAAGATAAAGATAATCCAGCAGTTTGCAGTGGATGTGACTCTGGATCCTGATACAGCACATCCTCAACTCATCCTGTCTGATGATGGAAAACAAGTTCATGATGGTGATGTGAGGAAGAATCTCCCAGACAACCCAAAGAGATTTACACGTCACATTTTTGTCTTGGGAAAGCAGAGTTTCTCTTCAGGCAGATTTTACTTTGAGGTTCAGGTCAAAGGAAAAACTGACTGGGCTGTGGGAGTGGCTAGAGAGTCGATCTGCAGGAAGGGAGACATCACAATGAATCCTCCGGATGGTCACTGGACGATATTTCTGAGTGATGGAAAGTACTTAGCTGGTGTTGACCCCCCAGTCTATCTCAGTCTGAGGTCTGGTCCTGAGAAGGTGGGGGTGTTTGTGGATTATGAGGAAGGTCTGGTCTCCTTTTATAACGTAGATGCTACAGCTCTCATCTACTCCTTCACTGGCTGCTGCTTCACTGACAAACTACACCCATTCTTCTGTCCCTGTGTTAATGATGGAGGTAAAAACTCTGCCCCTCTGATCATCTGTCCTGTCAATCACACAGAGTAAACCAATGAAATGACTCATTTAATTCTGTCTCGTGTTTAATGGAAATCAAGCTCATTGTTTCTAGAGAAATCACCTGATGAATTATGTGTTATTGTGTTGTATTATGAATATTATTGTTGAAGCTGCAGTGAAGAGTGAAGCCTGATACGCTGAGTCACTGTTTATTGATCCATCAGATTCTAATGGATAATCAATAGCTGATTCTGTATGAGAGCAGGGGACCTGGTTTCTGAACATCTGTCACAAGTGTTTGAACCATATCTGAGGATCATTGTGCATGTGAAAACGAGGAATATAGTTTGTTATAGATGAATGATCAGCACCAAAAGTCCCTCAACAGTCGAGTCCTGGTTTTATTACAATAAATTGTTCAACTCTGTTTTCATCTCAATAAATATGTTTATTAACATATCTGCTGCAGTGTGTGTGTGTGTGTGTGTGTGGTGTGATTTTCTCACCTGAGTCAAACGTCAGCGTCAGAGACACGTTGGACCTTCAGAGAGACGTCAGCTGATTTTAATGATGATGTCAACAGTGACAAAAAAACAAGAGTTGTGAAGCACAACTCATATAATCAATCAATTTGTTCATTAATTATGAAGATTATTCTGCTCCACATCAGAGGGTGTGTGGTCCATCTTACTCCTCTTTATTTTGCTTTATCTCGCTCTTCTTCTCCCTGTCTGCATGTTATGTCTGCATGCCATGAGCTTTTGTTATGCTGTATTTCAGACTTCTTACCTGTTCTACTTGTTATTGTGAGCTTTTACTAGATAGATTGTTATGTAAGTTGTGTTTTGAAAGTAATTGTTGCCCCTTTTTTTGGCTTTTAGGTTGCCTTTAACATCTGGCCAGGGACAACGGACGAAAACTAGGCTTGTTGGCTAACTCTGGCCCACTGACAGTTTTTCTTTCAACTCTGTTGATTAGTGGTGCACTGTCCCTGTGAAATAAACTAATAAGATTGGGTCCCCAGACCGGTCCCTCGCTTCATCGGGTCCCCAGAACGGTCCCTCGCTTTAATGTGTCCCCAGAACGGTCCCTCAGTTTAATATGCCCCCAGAATGGTCCCTCACTTTATCAGGTCCCCAGACTGGTCCCTCACTTTAATGTGTCCCCAGAACGGTCCCTCACTTTATCGTGTCCCCAGAACGGTCCCTCGCTTTAATGTGTCCCCAGACCGGTCCCTCGCTTTATCGTGTCCCCACAACGCTCCCTCGCTTCATCGTGTCCCCACAACGGTCCCTCGCTTTATCGTGTCCCGACAACGGTCCCTCGCTTTATCAGGTCCCCAGAAGAGTCCCTCGCTTTATCGTGTCCCCAGAACGGTCCCTCGCTTTATCGTGTCCCCAGAACGGTCACTCGCTTTATCAGGTCCCCAGAACGATCCCTCGCTTTAATGTGGCCCCAGAACGATCCCTCGCTTTAATGTGGCCCCAGAACGGTCATTAGCTTTATCGTGTCCCAGACCGGTCCATCGCTTTAATGTGTTCCCAGACCGGTCCATCGCTTTAATTGTGTCCCCAGAACGGTCCCTCGCTTTAATATGTCCCCAGAACGGTCCCTCGCTTTATCGTGTCCCCAAAGCGGTCCCTCGCTTTATCAGGTCCCCAGAACGGTCCCTCACTTTAATGTGTCCCCAGAACGGTCCCTCTGGTGGCACAGTGGTTAGCACTGTTGCCTCACAGCAAGAAGGTCCTGGGTTCGAATCCCTGGCCGCCCAGGTCCTTTCTGTGTGGAGTTTGCATGTTCTCCCCGTGTCTGCGTCTCCGGGTGCTCCGTTTTCCCCCACCACTAAAAACATGTCGGCTAGGTTAATCCTCCAGTCAGCGCCCCTGACCAAAGGCACTGGCTCATAATCTGGAGTTGGTCCCCGGGCGCCGCACCGTGGCTGCCCACTGCTCCTCAGGGATGGGTTAAATGCAGAGAAAGAATTTCACTGTACTAGCTGTATATGTGACCAATAAAGTACCTTTACCTTTTTCGTGTCCCCAGAACGGTCCCTCGCTTTATCGTGTCCCCACAACAGTCCCTCGCTTTATCGTGTCCCCACAACGGTCCCTCGCTTTATCGTGTCCCCAGAACGGTCCCTCGCTTTAATGTGTCCCCAGAACAGTCCCTCGTTTTATCAGGTCCCCAGAACGGTCCCTCGCTTTATCGTGTCCCCAGAACAATCCCTCGCTTTATCGTGTCCCCAGAACGGTCACTCGCTTTAATGTGTCCCCAGACCGGTCCCTCGCTTTATCGTGTCCCCAGAACGGTCCCTCACATTAATGTGTCCCCAGAACGGTCCCTCGCTTTATCAGGTCCCCAGACCGGTCCCTCGCTTTTTCATATCCCCATAACAGTCCCGCGCTTTAATGTGTCCCCAGAACGGTCCCTCGCTTTATCGTGTCCCCAAAGCGGTCCCTCGTTTTATCGTGTCCCCGGAACAGTCCCTCGCTTTAATGTGTCCCCAGACCGGTCCCTCGCTTTATCGTGTCCCCACAACGGTCCCTCGCTTTATCGTGTCCCCAAAGCGGTCCCTCGCTTTATCGTGTCCCCAGAATGGTCCCTCACATTAATGTTTCCCCAGACCGGTCCCTCGCTTTAACATGTCCCCAAAGCGGTCCCTAGCTTTATCGTGTCCCCACAACAGTCCCTCGCTTTATCGTGTCCCCACAACGGTCCCTCGCTTTATCGTGTCCCCAGAACGGTCCCTCGCTTTAATGTGTCCCCAGAACAGTCCATCGTTTTATCAGGTCCCCAGAACGGTCCCTCGCTTTATCGTGTCCCCAGAACAATCCCTCGCTTTATCGTGTCCCCAGAACGGTCACTCGCTTTAATGTGTCCCCAGACCGGTCCCTCGCTTTATCGTGTCCCCACAACGGTCCCTCACATTAATGTGTCCCCAGAACGGTCCCTCGCTTTATCAGGTCCCCAGACCGGTCCCTCGCTTTTTCATATCCCCATAACAGTCCCGCGCTTTAATGTGTCCCCAGAACGGTCCCTCGCTTTATCGTGTCCCCAAAGCGGTCCCTCGTTTTATCGTGTCCCCAGAACAGTCCCTCGCTTTAATGTGTCCCCAGACCGGTCCCTCGCTTTATCGTGTCCCCAAAGCGGTCCCTCGCTTTATCGTGTCCCCAGAATGGTCCCTCACATTAATGTTTCCCCAGACCGGTCCCTCGCTTTATCATGTCCCCAAAGCGGTCCCTAGCTTTATCGTGTCCCCAGAATGGTCCCTCACATTAATGTGTACCCAGAACGGTCCTTCGCTTTATCAGGTCCCCAGAATGGTCCCTCGCCTTGTCGTGTCCCCAGAACAGTCCCTCGCTTTAATGTCGGTCCCTCGCTTTATCGTGTCCCCATAACAGTCCCTCGCTTTAATGTGTCCCCAGACCGGTCCCTCGCTTTATCGTGTCCCCACAATGGTCCCTTGCTTTATCGTGTCCCCAGAATGGTCCTTTGCTTTATCGTGTCCCCACAACGGTCCCTCGCTTCCCCAGACTGGTCCCTTGCTTTATTGTGTCCCCAGAACGGTCCCTCACTTTAATTTGTCCCCAGAACGGTCCCTCACTTTAATTTGTCCCCAGAACGGTCACTGGCTTTAATGTGTCCCCAGAACGGTCCCTCGCTTTATCAGGTCCCCAGAACGGTCACTCGCTTTAATGTGTCCCCAGAACGGTCCCTCACTTTAATGTGTCCCCAGACCGGTCCCTCGCTTTATCGTGTCCCCAGATCGGTCCATCACTTTAATGTATCCCCAGACCGGTCCCTCGCTTTAATGTGTCCCCACAATGGTCCCTCGCTTTATCGTGTCCCCAGAACGGTCCCTCGCTTTAATGTGTCCTCAGATCGGTCCATCACTTTAATGTATCCCCAGACAGGTCCCTCGCTTTAATGTGTCCCCACAACGGTCCCTCGCTTGCCCAGACTGGTCCCTCGCTTTATGGTGTCCCCAGAACGGTCCCTAACTTTAATTTGTCCCCAGAACGGTCACTCGCTTTAATGTGTCCCCAGAACGGTCCCTCGCTTTATCAGGTCCCCAAAACGGTCACTCGCTTTATCATGTCCCAGACTGGTCCATCGCTTCAATGTGTCCCCAGACAGGTCCCTCGCTTTAATGTGTCCCCAGAACGGTCCCTCGCTTTATCGTGTCCCCAGACCGGTCCATCGCTTTAATGTGTCCCCAGAACGGTCCCTCGCTTTATCGTGTCCCCAGACCGGTCCATCACTTTAATGTGTCCCCAGACCGGTCCCTCGCTTTAATGTGGCCCCAGAACGGTCACTCGCTTTATCGTGTCCCAGACCGGTCCATCGCTTTAATGTGTCCCCAGACCGGTCCCTCGCTTTAATGTGTCCCCAGAACGGTCCCCACTTTATCGGGTCCCTAGAGCGGTCCCTCGCTTTATAGGGTCCCTAGAACGGTCCCTCGCTTTACCGGGTCCCCAGACTGGTCCCTCACTTTATCAAGTCCCCAAAACGGTCCCTCGCTTTATCTTACTTACCCTGTGACTGTGACTAGAGCACTGGAAAAGAGAGTAACGACACGCATTGGTCCAATGGAAGCGCCTCCTGATGGCGGACTTGTCAATAATTTAAGGACATTTATAGATCACCCACGTTAAAGCAGAAGTATGCAAGTCGGCCGGAAATAGCTCGCTCCTTCGTTGGTTTCTCTTTTTTTTCCCTCTCCGGAGCTCCCCCACAGTTCTGGGAGGCACATGTCACTGTCGTAAAAAAAAAAAAAAACTCGCCGCCACCACCTCCTCCACCCCCTCCACCTAGGGTTGCCACCTTTGAGTTGTGAAAACAAGGGACACTCGACCAAATGTCGACGGGGGGGGGGGGTTGACACGGGTCAAAAGGCCACACTTTTCATGTAGGCCTATGTATTTTGTACACGTTTCTTTCTTACGTCACTGACTTGACGTAGCTAAGGCTAGGACGGGCTACTTGTTTGATCCAAAACATAAAGTTGCAATATCCCACTTAAATATAATAGTCATACATATTAATGCCTATAGCCTGTGAAGAGGCTGTCACATGTTACACGTGTAATGATTCCTCACAACAGCCTAATAGGCTTTATGCACAGCTCCACTACTTCCTGAACATTTAAACAAGTTCCTTTATTTCCTGTATTATTGGACAAACTGATTAATCCAGGTGTGTCTGACCTCAATTGTCAGAGAGCTGGCCAGCTTAATGGGAGGACTGGATGGTTTAAGTTCAGGAAGTAGTGGAGCTGTGCATAAAGCCTATTATTAACAGTGATTTACCATGGTTTGAAACACATGCAAATCAAATAAAAATGCATCTGCACAAAATGATCAGAAATAACACTGTGCTAATGTTCAGACCAGTTCAAGGCCAGCTGCATAGGCTACCAGCAACAGCAGGTCTGACGAATAAACAGCACCCAGTTAGTTTGCTTTTGTTTATGTAATAATAATAATATAAAAGCCTAATATAAAATCAGCCCAGTGCGTAAAGCTGTCGCTTTTTTCCATATTGCCCGTTCATTCATCATCCCGTTAGACTGAAAATAGGTTACAGTGGGTTTTTTAGGTGCTGTAGCTACAAGCAAATCTCATGTTGTCTCAAAAGACCTTTTTAAATGTGAAAACAGAGTAGACTTACTCAAGATTTGCGTTTGAGCAACACATAACAGGGTGGCGAAATATGTAGATAGCCACATTAAGTTAAATTAATTTACCGATTATCCATCTTATTATCTGTCCTGCTGCGAGCGGCGCACAACTTCTTTCAGTGGTAACTGACTGTAAATAGGCTATAATGACCTCTTGACGCTCGGCTCAACAGCTGAGCAGCGTATCCCCTCAGCTGAACATCTGCAGGCGGAGACGTCAACAGCAGCGGATCAGCTGATCTCTCCCTCCCAAACGCTTCGTTCTGGACTTTCAAAGTAAAGGTGACGCCAGCTGAAACGCCAGCTGAAAATGAGTTAGCGATGGATAGAAAGTGTCCTACAGAGAGGATGATCTCTGTTTCGTTGTAGTTCTGACAAATGCTGGATCTTTACAGAACACGTGCGAAGTGATGCTGCATTCATGACAACTCGGAAATACGGGACAAAGCCCGTCCCGTATTGATTCAAAACGGGACGCACTATTTTATTTCAAAATACGGAACGATTCCGTATTTTAAGGGACGGGTGGCAACCCTACCTCCACCCCCTACACGTGCTTGTGTTTACTGCTGAAGGTAGAGCGCGGTGTTTGCTAAGCCCTGCTAACACGGAGCTAATGCTAACACGGAGCTAACGCTAACACGGAGCTAACGCTAACACACACAGACAAAGACACAAAGACACAGACATACACACGAATAAACGTGAAGGCGTGTGTGTGTGTCATGATGTATTACATTATCTTATAAGAGATCCATGGTGTGTGTGTCCGTGTTAGCATTAGCTCCGTGTTAGCCACAAGCCGAACTTCATCAGTACAAACATTTCATGTTTCCATGGTTTCCTCCGACTTTTCAAACTCAAACCAATCACGATTCATGACATGCATGACGTCATCTGCGTTCTTATCTCGTACTGCCGTAAGGCAGTTTCTCGCGATAGTTCTATCCATTGACGAGATTTGTGACCTGGCCTAGACCCCATCCACCTCATAATAGGTCACTCAACCATCACAGTGTCTCTGAGCCACAATAATTACAGCCCAAATCCTGCATAGTTCTGCTTTAATAGCATTATCGTGGATCCTTTACAGATAAACATTAACACATAGGCGAGTAAAAAAAAACAAAAAACAAAACAGTTGTCTACATTAATGTTTCTACATTTTGTAATAAACAAATTATGAGTATAATTTGATATGACCAAGACACCTAAAAACAAAAACACGGCCGTTTTCATCAATTTACAAGCAAGTGGGCAACACACATACATTGGAGTGAATGGGTTTTCTGAGCACTTTTGAAATACCCATATCCTGCCACTCGGGGCGCAAAACCCTTACCATGGGAGTCAATGGTGATCTCTTTTACAGTGCTCTAACTGTGACACAACTGCTCTAATGAAAGATGCTGTTCAGGTGCATCATGGGAAATGTAGGATCCAGTGTGTCTTTCATCACTGCTGCTCAATGAACACACAGACAGACACACACAGACACACACACAATGCAGTGTGTGTGTGTGTGTGAATCTGAATTCGGAGCAGAGCCGTGTTCAGGACTCTGGTCTCTGTGCGGTGAATGCTAAACGTGGGCGGGGTCGTCGGGATGGGAACCAGTCGGAGCGGCGGGTTCATTAGCGGCGAGTCGACACCGACATTAAACAGGGAGATTACCTCCGGCCTCGTTCCCACATCCAGACGCTTCCTTATCACACAGTAATTAGTGCAGCGGAGACGACTCGCCCTTCAAGCTGCAGACTGAGTTTCATTAAGCTGAGATCAAGTATGATCAGCTCAGAGGTCAACGACACACACACACACACACACACACCTCACTGACACACACACACACACACACACACACACTCACACACACCTCACTGACACACACACAGACACAGGCGTGAAACTACAGGTAATAGCTAGAGAACTATTTCCTCACAAACAGCAGCGTATCCATCCACTCAGGTGTTTTGTTTTGGTCTCAGTGGAAACATGAACCCTGATGAAGTAGTTCCAGTCTAACGCCACCTGTTACTGTAGTGCTGCTGAATGTGGATCAGTCCGCCGCTGAAAGTAGTCCCTCCTCCTGTTGTCACAGGGGCAGGAACGCTGACTCAGCACTTTCATTATAATATAAAATTTCTTCGATATGAACATGTAACACCTCGTTAAATGACGTCAGACTATTTGAAACGCTTTAACATTTCCATGTTTCTCACATTCTCTGTTATAAACTGTTTTCTTGTCTGTAACAACATCTATGTCCCGTCTGTCCGTCCTGGGTGAGGGATCCCTCCTCTGTTGCTCACCCTGACGTTTCTCCTGGTTTCCCCTGTTAAAAGGGTTTTCCATGGAGTTTTTCCTCAGTGGATGTGAGGGTCTAAGGGCAGAGGATGTTGTTATGATGGGATGTAAAGCCCTTTGAGACAAACTGTTGGTAAAAACGGGCTATACTAATAAAATTGCCTTGCCTTGCCTTTCTTCAGTTTTGTCTGTTAAAGATTGTTGTTTGTGTGTTTCTATCCTGATGAACACACTGTTTTATTTGTATAACGCACACACTGTCCGTCAAACAAGAAGATTAAGAGATGAAATAAGATAAGATAAGGTATGATAAGATGAGATAATTAACATAAAGTGGAGAGAATAAACAAATGTGTAAGACAATAACAACATGTAGTTTGATATTTACAATAAACACAAGGTCACAAGAAAAAGAAAATGAGTGTGATGATCAGTCATTAATCAGATCAATGACAGGTTTCAGTTCCGTGTGTGTGTGTGTGTGTGTGTGTGTGTGTGTGTGTGTGTGTGTGTGTGCTCGGCTGCAGGAGGCAGATGTGTCTGACATCTGTGTGATGTCAGCGACTTGTCAACACGTTGTTAACGCTGCAAACGTGCAAACAGACCCACACACACATAGACCTTCATCTTCCTCCTCCTCCTCCATCACACACAGATATTTATTCAGAGGTTTTTCTGCAGCTCTTATATTTGTCCTTCTCTGTTCTTGTTTGTCTCTTTTATATATATATTTTTAAATCACAATCACAGTTAAATGAAGTTGAACTTCAGCTCTGCTCACACACATTAACATAACACACAACATATAACACAAGTCTGTTTTACTTTAATCATCAGTTCATTCCTTCAGTATTAAATTCAATCATGTTTTAAACCAACCTCTAACATCTGACGGCATCGACAAAGTGGAGTTAAAGGGATAGTTCAACATTTTGTCGAATTGGCCCTGTCATAGCAGTAGGTTCGTTACCTTTAATTGTCGGTGCAAGCTATTTTTAGAACGGCGGAGCAGAGCGGTGAGCTGCTCAGAGCTACGCTACGGAGGCTCATGGGATTTCTTGGTTTCCCTCATCAAACTCATCAAATACACAATCCAACAACTCCACAACACTCTGGTGGACAAGTTGTGACCTGCACATTCACCACGCTATGAGATAATAACACAACATTACCAGACAGAGTTGTTTTAGAGGGAAATACAGAGACTGCTTGATGAAAAACTGTCCCTGAAGGCAACACGCATCAGCGGTTTTGCATGAATTTACCTCTAAAACAACTCTGCTAAACCAAGAAATCCCATGAGCCTCCGTAGCGTAGCTCTGAGCAGCTCACCGCTCTGCTCCGCCGTTCTAAAAATAGCTTGCACCGACAATTAAAGGTAACAAACCTACTGCTATAACTATAGGGACTATGGAAATTTGACAAAATGTTGAACTATCCCTTTAACACAGAGTCTCTACACTGTTAAAACAGTTTAGTTAAAGCAGATATCAGTGGCACGGCCGTTTCGGCTAATGCTGTGTTCAAGGCAGGCTTTTGAAACCGTAAGTTACAGCTTCAAGTCACAACTACGACTTGGTAGCGTTCCAGGTAACCCGTAGCTCGTGTTTTTACCGTCCTGTTGTCTGTGAAAGTTCCCTATAACGGCCACTCGTAACTTCCGACCCGTGAACTCGTACCAGATCGAACTGGTATGACTTCACAGGAAGGAAAAACACAAAGTACGAGTTTCCTTGAACGCACCATGAGTTAGCAGCCCCCGCCCTTGTCAGGCGTCAATTGGTCCTCGTGCTACGTCACCACATTCACGCGCATCCCTTGGCTGCACACACAGCCCTTCATGCCGTTCTCTCCCCTCATTGGATAACACTTGTATCCCACAAGGAAAATTTTCTCCTCGGGTTACAGCAGAGCAGAGTGACGGAGAGACTCGTGTTTAGGCTGAAATACTTCATGTAAGTGATTGCTGGCGGAAAATAGGACTATTTAGGACTTATATTAACAAAAACATTCCACTGATATCTGCTTTAAATCTGCAGTTGTCCTCTTCCTGCTCCGGGCCCGGCCGATGAACTGGACCTCTGACCTCTGGAGTTCTAGCTGGACCGGACTCAGACCGTCCAGCTCCGCGGTGAGGGATCCGGGGCCGAGCACTTCCTCGACACCCACGTCGCAGCGCCGCGCCCGGGCGACGGGACAATACGCCGCAGTGTGTTGGAGCCGAGTGGGCCCGTGGCCCCCGGCCAGAACCATCCCAGAATATTCCTCCATGTCCCTGATGAGCAGGAGGGAGCGGAGAGTCCGGCCGCTCCCCGAGTCTGGTAGAGATCAGCAGCACTCGTCCCAACACGGCTCCATTCAGATGTAAAGAAAACACAAAGACAAAGACTCACTGTGGACACACACACACACACACACACACACACACACACTGCACAACTTCTCAACAAACACACTCAGGAACATGGTAAAGTAAAGCTGTTCCTCTGGGTGGAGCCTAATCTCTGCCTGCAGACCCACATCGGCCAATCAGGGACCAGCGAGTCCTTCAGGACGGCGCTGAGGACACGAGGACGGCGATTTGGAGATGTGGACTCATCATTTGACCGTTCAGACAACAGGTCCTGATGTTTTAGTCTCTTCTTCCTCTCTCATAGTTCAGTTTAGTTTAGATTATTTAATTTATTTGTCTCATTCAATCAAAAAAACTAAACAAAACAACTAAAAAAAAAAATCACAATGATGCAGCTCCTGAATGAAATGAGGCAGAAAGAAGCAAACTTATGTTGTCTGAACCTGTTTTCAAGAAATCCTTTCACAAAATAGATAATGTATCCATCAGAGAAGAAAGAGAACAACAACAACAACAACAAAACAAGTATCATAAAACAAGTTGAAGTATCGGCTCCAGACCAGACATCGACTCTTAATCCTAGTAAATCACTGTAGGTCTGAAACAAGTCGCCATGCAACATGTTATATACACATATCATCTGTGAACTTTCTTTTTACTTGCTGACTATATACACACCTAGATACCTTTATACAATGCAGTCATACATTACCCATAAATACAGTATATACATATATGTAACCCAGGTGGATTTTCTCTGTGGTTGATTGAGCTGCTTATGTTTTTCTGATCATTTAGTTTGGTGTAGTATTCTGGAGGGGATGCTCTTCTGTTTTCTCCGTCTTGTTTTTGTGTTTAGAGAAAACTACTGTGTATTATTTAATGTGTTGAGTAGAATTGAATAGGAGAAAATGCTGTTGTGAGCAGAGACTGAGACTGGAACATGTGTCAGAGCTGCTGCTTCATCTACACATCTCATTCAGTTGTTGTGTGTAAAAGAGTCAGAGCCCTCAAGTCAGTTTTCGCTGCTTCATGTCTGATCCTCAACACAGAGATACAGACGGAGGAATCCACCTGCATGGATTACATATACATATACATATATACACATACAGTACTATACCCACATATACATACACTGTACCCATACACATACACATATACCCACATATATTTAGATGTGTGTGTATATGCAAAAGTGTTCACTGTCGTCCTATGTTCCAAGCTCCTCCTGTATTTTATTGTGATCTGTATTTGTGAATTTTATGTTGGGACTACAGATGGAAATTAGCTGCCGAAACTAAATCTGGTGCGACCATCTTTCTGTTACTATGATCATTGGTATTGTACACTGTCCTGTATTAAACACAATAAACTAAACTATATACACACATATCTCATTTTCATATTTGTTCTTCTCTTGAAGTTTTTTCTGAACGTCAGTTTTTATCATTTCTTCTCTCCATCAATCTGTAAAATTTTTATGTCTGTGATTTTATTTCCATCTAGAGGCTGTTTCACTCCTCCAAGTATTTTTTTTATTTATTTAACCTTCATTTAACCAGATAGAAGACCCATTCACAGGAGTGACCTGGCCAAGAAGGCAGCAGCACACATCATAATGAACAAGACAGGTAGACAACAATACAAAACTTGAAAATTGAAATATAACGTGCAAGCAAATTTGACAAATAAAGTGCAGCTGTTGTTGTTACAATTACAATTTATGGACCAGCTTCTTTCCAACAGCTCTAACTGTCCTGAAGTTAAGAGAACAAACTCTACGCTTTTATTTTGTAAGAGAACAAACTCTACGCTTTTATTTTGTAAATACAACAGGCTGAAGGTTTCTGTTTCCTGTTGAAATAATAAAATGTTTTCACGTTGTCCAACTGTCCTCAGCGTCCGAGTGTGTCCTCTATATGAGACGGTTACATGGTTGATGGATGGAGGCTGCAGGTCTGAACTCACAACTTCACACACACACACACACACACACACACACACACTGCACAACTTCTCTAACTTCTCAACAAACAAACTGCAGAACCTGCTTCACGTCCTCATGAATATTCACGTTTCCTCCCGGAAATGATTCACTTCAACGCCAATTGTTGATTGTTCTTTTTTTTGTGTGTGTCTCTGTGTGCGTGTGCGTGTGTTGTGTGTGTCTCGTGCTCTCTCACATAACGACACTGATGTCTCGGTTTCCTCCTGCAGGATAATTGCGTCTTATTTTGAAATGTATATCTGGTCCTGGCGCCGGCGCTGGTTGTGGTGTTTTAATTGTGAGGAAACGCACATGAAGCCGCTCAGACTGAATCTGGGCCAGATGTGATGGCGGCAGCGAGCGAGGGAGCGAGGGGCAATTTGCATTTCATTTTAACGCCGTCGACAGATTCCTCCTCGCCGCCACCGTGCAGCCGAGCAGGAAGCTGTTAGCGCTCGCTGTTTGTGTTGACTTGTGGGTATTTTGTCGGGTGCTGACGGAGCGAAGGTGAGCGTGTGGCGGTGGCGGTGGCGAGCGTAGCGGCGGCGGCAGCTCCTCCTATAGTAATTAGCGGCGGAGGTTGTAATTGGACGGAATCAGTCTTACTAAGTGATTTCCTGACTGTC
This sequence comes from Trachurus japonicus, assembly GCF_045865225.1. NCBI lineage: Eukaryota > Metazoa > Chordata > Actinopteri > Carangiformes > Carangidae > Trachurus > Trachurus japonicus. The sequence continues at coordinate 4,163,951 of NC_140916.1, forward strand.
AAACGAGCCAAATTAATTTGAGTGATACTTTTCATTTAGTTAGCATCAAACAACCCCGCCACTCGGCCTCCATATGGGCGTCTGATGCAACGCTCGCCATTAAACCTCCGCCGCCAGATGTTCCCCCCCTCCACCTCCCCATTATCAATGCAAATTTATTCATTAAACAATTTAATTGTGCCAGTGATTGACAGGCAGCGGCGTGATGACGGAGGAATGTTATAAAGCTAATAATCTGTTAGTCTTATTAACTCCCTGTGTCAGCAATATGGCTGTCAACATTTATGTGGATTAACCCTCCTAATGTCACACACACACACACACACACACTCACTCATCAGCTGCTCGCCATGACAACAGACGGCCTCCCCGGTTGGTCGGCACGCCTCAATGTTCACACAGCACACCAACGCCACGACGGCCCCACCCCCACCTGACAGAGAGAGAGAGAGAGACACACACATACACACACATTCCTGAAATGTTCTGACATTAGATTTTTTTAAAATCAAAAACTTTACAAAACATGTTCAGACTAATAAGACTTTATTTATCCAGCAGATTACACAAATTAAAACAGACTTATAAATGAAACATACAAATTTAAAAAAATTACATAATTAACCATTGTGTTTTCAGGTTTTTACTGCATAAAAGTACCACATAAATTAGTTAATAGCATCAAGGCTTTTTGACTTTGTCAGGAACCTCTATTTAAACAAAATAAAACAGAAACTTTTTTCCTTTTCTTTTTTTTTTTCTTTTTACAAAATTCTAAAATGCTCTGGTTAAAATTATGACATTTGTGTTGTTAGGTTATAACAATAAGAACAATAATGAGAGTTAAAACTGAAATCATACCTTTAGTAAAATATATTCAGTTCAGGCAAGAGTAACGAAATTTATTCCAGGTCTGAATGTGAAAGATTAAGTGCTCTTAAAACTTCCGACTTTTGTCTATAGGAGGTGTAGGTGTGACATGATTGAGGTTATATACAATTCCCCAGTGGAGCCGGTTGTTAGTTTCTGGAATAACAGGTATATGAACTAAGAGGGAAGTCCATAAAACTCCGACCAAAAAGGTGTCGTTGTGACAAAAGAAAACATTTCTTTGCACTTATGGAACGAGCTTCCTGAGGATGTAGAGCAGTTCCATCAGGGAACTCTTTTAAAAATAGACTTGATCATTTCTGGTCAAATTAGGATTTTTTATATAATTATAAAGCAACGTTATAAAATTATAGCCTTGGTTTTCTGTTATACTGTATTTAAGTGATATTATGTATGGGTTATTGAAGTTTCTGTATGTTGTCATTATTTTCGAAATTTTACCACTTTTTTCCAGAAATATTAAATTTTTTTCCTGAAATTTTTCTAAAATTTCCCAAAACTTCACACCATTGGCCTTAATCTGAACGTACATTGAGTAAAAACAAGTTTATTCAGTCTCAGAACAAATGTTTGTCTATTTCTGGTGTTTGTTTCAAAACTTTGTCTAATGGGGTTCCGTGGTCTAATTTATACTAACAGACTTCCTTGTCTTTCCTCTTTGTTGTGTTCTGTCATGTGCTATATGTGACATTCTCTTATGTCCAAAACAAAATTCTCCTAAGGGAGACAATAAAGCAACTAACTAACTTTGATACTTGATACTTCTTGATGTAAAAAAGTCACACTTGCATACACAGATGATCTTACAGTACAACTGCAAATAAAAAGATTTTAAATGTCTTGTTTCTCCACATGGCGGCTACTTCTGGGACATTATGGACTTTCCAGTTTTGTTTTGTTTGTTTCTCCTGTTTTTTCCCTGTTAAAAGTTTTTTCGTGGGTGGTTTTCCTCAGTGGATGTGCAGGTCTAAGGTCAGAGGATGTTGTTATGATGCCATTTAAAGGTATAATATGTATGAATTGCCCCCATCTAGTGGTGCGGTTGCATATCTGAATGTATTCTTGATGTTGCATTCAGGTGAAATGGGGCAGACGTCAGACAGACAACAGACGCTGCATGTAACAGGATAAACAAGCGTCTATGTAAACAAGTGGTCCGCCAGCATGAGGCAAAACAATACAGGCCTGACAATATGTTGTCATGGTGATGTGGTATTGTTTTACCGTCTTTCTCTGGTGGAGTAAAGTAACATCCGGTTGGTTTGCAGACGGCCGTCTGCCTGACTGCACCTGAATGCAACACCAGTGCCTCCGTCCTTCCTCACACTACACAGTGGTGACAGTTTTAACAGGCCGAGCCCACAGCTCCGCTGAGTTTCCGTGGTTACCTACGGTCACGCTGCCACTCAATGTAAAAAATGGCGATGCAACATGGCCGCCTCAGTTCGGTGCGTCGCCCACTTATGTATTTGTAACGACTTGTAACAACTCATTCTAAGGTACCAGAAAGCTTTCATTTGTATGCGGCTGTGATTCCACTTCAGTGAAATATGTATTTATGAAAGAATATTTGATTTTTGCTAATAAAAAGCCAAATAAGTTACACACTGGGGCTTTAAAGGGATAGTTCAAATTTCACTTATTATCTACTCACCCTCATGTCGACTAAGAGCTGTGAGAATTTTCAGAGTCCTCCGTCCCTTCTCTGAGTTATGGGGGGGGTCCGCGCAGCAGTATTTGTCCATATAATGGTTGTCAATGGATACCAACTTTCTTCGTCCAAAAAGACACACCAAAAAACATCCAAATACCTCCATAGTGCTCGTCTGTAATGTCCCTCTTGTATTGAAGCCCCGACATGAGAAATTGTTCTGAAAAAAACTGCTCTTCCTGTGTCAGTGCAAATCTCGCGTGATTTACTCTGACCGGCGGAACAATTTCTCATGTCGGGGCTTCAATACAAGAGGGACATTACAGACGAGCAGTATGGAGGTATTTGGATGTTTTTTGGTGTGTCTTTTTGGACGAAGAAAGTTGGTATCCATTGACAACCATTATATGGACAAATCCGAGAAGGCACGGAGGACTCTGAAAAGTCTCCCAGCTCTTAGTTGACATGAGGGGGAGTAGATAATGAGTGAAATTTTAATTTTGGGTGAACTATCCCTTTAAAGACTTTTGAGACCAACTGTTGGTAAAAATGGGGCTACAACAGTTTACTGATAAAATTAACCTTCTTGCCATTTCATCCTCAGGAACATTTTCCCTCTTTACAGAAACCAGTTTGTTCAAATGTTCAGTTTGAATCTAAAGTGTCGTCACTTTACAAACTTCAATGCCCCCCCCCTCCAACCCCTCCGGACTGAGACTGAGGCCCATCCCTTATTTAAAAGCTGCTTTATCTCACACAAACAAACCTTGGTCCTGAGTCCCAGCAGCGCCACTGAAAATCAAAATGAAGCTGAATAATGACGGAGACTTTGAGGTGGAATCCTCCTGATTAGTCCGGTGTCATGAGCCGGCAGGTGAGACGGGGCGAGGTAACCAGTCATTGACCCGCTGCCATCCATCATTTACCCACGCTGCGCTCTTCTTCTGTGGTGCCTGACAGTCCAAGGCCGACCTCTGTGTCTTATTCATGGAGCTCTGACAGGCGATCTCTGGACGCCGCCGACCGCCTGCAGGACCCAGCGCCAGCCGGATGGTTCACACGCCGAGGTGACCTCCACCGCTTTTATTTTGACAGTCTGAATGAATTAATGCACTGAAGTAGAAGAAAAATCTGAAGAACGAGATTGAGCGTTTAAATGATCTGATGAATCCACGGACTATTCCTTTAATTATTGAAAACGCACCTTTAAATAAAACTATGGTTTTATTTTTTATTCAGCAGAGAAGGAAGAAAAGGCTTTGTTATTATAGATAATCAATCAATCAATCAATCAATCAATCAATCAATCAATCAATCAATCAATCAATCAATCAATCAATCAATCAATCAATCAATCAATCAATCAATCAATCAATCAGTATGATCAAACCTTCAGAAAGAAAAGAGGATAAGTGATTTATCCCTTATTATAATATTTACTCAATATGATCATTATTAATTAAAGTTTAAACAAGTCAGTCTTTCTTTTGTTAGAATACAAAGTGTCATTGTGTTAAACTGTTAAACTGACATAATATATAATATAATATATAACATAATATGCCATGTAAGGGTAATATTTATGTTATTTAAATCATTAAACATTATTAACTTTACATATTACTTTTTTTTAAATTCATGTTTCCGCTCCGTTGGTTGTTGTATTTGTTTTTATGTTAATTTAAGGAGTTTAAAAGTTTAAAATAAAAAACATGTTTTTTATGATTGCTCAGGTTTAAACTGGGTTAATAAAAAAACACACGGCTCAATAATTCCTGATTTATGGTTATTCAAAGAAGAAAAGAAACTTACAGGGACACAGAGACCGAAGAGACTGAGAGAGTTGTTTAATATTTACATTATTAACAGGTTATTGACAGGTTATTGACTCCATTACATCTTAAAAACTCTGTGTTTTTGTCCCTGAAATCAAATCTTATAATAATAATAATAATAAACTTTATTTATATAACACAAAACAAATGTCACAAAGTGCTTTCCAAGTAAAAACAATATCTATCTTCTCTAAAACTCTAAATGAACTTGATGCTGCAGAGTGAAGCCTGAGCTGAGCTGAGTGCTGCAGGTGCAGGTGGAGGAACATGAGGATGATCTTTATTAAACGCACCTCGGTGTCAGACAGCGGTGGCTCTGCAGCGAGCTGGAGACGGGCTCGGTCTATCGTCTGCAGCAGCAGCTGATCGCGGTCTGATGGACGAGCTCCTCTCAGACTCACATCGACCATAAAACTCTGATTTCATCTCCATCTGTCTGCGGAGTCTCATCCACCTGAAGAACATTTACCCCAAATTTAGAGTCTGTTCATCACGGCGTTAGACCTGCCTGCTTTCTAATGGCTCACCAGATATTATCCATTTTGTGATAATGTGATTTGGTGTTAAGTTATGGCCCCCCGCTCGCTGCCTGTGTCTCTGCTAAATGTTTCAGCAGAGACGAGCTGCAGGTAGAAAAACCTCCGCTCCACTTCAGCTGTGTTTTTATTGCTAATAAACATTTATGCTGATGTTCACTAAATCCTCCTGATCTGAAAGCTCCATAAACCAGACCGGAGCCACGGTGGAGAACGGGGGAAAGACCTGAAACAGGCTGAAAGATTCAGTGACATCAGCAGCGACGTCACACGAACAGACACAGCAGGAAACAAGAGGAAGATGTTAGTGTGTGTTCACTTTTTAAACAGACCACACACACATCTAATAGAGAGGTTAATGCTGAATAATAATGTAAACTAAGGCTACACATGTGCTCAACTTCAGCTTTATCCTCCAGCAGCAGCTCAGGCTTTTATCAGCTTCAGCTGCTGGACTAACTTGTCTTCTCTCAGAGACAGGTGTCTACATGGGACAGGACTTTATTTAATCTAGAACAAAGATGAAACTCCTCTTCAATGGTTCTGTTGTTCCTGTTTAAAGGAACTACGAGGAGTTTTGGAAAGTGAAGTGTGTACCGTCGCAGTTGTGACCATAAACCCCAACCAGCGATCTGGCGGCGTTATTTCCATGACCCGCCGGGCAGCGTTCCTGAAACTAGGAAATGCTGGACGAGTCGACCACTAAATAATAAAAACAAAATAACTATAAAGACAAAACGATACATTTATTGAAAATAGATCCATTAACAAGTGGTAACGTAGATTTATCCACATTAATATGAGACTCTTTCATAACCGATATCAAACTCCTCGGGGAATCTTTAACAGAGTCAGAACAGAAGGAAAGAGTCGGATCCAGAGCAGCATCAGGTTTAACCAGCACACATTACACTTCTGATCAATAAACGTGTTGCTCCGCCCACAGACTGTTTATAGGCTCCGCCTCTTTCTTAGGGCCAGTCACAGTTCTCAACGGGCCGAACAGCACGACTTGACGCACCGGGTTCAGGTCCGAAACATTTAATAACTCAGGTCCGACCGTAGATTTCTTAGTCTGGTTGAGACTTTTTCTGTTTTTTACGTGGTGAAATTAAAGGAGAATTCCGGCCATTTTCGAAGTAACGCTCTACAGCTCCAAGTCCCCGAGTGCGACCATAGGCAAAAATCTAAAAACAATATATGCAGCCCGGACCTAGCTCTCCTCCTGCTAGCTGCGCTACACTGCAGTTAAACAGTGAAGTAATGGGGACAGAACTTCTAACTGCAACTTTGACCTCTATATAAAGCTCAAAATATAACTACACATGCTTTGCAACATCCACCATTCCCTTACTACACAACACTGAGTGTGCATAACTCTGTTAACATGAGAGAGCTGTAACATGTGTTTTTATCACGCAGCTCCTTACTACCTTACTAGTCGACTGTCAAGCTTTGGACTGTTTCCATCAACAAAAACAAAAATGCAAGGAAAACATGTAAGAAGTTCTGCCCCCATTACATTGCTGTTTAACTGCGGTGTAGTGCAGTTAGCAGGAGCAGAGCTATAGGTCCGAGCTGCACATAGGCTATTGTTCTCAGATTTTTTCGTATGGTTGCACTTGGGGACCTAGAGCTGTATAGGTTACATAGAAAATGACCGGAATTCTCCTTTAAACTCCTAAACCCATTCACAGTAATTATCTCAACATTAACTAAAACACAAGCGTTTAGCCTGGTGAATCCCCTGGTGAAATAAAACTAGTAAACCCATTAGCTACATGCTAATGCTACATTTTACACTAATGGACGTGTTATGTTGGATCTGTGCTGTTAGATCTCAGAAACACACTCAGCTGCAGTGGAAGTGAGTTAAAGTGAGCAGGCTGTTAATGTGTGAACTGCTTTTTAAATTCACACATGACCAGAACGGAGTCTAAAGATTCACCTACGTCTCCGATGTGTGACAGAAACCTACAGTTCGCTATAGGAGATAATTTCCTTGCACGTATTCTGACACGTTTTCACACTTATCACGGCTCACACTCGCTGCCTGATCATGATAATGGGAAATGAAAGTGAAACTGTAAATTACAATAAATTACACACAGTCCCAGCTGTAGTTGTAGCTCTGCATATCTATACGAGACTTTTCTTTAAAAGCACATTCTGTAATTCATGATCAATAATCCGAACCAGGACTCAGTTTTAAAGTTGCTGACTGTAGCTACTTTATAGAAAAAGTGCAGAAGTCAAAATGAAAAATAAATCTTTGTGCTCATGTTGATGTTTGTTAATAAAAAAAGAAATAAAACCTCTCCCAGTCTCATGCTGCCTTCAGGGTCCACCGGAGAAAACGCACCTCCCTGTGAGCAGATCACCGTCAGATCAGAGCAGGAGAGGGAACGCAGGAGAGGGAACGTGGAAATCATTACAGCTTCAAGGCTCGGCGCTGACGGAGGAGGAGGGGGATGCCCTGCATGTGCTGCAGATTTAGTTTCTGACAGTTTCTACGTTTCATTATTGACGAGGAGACGACTCCAAACATCTAAACTCCCCGAGCTGCTCCTCGGCCTGAGGAACCGCTCACCTCCACCTCCACCTCCACCTCCTCCTCCTTCACCTTCACCTCAAGCATCTTCTTCTACTTTATGTTTATTTCACTTGGTTTCTATCAGACTTTAAACTGATGGAGTTTGTTACGTCTGTGACAGAGACAAACCTCCACTCTGGAGCTTTTGATCTTGTTCTTCATCCTCTCCAAACGGATCAGTCTGAACTCAGCGTCCTCTTACTCAGGCGTTCTAGAGCTTTCAGCTGATTCAGTCTTGACCTTAAACTTTTTTTTTATCTTTAAAACGATGAATTCACTTTTATTATTGTTAATGTAACACTGATAATAAACAACCATACATAGTAGAAAACATAAATAAAGACAATTGAACGAGTACAGTCACATATTTACAATGAAGACAAAATGCAGAGTGAAAAAACAGCAGTTTGTATATTTATTTGACTTTTTTTTTTTTTTTTTAACTTTCTTACAGATCCTAGAAGGAAAAATAATAAAATCTGATAATTATAGTTAGTTTGTCTAAACGGCACCATGAGGACGACAGATGTTTGAGGAGGGAACAGATCGTCTGTCTGGGACTATTTTCAGTGGCGGATGGATCCACATTAGGTTGTGTGGTGAACATGAATGAATTAATGAATGAATGAAAGTTTATCTGACCACAGAATAAAAGAAGAACAAAATAAAAACAAATAAACAGCAATAAACATAAAAAACAACGCAAAATACAACAACAAAACTTGTATACACATATTTATGTTCGAAAGGAGCCAAAGCTTTTTAAATCCCACAGCTTCTCCCTATGTTAATTCAATATATACTATAATAAGTTATAAAATAGTAATATATACATTTATATATAACATATATTAATGTATAATATATAACACATAAATACACATACGCACATATAGTGACAATGAGACAGTGAGGCAACAGGATGTTGTGTGTGGGACTGAATGAAGTCGACCACAGTGTGTGTTCATGATGATGATGATGATGATGATGATGATGGAGGAGGAGGAGGAGGAGGAGGACGTCGCCCAGAGCAACAGTGTGAGTCATGATGATGATGATGATGATGATGATGAGCTCAAACAGGAATCAGCCGTTAAATAAAAAGGTCGAGAGGACGAGAGGCCGTTTGTGTTTCAGGTTAAACGGAGGAGTTTGGTTAAACGACAGCAGATGGCAGGAAGCAGCGGTGCATGCTGGGAGTTGAAGTTCAGGAGAGTGTCAGTCAGCTCCCGGAGCTTCGGCCGAGGTCGAGTCCTGAAGGTGAAACACACAGAGAGAGAGAGAGATGGATGACGGGGTTTTCTCAGGGTTGATGGATGGACTGAGAGGAAAATAAAAGCCGTGTGTTTCCTGTGATGGGTGTGGGCGTGGGCCACGAGGGACCGACCGACAACAACGACACAATTATGAGTCTGTGGACGACGAGCATCTTGAAATCCTTTAAACTTATTATTCGGCCAACAATTAGTCCGAGCCCCGGAGCTGGTTCCAGGTCAGAGAGAGGCAGAGAAAACACCAGAGAAGAGGAGTGATCTGAATAAGAACACACACACAGAGGAGGCGTGTGTGTGCGTGTGTGCATGTGTGTGTGTTTTAGACGATGTTGGAGGTTTGTTCTTCACTGAGGGAACAAGAGTGGGTGTGTTATCCCTGGATCGAGGCTCACAGGCAGCGCTATGTGTGTGTGTATGACCTGAGGCCGGTCCGGCCCTCGGGGAAGCTCCTACTTGTTTCTTTTCACCGGCTCGGCTTCGTCCTCAGTGACACGTTCAGACCTCCATCTACATTTCTACGTGTTTTAGCAGCAACACATCAGCTCCATTATTTATTCAGTGTTTATCTGACTGTGTCTCCATATGAGCTGAGGAGATGAAAAAACAAACAAACACACACACCACCAAGAAACTCAGATTCAAATTCAATCAAATCTGTGACTTTCATAAAAGAAAAAAACATAATATGAAACAAACGTACAGAAAGAAATGATAAAAGAAATGAAGTCAAATAAAGAAACTAAAGATGGAACTGGACCTGAAGCTCAAAAACACTGACTCGGAGAAGTGAAGATGTTTCCACCTCTGTTCTTCTCTTTGTTTTTATGTTGTTGTTGTTTTTTTTAAACTCTGGTTTCTAAAGTTTTCAGAAGCTGCTCAATAAATAAAGTTTCACTTTTCAACCAAAGGAGAAAAACACAAGTTTGATTTTCAACTATTTACTCCTGAATCCTGAAGGTTTCACAAAAAAGGCTCGTCTGAGACAGAAGACATAGACCGCCGAGGGGACGCAGGCATGACGCAGACGACAAAGACGTGATGCAAATATGACGTAGACGTGACGCAGACGATGTAGACATAACGTGACATAGATATGACGCAGACGATGTAGACATAACGTGACATAGATATGACGCAGACGACGCAGATGTGACGCAGACGTAACGTGACATAGATATGACGCAGACGTGACGGAGACATAACGTGACATAGATATGACGCAGACGATGTAGACATAACGTGACATAGATATGACGCAGACGCATGACGCAGACGTAACGTGACATAGATATGACGCAGACGACGCAGACAATGTAGACATAACGTGACATAGATATGACGCAGACGTGACGCAGACAATGTAGACATAACGTGACATAGATATGATGCAAAAGTGACGCAGATGATGTAGATGTAACGTGACATAGATATGACACAGACGTGACGCAGACGATGTAGACGTAACGTGACATAGATATGATGCAAAAGTGACGCAGATGATGTAGACGTAATGTGACATAGATATGACGCAGACGTGACGCAGACGATGTAGACGTAACGTGACATAGATATGACGCAGACGACGCAGACGTGACCCAGATGATGTAGACATAACGTGACATAGATATGACGCAGACGTGACGCAGACGATGTAGACATAACGTGACATAGATATGATGCAAAAGTGACGCAGACGATGTAGACGTGACGCAGACGTAACGTGACATAGACATGACGCAGACGACGCAGACGTGACGCAGACGATGTAGACATAACGTGACATAGATATGACGAAGACGACGCAGACATGACGCAGACGTAACGTGACATAGACATGACGCAGACGTGACGCAGACGTGACGCAGACGTGATGCAGACGACGCAGACAATGTAGACATAACGTGACATAGATATGACGCAGACAATGTAGACATAACGTGACATAGATATGACGCAAAAGTGACGCAGACGATGTAGATGTAACGTGACATAGATATGACGCAGACGACGCAGACGTGACGCAGAGGATGTAGACATAACGTGACATAGATATGACGTGGACAACGCAGACAAGACACAGACGATGTAGATGTAACGTGACCAGTGTTGAGACTAACGCCGTTAGAATAAACGCGATTACGTAACGCCGTTACATTCCTCTGTAATTTGTAATCTAATTAATTACTTTATACAGCGTTACTAACGCCGTTTCCGTTACTAACATGACTTGTGTTGTCGTTACTAAAATCGGGGCCCCAGCGCGATCATGGTAAAAAAAAAAAAAAGCCTGCAGCCAGCATGAGTTCTAGGCTATTGTTTTTTCTTTTCTTCCTTTCCTCCTCCTCACTTCATAAGCGGGCTGCAGAGTAGAGAGCACACTAGTACGACACGGTTTCGATAAATACCAAGGATAAGACAGGTCATGTTTTGCGGATATGGAACAAGGAAGTAACTGACTTGACGATGTATAGCTGCGTGACATCATTGACGAATCCTTGTAGGAGTTTATTTTACACACAAACCGACGTAGCTTCTGTGCGGCGCACACACACAACTTTCGACCGGTAAAACCAAAGTGATAGACAGAGAAGAAAATGGCGAGTACAGAAGAGGAGGATAAAGTGGGAAAGTCGGCGTTTAGCAATTAATTACGATTTAGTAGACATTTCTACTGTAGCTACATTTGATATCAGGTCTGAAAGGGAGCGTGCCTATGTTCCCTCAGCCCTATTTATATGCCAGTTGCTGATGTGTCAGTTTCAATAAATATTATGTTGATGAGCAATAAATTGAATTATTGAAGTTCATATCCCCCCCCCATGGCAAAGGATATTTGTTTAAGGTTAATTATCTCTCTATGCTGTTCTACTCTATGAAACTGGCGTGTGAAACATGCTTCTAAAAAGCCAAATTCTTTGACATATTACTTTGTTTTAGTAACGCAAAAATTACTTTTCCTAGTAATTAGTTACTTTTCTAATAGAGTAATTGAGTTACTAACTCAATTACTTTTTAAGAAGTAATTTGTAATTGTAATTAGTTACTTTTTCAAAGTAATTTGCCCATCACTGAACGTGACATAGATATGACGCAGACGACGCAGACGTGACGCAGAGGATGTAGACATAACGTGACATAGATATGACGTGGACAACGCAGACAAGACACAGACGATGTAGATGTAACGTGACATAGATATGACGCAGACGACGCAGACGTGATGCAGAGGATGTAGACGTAACGTGACATAGATATGACGTAGACAACGCAGACGTGAAGCAGACGATGTAGACATGATGCAGATGTGATGTAGACAACGTAAATGTGACGTGACGCAGGCAGAACAACAACAAAAGTTTTATTTACTAGTTTCTTAACTTGTTTCTTATAATGTTTGTCAAATGTGACGTAAACCTGAAGATGATGTGACTCAGAGCTCTGCTGACTCAGGTGAACCAGCCTCAGCAGCAGCAGCAGCTCATCTCCACCGTCTCCACCGTCTCCACCATCTCCAGCAGAAACTTCGTCTCCAATCAAACATCCTTCTCTTCAGGACGAGTGGGAACTGACAGCAGCTCACAGACCCCACCTTCCCTCCCTCCCCCACTGAGAACCAGCTGTATTATCCACCAGTAAACACCCCCCCCTCATCTTCTTCTTCTCTGATACGTGTTATTACTCTGACACCTGTGTGTAACATGTGCAACTTAATGTCTTTTCATTTGCCATTTGTTTCCCACTGAACAAGGAGCAGGTCTGTGGAGGCCCCGTCTGCAGGGAGCGCCGCGCCAGCTGGAGGTCTCCCCCCCCCAACCCCATCCCATCATAACACAACACACACACACTGTCACACACACACTGTCACACAGACACACACACACACACACACCTGGCTCCGCCTCCTCAGTGACAGGTGAAGTGATTGACAGGACTGACACATGACATCATCAGTCTCAGCTCGGTTCTGGTGTAAACGAGTTCACATGACATGTTCTGGCTCCGCCTGTTTTACCCAGAATGCATCAGTGCTGACTCAGATGATCTGATGATCCACTGACGTCTCCCCAATAACTGATATAATACTGATTTATCAATGATGAATCATTATTGATTAAGTATGAAAATACAATTAAACACGTCAATTTATTAATCCAGAGTTTAACATTTATACTTGTGTTTATAAATTACAGACTAATTAATGTCATTGTAGAAAGAATGGTTAATGAATTACAAACCAAGTGTTTAATAATAATTAACTACTGCTTCATAGTGTGTATTATAACATGTCACTGTTGAAGATGAATAAACTTGTAAATAATAAACAGCTCTGTTTGTGTACAAACACAACCAACACTTCACAATAACAATAAATACACCTGAATGAGCAAAAACAAGTGTAAGTAAATATGACAGATACAGTATAAAGTCTTTGGGGTAGGTAGAAAAAAAGAAAGAAAGAAAGTAAGAAAGAAAGAAAGAAAGAAAGAAAAAAGAAAGAGGGGGATAGATAGATAGATAGATAGATAGATAGATAGATAGATAGATAGATAGATAGATAGATAGATAGATAGATAGATAGATAGATAGATAGATAGATAGATAGATAGATAGATAGATAGATAGATAGATAGATAGATAGAAAAAGACAGACATAGAGGGGGAAGAAAGAAAGAAAGAAAGAAAGAAAGAAAGAAAGAAAGAAAGAAAGAAAGAAAGAAAGAAAGAAAGAAAGAAAGAAAGAAAGAGGGAGATGGACAGATAGACAGATAGATAGATAGATAGATAGATAGATAGATAGATAGATAGATAGATAGATAGATAGATAGATAGATAGATAGATAGATAGATAGATAGATAGATAGATAGATAGATGCAGCTGACCTGACTCAGTTGGTGAAGAGGAGTGGATGGGGGGATGAAGATGAAGGGGTGAACTGTGTCTGAGCTCTGAGTCTCTGTGAGTGCGGATCATCAGACATTATTAAACACTCCTAACACTATCACTGAATTTAATTTCCATGAGCAGACGAGTTAATTCACTTTTCCTTTTTCTGCCTGTTTCACTTTTAATGTCGTGGAGCTCAGAGGTCAAAGGTTAATGAGCACCTTCTCTTCTCGTCTGTAGCTGTTCCATATTACATGAACTGATGAGTGTGTGTGTGTGTGTGTTACAGCCTCGGTGTGTTTCATCACAGTGAACTGACGCTGCTGCTGCTGCTGCTGCTGCTGCTGCTGCTGCTGCTGCTGCTGCTGCTGCTGCTGCTGCAGGAAGAGCGAGGACGAGTCCGTCGCTCAAAACAAACTGGACAGAAACATGGACACAGAAAAACAAACAGTGGTAGTAGTTACTAAGGAACTAATGATGAACTAACTATTACTTAATCATTAGTTACTCGTTTGTGTAGTGAGACATCAAAATGAGTAACTACTCTAATTTTGTGTACTTTAGTTCCTCAGTAACTACTCATTAGTTCTTCATTAGTTCCTCAGTAACTACTCTAATTTTGTGTGCCTTATTGTAAAGCGTTACCGACATATCCTTATACAAATATAGATAAATATATACATTGAATACACTGTACTAATGCTCAGAGCGTATGTAAATTCTTAATTTATTTTATGTATTTATTTATTCTTTAATTATGTGGTCATTTAATTAATAAGTCACTTAGAACGATGCAACTACTGCTTCCTTTGCACATGTTTAACCTTTTTATCTGTTATTTGCACACTTTAGTTTTTGTTGCTGGACCATATTGTTATTGATATTTGACACTTTTTTTTTTTTTGTTAGAATTGTGTTTGTTGTTGTGTATGTTTGTTTTTTGTGTATTCTTTCCCTTTTCTCTTTTATTATATGGAACAACATTTCCTGAAGGGGATTTCCCCAAGGGATCAATAGAGTTTTTATCTATCAAAGTATAGTATCTAGTATCTATTCATTCATTTGTAAAGCTACATAGCTGGTGTTAGCATTAGCAGCAGTAGTGACTAATCTGAACAGAACTTCATGTTTTTATTTGAACAAACAACCTTCAGCAAATACATTATTTACATCTCATTAATGTTCAGTTACTTTTATTATTTAATGAAGTTACATAAAATCGTATTTTTCATTGTTCAGTCACTTTTTGAACAATCATCACTGAAGATTTGAACAAAAAACATTAACATATAGTTATTGAAAAGTACAATAAATTCATAATGAATAGTTCTGCATCATTGTTCCCGACTGTTGTGGAAATTCATCTTTGGCCTCAAAACATATAATACTCACAGACGGGACAACACAGCACATACAACATACAAAAGCTTCAGACACCGCAGATTAACAGACATGTAGCATAGAAATGTGCAAAAGACAGATTTATATCTGTTAAAAAGTATAAATAAATAGTCTAGTAACTCCCAAATATCAATGGTTCAATCAAAAATGCATAGTGTAAAATCACCTGATTGATTGAGCAGAATAATGGATGATGATAGAATGAATCTCAGTTTACACCGCAAAAACTCTAAATCTCACCAAGAATATTTGTCTTATTTCTTGTCAAAATGTCATTTCTAGTCAAAACAAATCTTATTATACTTAAAATTAAGACTCACCACATAAAAAGCAGCTTATTTTTAGACACTTTTTACTTCTTTCAAGCAGATTTTCACTTGACATAAGTAGAACAATCTGATAGTGGAGCAAGTTTTTCTTTCTTATTACAAGCACAAAGAACTTGCTTTCACTGGCAGATTTTTCTACTTATTTGAAGTGAAAGTTTGTTTGAAACAAGTGAAAATGATCTAAAAAACAAGTAAATTTTTAGGTGATGAGTCTTATTTTAAGTGGAAAGAGATTAGTTTTGACTAGAAATGAGACATTTTGACAAGAAATAAGACAAATATTCTTGGAAAGATTTGAGTTTTTGCAGTGCATTGGTTCCTACTGAATCTGTGAAAATGTAAAGTTTCACACAGGAGGGTCAACTCTGTGTGTGTGTGTGTGTGTGTGTGTGTGTGTTTTAATGTTTGTTGACGAGTAGAAAATAAAGAAAATAACAGAAACAGCAGAGTCAGACTGACAGTGACCATACTGTAAATCTCCCCTCATGTAAAACTCTGCACCTGTGGCCCCCGGCGGCTCCTGAACCGAGGGCCACAATAAACATGTCATCCTCTCCCCACCACCGGCCCCCATAAATAAACATAAAACACAGGAGCAGTGCATGCTGGGAGGAGCCAGGGGTCATTACAGTGTAACGTGTGTGTGTGTGTGTGTGTAATGACCAGCAGGGGAGCGGAGCGTCGAGCTGAGGAGCTGCAGAGTTTATCATTTTTATTCAGACAGTTATCTCCGCCTCCTCACACACACACACACACACACAGAGACAGACACACACACTCCACCGTCATGTCGTCCGTTCAAACTCACACAACTTTATTTTAATGTCTGCATAAAGTTTCCAAAGGTCAAAAGTCAAACCGAACACGTGTGTTTTCATTCAGAATAATAACAATAATAATAATAACAATAATAATAATAGAGATAATGATAATAATATTAGTAATAATAAATCTCCTCCTCCTTCTTCACATTATTATCTTTTCCTACTCTCTTCCTGTTTCTCTCCGTCTTTCCTCACGCTTCCCGTTTCTCCCTCTTGTTTCTAATATTTTCTCTCTCTCCCTTCTTCCCTCATCCTCCATCCTCCTCTCCTCCATCCTCCATCTTTCCCTCCTTTTTCCCTGCTCTTTTGTTTTTATTTCCTCACATTTCTCTGCATTTCCTCTTCCCTCCTCCCCTCTTTTCTCTCCATCCTCACATTTTTACATGCTTCCCTCCCTCCCTCCTTTCCTCCCCTCCCCTTTCACTCCTGTTTTTTGCATCCTTAGATTTCTCTAATTCTTCCCTCCATCTTTCCTCCTCCTCTTTTCATTCTTCTTTTTTTTCTACCTTTCCCTCCCTCCCTCCTTTCTTCACATTTATATTTTCCACTTCCCCTCCTTCCCTACCCCCTTTATTGTAATGTTTTCATAAAGTTTCCAAAGGTCAAAAGTCAAACAGAACATGTGTGTTTTCATTCATAATAATAATAATAATAATAGAGATAATGATAAAAATATTAGTAATAATAAATATCCTCCTCTTCCTTCTTCACATTATTATTTTTTCCTACTCTCTTCCTGTTTCTCTCCATCTTTCCTCACTCTTTCTTTCCTCTTCCTGTTTCTCCCTCTTGTTTGTAATATTTTCCCTCCATCTCATCCTCCCATCTCTCCTCCCCTCTCTCCCTTCTTCCCTCTTCCCTCATCCTCATCTCCTCCATTCTCCATCTTTCCCTCCTCCTAATCACTCCTTTTTTCTTCCTCTTGTGTTTTTATTTCCTCACATTTCTCTGCATTTCCTCTTCCCTCCTCCCCTCTTTTCTCTCAATCCTCACATTTTTACATGCTCCCCTTCCCTCCCTCCTCCCTCCCTCCTTTCCTCCTCCCCTTCCTCCCCTTCCCTTTCACTCCTGTTATTTGCATCCTTAGATTTCTCTAATTCCTCCCTCCATCTTTCCTCCCCCTCTTTTCATTCTTCTTTTTTTTCTACCTTTCCCTCCCTCCCTCCCTCCTTCCTTCACATTTATATTTTCCACTTCCTCTCCTTCCCTCCCTCCCTCTCTCCCTCCCTACTCCCCTCCTCCCCAGTCACTCCTCTTATGTTTTTATTTTTCACATTTCTCCATATTTCCTCTCCTCCTCCTCCCTCCTCTCTGCTCCATCCTCACATTTATATTTTTCCTCTCCTCCCTCCCTCCCCCCCTCCCCCCCCCCCCCCCCTCGCTCTTCACAAACACGCCTGTAACCATGCCCTTTCCCTCTTCAAACTAATTACCTCGGCTACCTTGTACCCGCCGCCCCGCGGGACTCCAACAACTGTCAGACCAGTATTATTTTTGAAATTTAAACAATCATCTTACGTGCGCTGCTGCTAAGATCCTGGCCTTTTCGGCAGCTTCGACCTTCAGTAATTAATACCCCAGGGCCCATTATTGGCAAAGCCTTTATCCTCTGGGCCAAGAAGCCTCTAACCCGCTAATTACGGCCAAGCAGCTAATCTTCCAGCCGGCTGATTGACAGCTACACCTATTCTACTAATTGCCTGTTGCAGACAACACCTGGTGAACCGCAGCGCCGGGGGAGAGCGCCGGGCTCCGACAACGCCTATGGGTCCTGGGGGAGGCCAAACAAGTGAGAGGAGAGGAGAGGAGGCTCTGTGAGTGAGTGAGTGAGTGAGTGAGTGTGTGTGTGTGTGTGTGTGTGTGAGGGGTTTGTATTGTCTTTATGTGCAGGGGGGAGGAGAGTGTGTGTGATGGAGAGGAAGCTGTTTATGTTTGTGCATTTTTTTTTCCTTCTACATATGGAGGGAATCTGTGAATGTATGTGTGTGTGTGTGTGTGTGTGTGTGTGTGTGTGTGTTTGTGTGTGTGTGAGGTCCTGACTGTGTGTATGTGTGTCACATTTCTGGACCACACATTTAAAGCCACAGTGAGACGCTGCTGGACATTGGACACATTATTGTATTGACCGTTAATGTCTCCGGTTGGACACCTGAGGTCCTCCAGCCGTCCTACCTGCTGCATGTCCATCGCTGTCTCCATGTGGACGCAAACTACAGGAACTTCTGGATTATTGGGTCAAACACAAACAGTTTGATCCAAATGTTTTTACATAAAGTTTTAAAAAAAAATCTGTGTTAAATATGAAAAACAACTTAAATAAGAATCAGAAACTTTATTGATACCTGAGATGAATCAACGTGACAGAGAATATGAAGAACAGATGCAAATAACACTGAACATTAATACACATACAATGAATATAATCATAATTATGAACAAATGTGAATAAAATCAAAATCTTATCCTATTATATTTGATGAAAATAGAATATGTAAATGTAGATACAAGGTTTAAGTCTATAATATCTTTTGTATAAGTGTATAAAAAAGTGTTTCACTGAAGAGTTTAGGTCCAGAATACATGAATGACATGTTAGTAGAGTATAAACCCAGTAGAGCTCTGAGATCTACTGACTCAGGTCAGATAGTGGAGCTCAGAGTTCAGACCAGACATGGTGAAGCAGCGTTTAGCTGTTATGCTGCTCACAACTGGAACAAACTACCAGCAGAACTGAAATCAGCCCCAACTGTAAGCACTTTTAAATCCAGGTTAAAAACATTTCTCTTTTCATGTGCTTAGAACGTCCACGCGACAGCGCAGCTCAGTCAGAACATTAACGTCTCCGGTTGGACACCTGAGGTCCTCCAGCCGTCCTACCTGCTGCATGTCCATCGCTGTCTCCATGTGGATGCAAACTACAGGAACTTCTGAATTATTTAAACAGAAACAAGTCGAGCTGAGTTTGAGCCAAATGTTTTTACATTAAGTTCTTTAAAAATCAGTTTTAAATATGAAAATCTGAATGAAACAGAGATGAATCAACGTGACAGAGAATATGAAGAACAGACACAAATAACACAAACATTCATATATAGATAGATATGAATGAATTCATAATCTTATACTATTATATATGATATTATGTAAAATAAAATATGTAAATGTCGATACAAGGTTTAAGTCTCTTATAGTGTATAAAAGGTGTTTGAGGGACCAGGCTAAAGGCTTATGTTCTGCTGACAGTCCATATGATCAATAACATTTGAATCATGTGACTCTGACGTTCTAATAGTTTAGTTTATTAAATTCATCAATGGACAGTGTGCAATAATAGCGTTAATCATTTACAAGAAATGAGGCAACGGCTGCACTAGATTTAGCTACAAACATATCATTCACAACAGACACAGACCAAAGAATAGAACAAACAGGAAGTCGTCTGCAGAGCTTGTTCTGTGAGTTTTGTGTTTGTGTGTTTTGAGAAGCTGCGGTGAGTTGGGCCCTCGGGGCCACCGTACAGGAGGATCAATGAACTTCCTGCTTCGGCTCTGCTCCTCCATCACCTGAGTCTTCAGGGAGTGAGGGAGGAGATCTGCAGTTCAGTCCTGTTTGATCTCAATGTTCCTGAGGGGAGACGTCCTTTACCCTGACTTTCCACCGGATCTGTCTCCGCTCTGTTGGGAACGCCGCAGCGATTCACACCCATTCAAGTCAATCAGAGAATCGGTCTCCGATGCGGTCGGTCTCTGATGCGTCTCCGGTCCGTCACAGCTTCGACGTCCGGCAGAAATACGCAGCAGGTCTGTTTTTACCGGACGACGGAGCCGTCACGCATCAATCCATCTCGATTAGATCGCCCCACAAAGGAAGTCAAACGCACCGAGCATCCGGTAAATTTCAAAATGAAACACAACGACAAACTTTGTAATCGTAAATCATCACTTTGTCGACATGAGTTTATAATGTTTTATTTGAAAGGGACAGTACACATGAATGAATATCAGTACGAGTATACAAATGTAAATGTGTCTGAGTTAGCAAGCCTGGTAATTTACATCCGCAGACCCTTGGCAGGTAATAAACAAACAGACAGAGTAATAAGCAGTAGAGTTAAGACTAAATAAAAAAATACACAAAGAGTTATATAACATATATAAACATCTATACGTATACATAAAGTGCATGTCAGAATGAGTTCTATAAAGTGCCGGTGCCAGTTTCACCTGCTGGCACAAGCAACAAGTCATCAATCAATCAGAGGAACCTGAAGCTAAACAGGCTAAAAAACAAGCTAAAAAATATTAATGATGGAGGTGGAAAACTGCAATATTTTACGTATATATTGATATATAAAACTGCAATATTTTAACATAAAGTAGCCTGACAGAAAACACTTTGAACATTTTAACTGTGATTTCTTAAATATAAAAATAGTTGTTGTTTTTTTGCACACATGCACATGAGACACTTTCATATGCACACAGAGCACTTTATTGGCTGACTGACCTCACTTGTCTTGTTTTTAATTTATTTATTTCTATATAGATATATTTATACATATTTTTTTTTGTGTCTAGAGTCAGTGAAACGGAATTTTGTTCTATGCACACTGTGTACTTGAATGACAATAAAGTACCTATTCATTCATTCATTCATTCAAAATCAACCTCAGAAAGACAAAGTGACCTGTTGTTTACGTTTAATCTGACTTTATCACCATAGTTTGTAGTTGTCCCTCGGGCTCTGGAGACGCATCCAGTGGACGAAGGTTTGAAACGTCAAACGGAGCTAAAAGGTATCGGAGTCGGATCCGGTGGAGATTGGGGATCAGAGTTTTGATCTGATCTGTGGAAAGTGAAAAACCCTGAAGGCCTTGGAGCGGTTGACCTTTGGTGTGCGGGCGTGAGCGGACGGTTCGGTTCGGTGAGGGAGTGAGTCTCCTGCTTCCTCTGACTGAGGGAGAATTAGTGTGAGTGATGTGTGAGTGTGTGACAGTGGCGGCGGCAGACGAGCTGCTGTCTGATGGCGGTCGGTCCGAGCTCTGGGACTCGCTGTCAGTCTGACGGTGCTGCTGGGGGGGAAAAGGCCACCGCTCTGAGGCTCAGCGTGGGGGAGGGGGAGGACGCCGCCCAACGCCGCGGCGAGAGGTCGGCTCCGGTCCGACGGGACGCCACAACGCTACTGTGTTGTGCAAATGTAAGCGGTCACCCCCGCGGCTCCTGACCTCAGCCTGGCAGCGCCCGCCGAGCGTCTCCATCGATTGATCTAAATAACATTATGATGCCATTAACATAAAGGGCCTGTGGAGGCGACCCCCCCCTCAAACCCCCTCCCCCCGGACCCACCGACCAGACCACACAGCAGGCGGCGGCACGACGGAGCGACGCCACGGATCACAGAGTCAAAAAATCCATCTGGAGAGACGCTGCTGCTGCTGCCAAACGACCGACGACAGACACCGACAAACAACAAGAGTGGAAAGACACGAGGCGTTCACTGGCACCCGGACCGTAGGAAACGAGGAGTTTGGGGTTTAATTACAGGAAGTAGAAGATGATGGTGTTTTATTCTGCAGCAGCTGAGTCGGTTTTTTGTTGTTTTGTTTTAGACAAACAGTAATAAATTATTCAGCGAACAATTAGTTTGGTAAAAACTTTATTATTGTTGACACATGAAAAATGTTTTAAAATTAAAAACAAAATAAACGTCTCCACTTAAATAAGATCTTTATTTGGTTGCAGGTTGGGGAGCATCTTCTCATGCAGAGGATTTTCACTGCTCTGAAACTTTTTATTGGCTGCAGCTGGACAGTTGAAACTTTTAAGAGTCTGAACTGATCCAGGATCAGATCTTTAACATCACCTGTGATCATGTGACCAACTGTGCAGCTCTGTGATTGGCTGTTTGTCAGTGAAATGGTGTGGAGTCTCAGGTGCGTTCGTTGTGAACTGAGTTTAAAGGGATAGTTCAACATTTTAGCTTGCACCGACAATTAAAGGTAACGAACCTACTGCTATGACTATAGGGATTATGGCAATGGACCAATTTGACAAAATGTTGAACTATCCCTTTAAAGAGGTTTGAATTCATTCTTTCTTCTTTTAAAACCAGTTTGTTGCAGCAGGACTTAAACCGGTTTAATCTGGTTTTGACAGTTGAACCTGGCTCCAGTGATTCGTCTCTGTCCGTCTCCTCCCGAGTCTCAGGTTTGACGAGTTTCCAGGAGTTTCCATCTTTCCATCCATTTCCACCTCCACTCCGCTCAGCTCACCCCGGGGCTTCTGGGTCGTGGTCGCGGTGGGGGGGGGGCTGTAAAAGAAGCAAATGGAGCAGAAAAGAAGTGGGAGGGGGGGCGACAGCTCGGTGGCATCACATCCTTCCTCCCCTGATCTCAGACCAGATCCTAGACTCTGAGGAGTCCTGAGCTCACCGATGTTTAGTTCAGTGACACTGGGACGTCTCAGCGTCGACTGTTGCAGCTTCACTCACTACTCACTATATAGTGACTATGCCATTTTGTAGTGCTGTCTGAACGTTTAGTATTAATATTCCCTATATTCAGTGGTTCTCAAACTCTTTTACATCAAGGACCCTGAACTGACACAAATTAGACCACACACCTCCACAATTTTAAACAAACACCAGAAAAACACAAATATTTGTTCTGGGACTGGATAACGTTACTTTTCTTAGTCAGTGTATGTTCAAATTAGGTCCAGTGATGTGAATTTGTGGAAGAATGTAGATAAATTTCAGGAAAAAAAATGTACAGTAATAATTCCCACTTTGAGAACCATTGCCCTATCATGGACTCATAGTTTCCCACAATGCAGCATGAAAAGTAGTGTAGGCTACAACCAATGGTCACTAAGCATGTAATATATACCATAATGCATTGCGGTCATGGATCGCGGTTATGATCGCGGTCAGCATTGATATGCAACGTTTCAATTATGCGACATAAAAACTTAAATTTAACTGCGTGGCGGAGTTGTGTCCGAAAGTGTTTTTTCTTTTGACCAGTGAGCTAGGAGTTCAGACACAGCATTTGTCTGTTTCCACTGCTGAGCTTCATCACGACCACTTCAGGGCCTGCTCCGACTCCGAGACTCTGGAACAGGAAAGGTTTTAGCTCTAGCCATGTTAGCAGTGTAGCTAACGTCTGTTAGCTCACGTCTCTCTCAGTAGCTAACAATAAGGTACACACAATTAGAGTAGATACTGAGGAACTAATGATGAATTACTTAATCATTAGTTACCCTGTTTGTGTATTCTAAAGTAAAGTGAGACATTAAAATGAGTAATACTCTAATTTTCTTTACCTTATTGTGAAGTGTGTTTTATGGATTCATGTGAATGAGTCTGAAGCTGCAGTTCCTCTCCTGACCACTAGAGTCAGTCTCCATAGACTCAACATGTTTATAGCCTGGTCACTTCCTATTTACACAATTTACCTGTTCACACTTATACAGGTGTGGAGGACTGAGAGGGGGCGGGGCCTATCTGCTCTTTGACCACATTTGGATATGGTCAAATATATTTTAGACTTATAAAAACTCAGATATATTAATATTTCCTGACATATTTATACATTTCAGACATCATGCTTCATATATTTAATTATCACATATATTTATCTGTTTCAGGAATGTTTATATCATATCATATAATAGGCCTATATATCATATATATATATTGATTAATTGTGAATTAAAAAATATTTCAGAATGTATTTAACAGATGTGTAGCCTATGTTTCAGGTAGATTTCTATTTCATATAAATTCATATAATTCACAAGTAATTGTATATTTCATGTATATTTAAATATGTGAGATAACTGTAAATATTTCAGGTTTTACTGTATTTATTTGTCAGAGACGTGAATTTACAGACTGAGATTATTGACCTGAACTCAGCTTCAGGAACGTGTTAAGCCTTTGTTGTTGTGTTGTTTTACAAGTATGCCTGCCTGTGTGTGTGAGCATGTGTGTGTGTCAGCTCTCCGTGCTCCATCAGATCTGTGTTTTATTATTCAGCAGCTAAATTAGCCGCGGCGCTGCGAGCTGCGAGCGGCTGCAGGTCAAACACATGCAAACATTAGCATGTTGTGCTGTTTAAACACACCGAGAGAAACACTTCATCATGTGTGTGTGTTCTCACTGTGTGTGTGTGCTCTCTCACTGTGTTTGACTTTAATTATCTTGGTACTTACAGCCTGATATCAGCTAATGAAGCGTGTGTGTGTGTGTGTGTGTGTGTGTGTGTGTGTGTCGGTGATGAATGGGACGCGTCACGTTAAAACATGATAAATCGGACTCGGCCCCTCTGGACATCAAAAACCACAGCGACGTCCGAACGGCGAGCGGCGAGCGCGGCATCGTGGGTAAATGAGACTCCCCCAGTGGTGGCGAGGGGGGGCAGAGGGGGGGAAGGGGAGTGGGTGGGGGAGGAGGAAGAAGAGGAGTGTGGAAAAAAAGCACAAACAGAGCTGAAATGTCAGGCCCCTGAAGACGGACCCCCAGCCTCCAGAATAACACACCGAGAAGAGACGGAGCAGCTCGGCCTCGCTTCAACACACACACACACACACACACACACACACACACACACACACACACACACGCACGCACACTCGTCTTTATTCAGCACCATCTCTCTGCAGGTTGATTCTCCCTCAGAGCAAAGTGAAATCTCTGACCTCACATGTTCAACTGCCCCGACCTGATCTCACTGCTCCGTCACTTTCTTTTTTTTGTCCCCAGAAAAACCAATGTGAAAAAAAAAATCAACCCAACACAAGTGTTTCTGGGGGACACAAAAGCGTGACGGACCAGTGATATCGACGTTCTAACAAACCAAAAAAAATCAGTTTATTGTCAAAACCCACTAACAGGAAGCTGTCTGCACAAATTCTGAAGTCAAGAAGAACAACTAAAGGCCCCAGACCGGTCCCTCTCTTTATCGTGACTGGTCCCTCGCTTTATTGTGTCCCCAGACAGTTCCCTCGCTTTATTATGACCGGTCCCTCGCTTTATTGTGACTGGTCCCTTGCTTTATTGTGACCGGTCCTTCGCTTTATTGTGACTGGTCCCTCGCTTTATTGTGTCCCCGGACCGTTCCCTCGCTTTATTGTGACCCCGGACCATTCCCTCGTTTTATTGTGACCGGTCCCTCGCTTTATTGTGACCCCGGACCGTTCCCTCGCTTTATTGTGACTGGTCCCTCGCTGTATTGTGTCTGGTCCCTCGCTTTATTGTGACCGGTCCCTCACTTTATTGTGTCTGGTCCCTCGCTTTATTGTGACCGGTCCTTCACTTTGTAGTGTCTGGTCCCTCGCTTTATTGTGACCGGTCCTTCACTTTGTTGTGCCTGGTCCCTCACTTTATTGTGACCGGTCCCTCACTTTATTGTGACTGGTCCCTCACTTTATTGTGACTGGTCCCTCACTTTATTGTGACCGGTCCCTCACTTTATTGTGACTGGTCCCTCGCTTTATTGTGACTGGTCCTTTGCTTTATTGTGTCTAGTTCCTCTCTTTATTGTGTCTGGTCCCTCTCTTTATTGTGACCGGTCGTTCACTTTATTGTGACTGGTCCCTCGCTTTATTGTGTCCCCGGACAGTTCCCTCGCTTTATTGTGACCGGTCCCTGGCTTTATTGTGACTGGTCCCTCGCTTTATTGTGACCCCGGACCGTTCCCTCGCTTTATTGTGACTGGTCCCTCGCTTTATTGTGACCGGCCCCTCGCTTTATTGTGTCTGGTCCCTCACTTTATTGTGACCGGTCCCTCGCTTTATTTTGCCTGGTCCCTCGCTTTATTGTGACCGGTCCCTCGCTTTATTGTGTCTGGTCCCTCGCTTTATTGTGACCGTTCCCTCGCTTTATTGTGTGTGGTCCCTCGCTTTATTGTGACCGGTCCCTCACTTTATTGTGACCGGTCCCTCACTTTGTTGTGACCGGTCCCTCACTTTGTTGTGACTGGTCCCTCACTTTATTGTGACCGGTCCCTCACTTTATTGTGACTGGCCCCTCGCTTTATTGTGACTGGTCCTTCACTTTATTGTGTCTAGTTTCTCACTTTATTGCGACCGGTCCCTTGCTTTATTGTGACCGGTCCCTCTCTTTATCGTGTCCCCAGAAACACTGCTGGTGTGTTGTGTGGTTTGCAGTTTTGTGAAACTTTACTTTATTGAATAATCTAAAGAAAAATGTACTTTCATGTACTTTATTACAAAATGTATACCAACCCTAAACTTGTGTTCACGTGTTGATTTTAGATAATAAAATTGAAAACTCCATAATAATTGAACTTGCGTAGAAAGCAGCTCAATAAAAACACAGCTGACACTGGTTTTTACACATCAACACCAACTCTCCTCCATCTTCTCCCGTCTGAATCAGATCCACGTTTTAACGATGGAAACAAATTTAAAAAAGCAAAGACGAAGAGGAAGAGGAGGAAGAGGAGGAAGAGACGCGGCCGTCCTCTGTGTGTGTGCCTCCCTGCTCGTCGACTGTCAGGCTCAGAGCCTAATGACACAGAGTCAGACTTAATGGACCCTCCAAGACTGTGATTATCACCCTGTAATCCTACAGTTCATTAGTGCCCCCCCCACCCACCACCACCACCACCCCTCGACCCCCCCTTAATAATTAAGTTGGAGAAGTGCTGGGCTCCGGGGATCTTCCGCCTCCTCCTCCTCCTCCTAATGCACATTAACACTGAGCCTCTGTCCGACTCTGGAATAAAGGTGTGTGGACCTGGTCCTGGTCTGATGAGATGAGACCTCTTCATCTTCCTCTTTCTTCTCCTCCTCCTCTTCCTCCTCATCTACCTCTCCTCCTCTTCATCTTCCTCTTTCTCCTCCTCCTCATTTTCCTCCTCCTTCTCCTCTTCCTCCTATTCCTCCTCATCTTCCTCGTCTTCATCCTCCTCCTCCTCTTCCTACTCATCTACCTCTCCTCCTCTTCATCTTCCTCTTTCTCCTCCTCTTCCTCCTCATCTACCTCTCCTCCTCTTCATCTTCTTCTTCCTCTTTCTCCTCCTCCTCATCTACCTCTCCTCCTCTTCATCTTCTTCTTTCTCCTCCTCCTCCTCTTCCTCCTCATCTACCTCTCCTCCTCTTCATCTTCCTCTTTCTCCTCCTCCTCATCTTCCTCTTCCTCTTCTTCCTCCTCATCTACGTCCTCCTCCACTTTCTCCTCCTCTTCCTCCTGATCTTCATCTTCCTCCTCCTCCTCTTCTTCCTCATCTTCCTCCCCATCTACCCCTTCTCCCCCACTTCTTATTCCTCCTCATCATCTTCCTCTTCCTCCTTTTCCTCCTCCTTCTCCTCCTCCTCATCTTCTTCTTCCTCCTTTTCCTCCTCCTTCTCCTCCTCCTCCTCATCTTCCTATTCCTCCTATTCCTCCGCCACTTCCTCCTCCTTCTTCTCCTCTTTCTCCTTCTCCTCATTTTCCTCCTTTTCCGCCTCCTCATCTTTCTCCTCTTCCTCCTCCTCTTCTTCTTCCTCCTCTTCCTCCTCATCTTCCTCTTCCTCCTCTTTACTTTAGTTGATGTGTAATTTTCTGTTGAATATAAAAACCCAGCCGGTGATGATTTGACCTCTGACCTCGGTGTTGGTGAAACTCACACAGGAAGTCTCTGACCCGCCCCGCCAAAATAAAACCTAATTCTATAAACATGAAAATTAATTACTATTATTTGTACTGAAGTGAAGACACAGAGAGAGAGGAGCACACACACAGACACACACACACACACACACACACACACACACACACACACACACACACACACACACACACACAGACACACTGGACCGTGGTGAGAGTGTAAACATTATGAGAGAGTCCGCTGTCCGTCCTCTCAGGACTCGTCTTCATGCATTATGCAGACTCAGAGTTTGACCGCTGGCCTGCAGCTGATTGGTCGTCTCGGGGTCAAGGCTGAGGCGCCGAGGGGGGGGGGGGACCCTGCATCTCCAACAGCCTGAGTGACTGACTGGACCCCCCAAACCCCAACAGACACACACACACACTGGATCGATGCTGAGGAGCTGCAGGATCGTTGACCACATCGACGGTTTCTTCCACTTCCTCTGTCTACTGTATCTATCTGTCTATCTGTCTGTCTATCTGTCTCTGTCTGTCTGTCTGTCTGTCTGTCTATCTATCGTTCTATCTGTCTATCTGTCTGTCTGTCTATCTATCGTTCTATCTGTCTGTCTGTCTGTCTGTCTGTCTGTCTGTCTCTCTGTCTATCTATCTATCTATCTATCTATCTATCTATCTATCTATCTATCTATCTATCTATCTATCTATCTATCTATCTATCTATCTATCTATCTATCTATCTATCTGTCTACTGTCTATCTAGCTATCTATCGATCTGTCTATTGTTCTATCTATCTATCTATCTATCTATCTATCTATCTATCTATCTATCTATCTATCTATCTATCTATCTATCTATCTATCTATCTATCTATCTATCGTTCTATCTATCTATCTATCTATCTATCTATCTATCTATCTATCTATCTATCTATCTATCTATCTATCTATCTATCTATCTATCTATCTGTCTGTCTGTCTGTCTGTCTGTCTACTATCTTTCTATCTATCTATCTATCTATCTATCTAAAAAGGCAGAAATCAAGTTAAATAAATAAACGTCTCAGTTTACAGTAACGTCTCTTTTCTTCTCCTCCTCCTCCTTCTCCTTCTCTTCCTCGTCCTTTTCTTTGAGAACGAGCTCCGAGGTTCAGAGGCCAATTCCAACATCTCCTCCTTCCCTTCCCTTTCTTTCTTTTTTTTTTCCATCTTTAATGGAGACGTGCTCCATGATTTATTCAAATGACAAAGCTCAGCCTTCTCTCTTTTTCTTTCCTGAGGTATTAGTCACTGGGTGCTAATGTCAGATTACTTTACTGGCCGTTCTGCTCGTGATAAATGACTGAGACAGGCAGTAAAAAATAGATCAAAACCACTGGGATGAGAAGGAGGAGGAGGAGGAGGAGGAGGAGGAGGAGGAGGAGGAGGAGGAGGAGGACGGAGCAGAGAGGCCGTTAAATCATTTCCCTCCGCCGCCCGACAAGCCTCGGAAAATGCCACCCATTATTCGTGTGCCGCGGCTAATCAAAGCCTGGCAGTGATTAGAGAGGAGCTCCTTCCTCCTCCACCTTAACAAGCCATTATCACTGCGCCTGAACGCAGCACAGCCTCCCCCCGCCTCACCCGCTGAAATATGGAGCACTTCACCGCGCTCACTACATCACAGGCCGCCGCTCAAACTGTCTTATTACACCTTAAATATGTAATTAAGCAATTTGCTGAAGGAGCCGAGGATCACAGAGACGGAGGGGGGAGGAAAGGGGAGGAGGGGGGGTCCTTCAGATCCTAAAACAACAGAATAAAATCACATTTATTTGATTTTAGCCGTAATTAGTAATTACATAATGAATGAACATGAGTGTGAAGAGGCAGAGACGGAGCAGGGTCAAGATTTTCACAATAAATAAAACACACACAACTGAGGGAAAATACCCAAAATTCAACTTTTAGTTCAGTTTAAAATTAAAAGACACAAAGTTAAAATCAACGAGACCAGTCAAACTTTTGACCTTTGACCTTTAATTCAGACTTTTCTCTATTTAAAGGGATATGGCAACATTTTTTTTCCGTGTCTTGCCTCACTCCTGAGTCCATGACCAGCAGATAGACACCATCCTTTCCACTGTGCGTGCAGTAACAAAGGAGATAGAGCCGTATAGCCCGTAATTAGCTTAGCTCAAACACTGGAAGTGTATAGGTAGTGTTAGCCTGCCTCCACCTAAAGTCGCTAATTAGCTTAGCTCAAACGCTGGAAGTGTATAGGTAGTGTTAGCCTGCCTCCACCTAAAGTCGCTAATTAGCTTAGCTCAAACGCTGGAAGTGTATAGGTCAGGGATGCAAACAGACTTGTGTGAATCGTTCAGATCCGAAGAGTTTTTGTTTTGAGGGGAGGGGGGGGGGGTCTCAGCGTCTCAGCTTGTGTCAGTAAAATGTTTTTCTAACAGGCTGACTGTGACAATCACGTGAAAGGCGAACTCATTCATGGTTGTCTCTGATTATACTGATAACAGCCGACCTCCAATGTGGACGCGCGACATGCGCGCTCATTAAAGTGGCGCGTCCGCGTGCATTCGGTGCGACGGCAACGCCGTTTTTTTCCCCCCGTGCGCGGACATGCACGGTTCTCTACGTTGCTGTGTCAGGCAGGTGTTTCCACGGAGCTCTGCCCCGTTTCAGAGGTGAAGGAAGCTCTAGTGGAAATACGTCGCCTCCGCGATGTAGAATGTGTTCAATTCAAAAAGTGAAACTAACACATTATATAGGCCTATATGTCCATTACACACTGAATGAAACATCCCATGTCTTTATTTATTAAGTTTATTTTAATAGTAATAATTATGACTTACATTCAGTGAAGACCTAAAAGATCTTTTTTAAAGCATTTTAATATAGAAATGTTGGCCTTCAAACACTGGAAGTGTATAGGTAGTGTTAGCCTGCCTCCACCTAAAGTCGCTAATTAGCTTAGCTCAAACACTGGAAGCGTATAGGTAGTGTTAGCCTGCCTCCTACCTACAGTCATCAGAGAAACTCTTCAGCAACTCTAAACGCAAACCGGCGGGCCGATCTTCGTCTAAGAAAATTGAACACCAAGGATCCAACTGCTGGAGCCACAATGTCTCTGGGACTGGGTCTGGTCCTGCAGCTGGACTCTCTTTGTTGACTGGTACCTGAAGTAGACTGGTACCGCTCAGACTGGATCCCCTGGAGCCGGGCTGCAGAGTTTTGGTCCTCCAGGTCGGACTGCAGAGCTCTGGTTCTCAAGTTCTGGTCCTCTGGACCAGGATTCAGAGTTCTGGTCCTGCGGGTCGGGCTGCCGGCCTAGGGGTCGTCATGCTGAGTCTGCCAGCAGCAGACTCAGCAGCAGAAGAGAGTTTTGCTGGTGGCTACAGCCGAGCGGTCGATCCCTTCACTGGCTCTAATTGCCGCCGAGGGGAAACAGAGCCGACGCTCTCATCTGTGAGGAATGGCCGCCCATGATAACGACCCGGCTCTCCGCTCCGCCCCGAGCCTCCAGAACCAGAGAGTTCACACCGACACTGAACCCAGACCAGCAGCCAGCAGCCACTCCACCTGTAGTTCTTCATCCATTTATAATAATAATAATAATAATAATAATAACATCGCCAGTGGTGGACAGTAACGGAGTAAATCTACTGGAGTACTGTACTTAAGTACATATCCAGAGGATCTGTACTTTACTTAAGTATTAGATTTCTTTGGTACTTATTACTCTTACTTGAATACATTTCCAAGACAAATATTTTTACTGTTAGGCTACTCGAGTTCATTTCTAGGAAGGCTGAAAAGTACTCGTTACTTTCAGGTCTTTTTCTAAAATCCTATTGGACACAAGCTGTGTTTGTCAAAGAAGGAAACCCTAACCCCTAAAAGCAGTACATCAGTGCAGCTGCTTTCAAAGAGTTCATTCTCACTAACAAGAGTTAAAAGCTCCTTAAATTCATTTAGAAAAAATTATAGTAATTCATTGATGTGAAAAATAAGAAATTTACTCTTACTCTTGTTTTTACTTAAAGTAAATTTAAAAGCATGTACTTTTGGATACTTAAGTACCTTTAAAAGCAAGTACTTTTTTACTCTTACTCGAGTAACATGTGGACTGAGCTACTTTTACTTGTAATGGAGTAAGTTTTGACCGGTAGTATTTGTACTCTTACTCAAGTACTGGGGTCGAGTATTCTGTCCATCTCTGAACATGATGAATAATAATTATATCAAATATGTCAAAGAAAATAAAAACAGAAGTTTGTCTCCAAACGAGGCCCAAGAAACCATCCAATCATTTCATTCATATAGAACTCATGTTCACACACAGACACACACCCGGTGTGTTGGTCCACTGAGAATCACAACAACAGGTGACAGGTGTGTCTTACCTGTTGGCTCCGCCCCCCCAGCTGCTCGATGCGTTCGCCTGCTGGTGGGAAAGTGGGACCTCTCACTTTTACACGTTTGACAATGATAATTAAACTTTAATCATTTTGTTGCCCCAACTGTAAGCACTTTTATATCCAGGTTAAAAACATTTCTCTTTTCACGTGCTTATAGCTGAGCTCTTTTTAAAAACTTAAAACTTTATCTATTTTGTTTTATTTGCTCTTGCTTTTAACTCTGTTTTTATTCTGTTTTATGGTTCTCTTTTAAAAAAAAAAAAAAAAGTTTTGTCTTAAAGAAAAGCACATGCCTTGGTATGAAATGCGCTATATAAATAAAGATGCCTTGCCTTGCCTTTACTTCAGCGACAGAATGTGAGTTGATGTTTGAGTGTCTGCGTTACCGTTTCCTAGGTGACGGCTGGGCTAGGTCCTCGCTGACAACAAAAGAAAGAGTTTTGATTCATTCACACTAAATGTTTTGTGATGTCATCACTGCAGCTGGTTTCTGATTGGAGGATTCAGGCGTCACGGTTTTTCTCCACTGTTGTTGTTGTTGTTGTTGAGCAGCTGAGTTTCTTGTGTTGTGTGTTTAACAAACCACAGTGAAAGAAGTTTTTTCTCTGCTCTGATTGGTTGCTGCATATTTGACTGAACCGATTTTTTTTTGGATTTTTTTTAAGAGAATAAAAGTGAATAAAAGTGTTGAGCGTCGGTGTTGAGGCGCGTGGGGAAGAGGAGGAAACCTGCAGCAGCATCGATCCGGGCCGAGCGCTCGTGTCCTTGGAATCATCAGAGGACAACAGAGACGAAGACGGAGACGGAGCTGCTGCTGCTGCTGCTGCTCCTTGCACCGATGCTGCTGCTGTTGTTGTTTTCTGTTTGTTTGTTTCTCCTCCTCACTTTATCGATCAGCGGCTGAAAATCTGACAAACCGACCAATCCCAGCAGGCCCCGGCCAGATTTCAGGAAACAACCTTGGAGATGACGGAGAGAAGCATCAACGCTGCCGTGTTTATTAATTCATCACTGGCAGCTCACGAGCCGACGCTTCTTCTTTGACTTTTTCTTCTTTTTCTTTTTCTCCAACATCTCCGGGGTGAAATAAACTGACAGCTGAGTGAAGGGAGGAGGAAGAGGAGGAAGAAGAGGAGGAGGAGGAGGAGAAGGAGGAGGATGAGCGATCATTAGTCTGATGATCGCAGGGCAAACGTGTGAAAACACCTCGTAACTTTTGACCTTTTGATCGATTCCTGTTTCAGCTTCTCACTCAACGTTGGAAACAGAATATGAAGTCCTTATAACAACATCATAACTGTTTGTTAATGATCAGAATCTGTTGTACATTATTTATGTGTTTTATCATCTGAATAATTAGAATTAGTATAAACTTTATTGATTTTTCACAAAACAGATTAAACTCAGTGATTCACAAACTGAACAATTAAAAAAACATTCTGTAAAAACAGCAGATGCTCAAAATATGAAATATAAATAAATACAGAATAAACACAAATCTGTGAAAACAGTTTGATAAACACTTTTTATTGTTCATCTCTCTCTAAATTAGTGAATTTTGAAGTTTGATACATTACAATTCATGAATTAAATTATATTCTTTTAAATCATGTTGAGTTGACAATGATGAGAATTACAAACTATTAAATTATTGTCTTTGATGAGAAAAAGGAAACATTAAACATGGACATTTATACTTAATGTTAATAACTTTTGATTAAATACATGATGTGAATCACATGTTGATAAATGTTAATCCTGGGATTTTAAACTAAAATTCTAAAACTAGATTTATAACAAAAACTCACAATATGATAATAAAATAAATATATATGTATAATATAATAACATGATATAAAAATAACAATCATAAAAGTTACATTAACATTTGCAGAAGCTCTAATAAACACTGTTCATCAGTGAAGCATGAACTCGTGTTTATCAGTCTTTATCAGTTTTACTTCGATAATGTTTATTAAATATTATAAATGATCAATAATCATTATATGCTATTTAAAATTGAAATGATAAAAATCATTTGATTCATATGAAGAAAATGTTGTTTTTACACACATGAAGCTAAGGCTAACTGGTTAGCATGCTAATGATGGACTTTTGTAAACAGATGCTAATGCTAATGATTTCCAGAGCTGCTGAAAACTGAACTTTATGTTTTCATTTTACCATATTTTTTAATCTCAGAGGTTGTGCAGTTTGGATGAAGTTGAGTTTCTGGTCAAACGGAGATGTGGAGTAAAGAGGGAGTGGCTCCGGAGGTGGAGGTGGAGGTGGAGCTGGTGTCATTAGGACTCTGAGCTCCTCGTCCTGTTGAAGCTGCTTTTCACGACACTATTTATCTTTCTGGCTGCTCTAAGCCTCCAATTTGTAATGAGTTATTGGGCTGTTCCCTGATATTCCCCTGTGATTGAGCAGGAAGTATTCGGGACATGATTTATAGATGTTAATTGTGGTGTTTCAAAAAATTCACAATGGAGAAGAGGAGGAGGAGGAGGAGGAGGAGGAGGAGAAGAAGTGAGGTGAACATCTGGAGGAGTCATCAGCGGCCGAGCCAAGTCTCTGCTCCTGGGAGGGAAGTAAAAGCAGAGCTCAATGTGAACTAAGCTGCACCCCAGAGACCACCAAATATTTTCCCCTGTCAGCTCGGCCCCGGGCCCCTCGGCTCGGCCCCGGGCTTCCCCAACTCGGCTCAGCTCGGACCGGTTCGGCCCGGTTCGGCTCGGCCCGGCTCGGCCTGAACAAGACGTTTATTTGTGTGTTTGATATTAAAGTAGCAACACTGCAAAACCTCAAAACCTTTCCAAGAATATTTGTCTTATTTTTTGTCAAAATGTCTCATTTCTATTCAAAACTAAACTCTTTCCACTTAAAACAAGACTCATCGCCTAAAAATTTACTCGTTTTAGATAATTTTCACTTTTTCACAACAGTTTTTTGTGCTTGTAATCAGGGCAATTGCTAGGATTTCTGGGCCCCCTGTCCCCTGACTTTTCCACTTTTTTTTTCATAGACTACCTATGTATTATCATTTTTTATTAACTTTGTTTTGATGCTAATGCAGCATTACTCTGAGTATTAGTCAGTTTTCCACGATGCAGAATAATTCAGTCATAAAGATTAGACTACTGGGCTCTGGGCCCCTAGAATTACCATCACCTTTCTCCCCTATACAATGGCCCTGTTTGTAATAAGAAAGAAAAACTTGATCCACTATCAGATTTTTCTACTTATTTCAAGTGAAAATCTGCTTGAAAGAAGTGTCTAAAAACAAGCTGCTTTTTATGTGATGAGTCTTATTTTAATGTAGTGTGTGTGAATGTTAAGTAGAATGAGATTTGTTTTGACTAGAAATAAGACAAATATTCTTGGTAAGATTTTGAGTTTTTGCAGTGCATCAGGCCGGACATCAGTCGCCACCAGGAGGGAGGAGGAGAGGGGGGAGGAGGAGAGGGGGGAGGGAGGGAGAGGAGGAGGGGGGAGGATGTGAAAACAATATGTGTGTTTTTGTGAGCCACCTGCAGGTTGTGGGGACGTCGCTGCATCGAACCACGACTGAAGAGAAGTTCATGAAAACGAGTTGAAGTTCGTCCAGAGGAGCTAATGACCCCCCTCCTCCCCCCATCTCCCCTCTCCTCCCCCCTCCTCACCCCTCTGACTCCATCAGCGAGTCCATCCATAACCTCACATGTTTTCCACACACAGGGAGGGAGGGGCCGGTGATGATGACGGCAACGTTCCTCTGGTGTGAAGTGAAGCATTCTGGGAAACGACGACAACCAAGACGACAACGACGACATTCAGGAGGAAAAACATCGACAAGTGAAAACAAAAGGCCCAAAGTATAAAATATAAAAAAAAACAGCTTCATCTTCTTCATGAGGGGGAAAAATATAAAAGTACAAAATATAATAATAAATGATTAAAGTCAAATTCATTGAAATGAACAAAAAAAGGTTTTAATTTAAATGTATTTACATAAAAAATTAATTACATTCAGTAAAAACATGATGTTTAATTATAATACAATATATTTATACAATACAATATACAATATATTATAATGAACAGGAAGGTTTTTTTAAGACGGAAATTAAAGAGTGAATTTTTATTTATTTTAAAACATAAATTAAAACATTTCTTCTCAGAATCAAAACAGATTCTGACCTCTTGACCTCTGCAGGGTCACTTCCTGTCCTGTCACAATAAAAGCCTCTTCACATTCAGACTCTTTGTTTTTTTTTTTTTTACTTTTTCTCTGGTTTCGTGTTAATTCTTCTTTCTTTCTTTCTTTCTTTCTTTCTTTCTTTCTTTCTTTTTCTATCTATCTACCTTTTTCTATCTATCCATCCCCTCTCTCTGTCTCTTTCTTTCTTTTTTCTTCCCCCTTTCTCTGTCTTTTTCTTTCTTTCTTTCTTTCAAATTAAAACATTTCATCTCAGAATCAGAACCGATTCTGACCTCTTGACCTCTGCAGGGTCACTTCCTGTCCACTTCCTGTCCTGTCACAATAAAAGCCTCTTCACATTCTTCGTTTTTTTTTTTTTTTCCTTTCCTCTGGTTTCGTGTTAATTTGCATAAAACTCCACTCACACTGCCGAGGGACCGACAACCCCCCTCCCCCTCCTCACCCCCCCACACCGTCATTCATGTTGCACTCCAAAGGATTGTGGGAAGCTTGAGGATGATAAATGTATACACCCCCCCCCCCTCCTGGCACGAAGCTCCTCTAAGGTTCCCACTGAAATTAGTCTCTTTTCTTTCTGTTTTATTATGGTTTTAAACGCACCACCTGCCCCCCCTCCCCCTCCTCCTCCTCCTCTCAGGTTAGTCCTCCCCCCTCCCCCCTCCTCCCCCTGTTGGCCCCTCCTCTCTCGTTCCTCTCAACATCTTTTAAGTTGTGCAGCAGAACAGATGGCAGAACATGTAGCTGACCTAAAATACATTTCTCCTCTGGGAGGTGTTTCCAGCTCAATATGGCCGACTCCCTCCTATAAGCAGCGAGGACAGCGAGGAGGAGGACGGTGTAGTGTATTTTCTACCTCCTAAGTTGCTAAGTAATTTACCCTGAGCGTCATTGATGTGTTTAGTATGTTACCCACTTTAATTCTTTACTTTTACCTTTAGAACTATCTCACTACCTTCTCCAGGTGTGTTCCTTGTTTGCCTGAAAGTAATGACTGGTATAACGTGAACTAAAGGCTCTGTTCAGACTGAAGGCCATATTTTTAGGTTAAAGGTTAAGTCACTTTTTCTGGACATCTGTATTTGGCCTGTTTCATCTATGCTTTAGTTAGTCTAAAGGCGTAACTGACTGGTCAAGATGTCAAATAACAGAGGGTCATTTGGACATGTTAGGTTTTGTCTTAGCTTATGTCCATCTTGGTCAGTTACATCCAAGGTCTGGACTTTTGGCCAAGAGCCAGAGGTCTCATATTTGGCTCCAGAGACATCTCCAAGATTTGGCTTTTTGACACTATATCTTTTTTGCAATAAACTCTTTTCTACCATCTACAAAGAAGACGTGCCAGAGTGGTCATCTTTTTCATCAGCATAGACATCGAAATATACCACAACGGCGAGGAGTCAGCCTCCTTCTCTGCGCTGATGGAGATGTATGTGCACCGGGAGGCCGTGGGGCCGGGCAGAGCAGAGCAGCAGAACCTCCATCAGTGACATTTAGCAGCAGACAGAGGTTCTGCTGCAGGACCGACCGGTATAAATATCCTAGCAGGTGATCCGGCTCCTGGCAGGGATTTATTTCTTGGCTCGGAGCTGCAGCTTTTCTTCCCGTCCTCGCTCCCCCAGGGTTCCTCACACAAAGCCAGCACTGCTGTTTATTTTCTATCTATACTGTTTATTACATATGGAGCCAAAGCATAAAAATAAAATACGATACGACGCCGGAGCTGGAGCTGGAGCTGGAGCCGGTCTCGCCCAGTGTCAGTTTCACTCTGCTGCGCTGTGGGATCCACACTCACACATCAGAGTCTACTGAACCAGAACCAGAACCAGAACCAGAAACAGGACCAGAACCAGAAACAGAAAAGCAGTTTTTAACATACCAGGTGTTTGAACTTGTGATTGGTGCAGAGAACAAGAAGGAGCCATGACATCACAAAAACATAATACGTAATAACTAAATATATTGTATAAAATATATTAAACCATGTAACAGTGAGTTCATTCTGGACTATGACGTTCAGGTGATGATCAGCATCACCATCAGATACTTTATCAAGTTATTGAAAAACATAAAACATTATTTTTACAATCAATGAATCAGAGAAAACAAGCTCATTAACTGTAATTTTTCTAAGATGAAACTGGTTTGTTTGTTTATTTACCTGTAAATAAACATTATTCACCATTTCTTTCTTTCTTTCTTTCTTTCTTTCTCTATCTTTATCTATCTACCTCTTTCTATCTATCCATCCTCTCTCTCTGTCTCTTTCTTTCTTTCTTTCTTTCTTTCTTTCTTTCTTTCTTTCTTTCTTTCTTTCTTTCTTTCTTTCTATCTACCCCTCTCTCTCTGTTTTTTCTTTCTTTCTTTCTTTCTGCCCTTCTCAATCTCTATCTACCTCTTTCTATCTATCCATCCCCCTCTCTCTGTCTCTTTCTTTCTTTCTTTCTAAACACATTCCGATGTTTCAGGACTACATCTGTCAGTTTATTGTTTTATCATCATCATCATCACCATTATATTATTATTATTATCATCATGTTTCTAGTTGTTTCCGTCAGGACCTGGTGAATAAACCAAACTGGATTCCTGGAGGTTGAACAGGTGACGTCGCTGCTTGGTTTCTGATCATTCATTTATTCATGAATATATTTCAGTTGTCTACTCTGAGGTGGTTTGTGTGTGTGTGTGTCTCTGGGTCGTGGCCCCGTGAACTCGTCGTGTGTTTTCACCAGAGTTTGACTTGTTGTTATTTACCACTTCACGAGGTCAAACACAGTCTCAGAGCTC
This sequence comes from Trachurus japonicus, assembly GCF_045865225.1. NCBI lineage: Eukaryota > Metazoa > Chordata > Actinopteri > Carangiformes > Carangidae > Trachurus > Trachurus japonicus. Next base: position 4,203,186 of record NC_140916.1, read on the forward strand.
GGCATCGAACCTGCGGCTCCAAACCACATCAGAGCGTCAGCAGAGAGTCAGAGCGGAGTCATCGACCTCCGACCACGCCCTGAACCTGACCTCCTCCTCCTCCTCGTCCTCCTCCTCCACTAACTGGAAGCAGAGCTCAGATAATGTCACCAAGATGTGAGGAGACAAAGACGAGCGGTGACGGCGGTGGATGTGTCGTTGGACGTTTTCCCGCCTCCTCCGTGTGTGGGACGAACGCCGTGATTTATGACGCGGACGCCGTCGTCTGGCAGGCGGAGCGGTGATTATTGTCTGACGGAGCAGAGATGAGGCGAAGGACGACTCTGATGGCCTTTTGTCTGGGGTCGAACTGAAGGAACGTGAACAGGAAAGAATCTGATCTGGCAGGAAAGTGTGAGAAAATGAGAGAAGGTCCAGAGATGCAGGATCCTCCTGCAGAGTGTCTATCTATCTATCTATCTATCTATCTATCTATCTATCTATCTATCTATCTATCTATCTATCTATCTATCTATCTATCTATCTATCTATCTATCTATCTATCTATCTATCTATCTATCTATCTATCTATCCCCTCTTTCTTTCTTTCTTTCTTCCCCCTTTCAGAAAGCAGCATTCTCCAAATCGCCGACTTTACATCCTCAATAAACATGTTAAAAGCCTGGTGTCAGAACGTTTTTTGGTCTCAATCGATAGTTTCTACCCCCGCACACACTCTGAGGGGGGTGAATTTTTTTTAACTCTATCGTTTTACTGTTATTAGGTTAAAACTCTGGCCAACTAGGGCGCGGACACGTTGAGTGACAGGTCCGAGCAGCTCCGTGGACAGCTGCTTCAAGGCCAGTGGGCTGGTTCTCGGCCGGCCAATCCAACATGGCGCTGTTCAGGCCGCCATATTTGAGTCACAAAAACGACTCCCCAAAACCAATGGGTGATGTCACGGATGCTACGGCCATTCTTTTTACAGTCTATGCTTTTTACTTCCTTCCTTCCTTCCTCTCTTCTTTCTTTCTTTCTTACTTTCTTTCTACCCCTTTCTCTGTCTTTTTACTTCTTTCTTTCTTTCTTTCTTTCTTTCTTTCTTTCTTTCTATCCTTCTCTATCTCTATCTATCTACCTCTTACTATTCATCAATCCCCCTCTCTCTGTCTCTTTATTTCTTCCCTTCTACCCCCTTTCTCTGTATTTTCTTTCTTTCTTTCTTACCCCTGTCTCTTTCTTTATTTCTTTCTACCCCTCTCTATCTCTATCTATCTACCTCTTTCCATTTATCATCACCCTCTCTCCGTCTCCTTTTCTCTATTTTTCTTCTTTCTTTCTTCTGTCCCCTTTCTGTCTTTTTACTTCCTTCTTTCCTTCTTTTTTCTTTCTTTCTTTCGCCCATAGAAAGACATTCATCTCTCAGCCTTCAAGTTTTATGTTTTAGCTTTAGCCTTTTTCAAAATTGCCTCAGCAGTTTCCTCAGCTAACTCAGCATTGTTTCAACAATTTCATCTGCTCATTCAGCAATAGCGTTCAGCTAAAGCTCTGCTTTCAGCATTTGCATGCATTTCCTGCAGGAAATGCTTTCTTTTTCCAGTTTTTAATGCTTTTGTTATTAATGTGCAATGTCCTTTTTAAAATTAAAATTAAAAATAGCATGTTGGCTTTAGCCTCAGTCTGCTTACGTAAGTAAGATTTCACGTTAGCTTCATCCCTGGCTTGTCGGCATGATAGCATGTTAGCTCAGAACTAAATCATGATGTATGATTTGAGCTGTAGACTGTTGTTTGTTTTTGTTGCCACTAGCAACTCAAGACAGAATTCCGAGCTCTCCGGTTGGCTGTCGTTGTAACGTCTCCCCTGAAACTTTTGTGTCTCAACAATTCTTAGGTTTGACTTTTTAAAGAAAAGTTAAGTTAAAAGTCATTCTGGACTCAGGAGGAGAGTCTCTCTTTGATCCAACTGTGAGTTCAGTGAAATTTCCAGTTGGGTTTAATGAATGAGTGACAGAGTTTTACAGCAGGAACCAGGACGCCTGAACTCACCGCTCTGTGTCGTAGTATTTTCCTGAACAGAGTTTTTACTGCAGAGGAAACGAACACGGAGCTGTTGTTCTCAGGTTTTACTCTCTGCTGTTTGTTTTCTGTAGCTTTGATGGTTTTCCACTTCTGGGCCACCGTAGCTACAGTCCTGTTATGACTTCCTGTGCAGCTGATGACCACACACACACACACACACTCACACACTTAACACAGTCCATCTGAGCATGTTGTCAATAAAACAGGGACAGGTGAGTGAGTGATGCTTTCACTCATTATGAGGAGGAGTGAAGTTATTCCGTGTCGTTCCGGGGTTACGGCTCAGCGGGGAACCATAACCTTTATCTAACGGTTCCTGGTTCTCTCTGGACCTTCTGAGTGTGGAGCCTGTAACTCCGTCTTTAACGGGCTGCTGAAATTATGACACAGAGGAAATGGAGCTGCCGAGTCCCAGAGCAGAGAGAGCAGCATGTTCACCACAGGTCTGAGCACCACCGTCAGAACCAGACCTGGACCTGGGCTGTGTCCTAATCCCCCCTACTCTCTATCTAGTGACCAGGCCATTTTGTAGTGGTGTCTGAATGTTTAGTGATTATTAATGTTCACTATAGTGACTGAATCTATCCCACAATTCACCGCGAAATGTAGTGAACATCCGATGGTCACTAACCGGAGCAAGATATCCCATCATGCATTGCGGTCACGGATGGCCGTTACCACACCGGCCCAGAGCGACCGGTGTAGCTACCAAATGAATGAAGTAGTGACCGGTGTAGCTACCAAATGAATGAAGTAGTGACCGGTGTAGCTACCAAATGAATGAAGTAGTGACCGGTGTTGCTACCAAATGAATGAAGTAGTGACCGGTGTAGCTACCAAATAAATGAAGTAGCTAGTGACCGGTGTAGCTACCAAATAAATGCAGTAGTGACCGGTGTAGCTACCAAATAATGAAGTAGTGACCGGTGTAGCTACCATAGACATATAAAGAGTAGACGCCGCATCGAACGCTGCGCCGTGAGAAATGCGGCCGCCATCTTGAACCGGTCATTCTACTCAGTCGAGCAGCAGAAGTAACAGGATGCAGAGCACTGTGCAGCATATTATTTCTGTTCTAATCAGCAGAAAACCATCGAAAACAGCTGGCTCTGGGGATTACTTTTCACTAATAAGATTGAACATTACTTGTATTGGTTGCATTTTGTGAATCGAATATTTATTTATTTATTCTCTCTCCTCCCTCTCTCTCTCTGACCTGATATGAATTGATTCTCTGGTTTATATATATTTTTATTTTCTCTAACATATAGCTTTTATCTCTATATATTTATTCATTACAGGAATGCTGCTCTCTGATCAGTTGCTGCTCTCTACGGGCTGTTATTTCCATAGACATATTTATGTAAGGGATAATGTATAGTTCGGAGGTTGTTATGGAGAAATAAACCCCGACAGGTTGTATGGAACCCCGACGCGAAGCGGAAAATAATTAATTTGAAACATAATTCTGATCAAAATACGATTTTCATTGATTTAAAATTGCATAATTTAGCGAATCTGCAAGACCGGTCACTTCCGCTGTTTTGCCGAGCCTCCTCCCGTTCGTGCATTTGAAGCCTTTGATAATCAATCAGTGGATCGATAGATTACCATACACGTGTTACGATGTGTGTATTGTGTGTAGTCGTATCTGTCATAAACAAGAGATTAACTTTACTGTTTACGGGGTGCGTTTGTGTCGCGGAGTCGCGGTCCGACCGAGACGAGAGGAGAGCTGACACCGGGTCAGAGGCTCTGATCAGCAGGCTTGGTTTCCAGCAGCGATGTGGATGGAGCCTCCACTCTCCTTGTAACAGGTTACAAGTCATTTATCTAACATCACTATTAGTCCGAAGCTGTTTAATGACGGTAAAAATGAAACACAAGGTAAATATCCTGCAGTTTCTCTTTTCTGTGCTGCGCTGATCAGAGCGCTGTCCCTAGCAACGGTCTGTTATACTTGACGACGGTCCGTTATACAGAAATAACAGACCGCAGAACGCAGCGCTGGACCAATCAGAGAGCAGCATTCAATAGAGCCGTGTAATAATTCTGTATAATGAATGGTTGTCAAGTGTAACACACCGTTGCTAGGGACGCCGCTCTGATCAGCGCAGCACAGAACAGAGTAGACTATGCAGGATATTTACCTTATGTTTCATTTTTACCTTCAGTAAAAACCTTGGGACTAATAGTGATGTTAGATAAATGACTTGTAACCTGTTACAGAGAGAGTAGAGGCTCCTTCCACATCCTGGCTGAAAACCAAACCTGCTGATCAGATCAGAGCCTGTAGTCCGCGACACAAACACGCCCCAAACCTATAATATCTTGTTTATGACAGATAAGACTACACACATTGTAACATATATGTGATAATCCATCGATCCAGTTATTGATTATAAAAGGCTTTGTTGAAAACAAATGGGAGGAGGCTCAGCAACACAGCGGAGAGGAGACCAGACATGCAGATGTGCTAAATTATAACATTTATAAATCGATAAAAGTAGTATTTTGATCAAAATTATGTTTCAAATGAATTATTTCACTCGTACGCCGTGTAATAGGCGGGATCATGTTCAGTAAGTTATTGATTAAATGCACTGACACTAGTGAAACTATCAATTGCACCTACCAAACAGATACATTGAGTGGAGCGGTAGACCGGTCCAAGATGGCGGCCCCACCGCTCGTCAGCGCCAATAGGCCCAGCGTTCGATGCGGCGTCTACTCTTTATATGTCTATGGTAGCTACCAAATGAATGAAGTAGTGACCGGTGTGTTTCCAGCTGCCAGAGTTGTCTTCCACAGACTCCTACAACAAACGTCGGAGCAAATTTCCTAACAAGCGTTATAAACTGACCACAGACTCTGGATAGCGAGGCTAATTTATGTTAGCCCGTCTATGAGATTTTACATTATACGTTAGCATTAAGCTAGCGGACTTTATGCTTAGTTGTGACACGTTGTGAACGTTGTTTCAAACTATGTGGGTTTGATTGAACATCTTTGATGCTTACCGCTTAATATATTGCTTTCCTCCTCTTTTTATGTTGGTACCTACCATGGTTGTGTCCATGGTAACTACACCGGCCGTTAGGATCACGGTCGGAACGTTTTAATTACGCAACGTAATACGTCATTAACTGTGCGGCGGAGTAGTGTCCGAAAGTGTTTTTTTATTTGACCAGTGAGTCCACTATATAGTCACTATATTGAATTCACTATGTAGTGAGTAGGGAGGAGGGAATGAGGGAGGGATTTTGGACACAACCCTGGACACTTGTGATGATGATGATCCCTGTATTTTACTGTAGCTGTTCAGTTTCCTGTTCACTTCCTGGTTGATCACATGGATCAAATTGATCTGAGGTTGTTTGTTTGCTTTTTTATTGTTGCTCTTATATTTCTTATATCGTTTCTTTTTTTATTGTCTTCTCAATAACACAGTCTGTACAAACATACATAGCTTACATAGCTACCAACCAACCTATACATTACATACCAATTTTGTCGCCATGGTCACTATAATAACGGTCAAGGTTTGGTTTGATTTAGGAAAAGATGGCACATTAGAGATAACATCAGACACAACAACAATCATGGACAATAATAGAAACAAAACTGCTATTTTTATCTCTTTATACTACATCTACGGTGGCCCTGAGGGGGGGACACAGTAAAACAAGGGACTGGGCCAGGGACAAGATATCACATGATTCACATGTTATTGAGATAGAGATTCACCGAAAATTCAGCCACTGAAAATTTTCGGTCGAAAATGGCCAAAAAATGAAACAACACGTAAAAGGATGTTGTGATAACACAAGCAAAAACCGCGGCCAGCACGAGTCTGCCTGGATTAGAGCCAACATGTCACCAACATCTGAAATCCCTTTACTGCCGAAAATGTCGACATCGGTATCGGCGAGTACTGGAGTCCAGGCACCGATCTGAAACCACGAGTATCTGTTTAGCAGTTAGCTCCGTTAGCGGCTACAGTCGATCTCTGCAGCGGTCCGTCTAAAAACTAAATGATAAGCGCTATAAATAACCCGCATACTTGTTGTTCTGCCTAGGTATATCTCTGTTGTTGAAGTTTAACGTTACTTCTCAGAGTTGAAAAAATTAAACAAACAACCTATAGCCTACACCAGAAAAGTTTTTAAAGGAATTGTTATATTTATATCATATGTAATTTTACAGTCTTCCAGCAGCCAGTAACAGGCCAGTCAGTTATAGGCCCGTAGGTTATTCATGAGTGGGGTCAAGTAAAACATTTTATTTAGAATTTTATTTTATTTTATATTACATTTTTTATTGATTTATTCATTGAAGCATGAATATTAATTCATGCAATTGCAATGCCTTTATTTTAGGCTACACAGTAATAGCCATAAACGCAACAGTACTAGAAATTGGCAAAATAATTTCTTCCAGTGTTTTGGTTTTCCTTTGTCGGCCATGGATTCTTCATTTTCGGTTTCAGCCATTGATCATGATTATTGATCATATGGACTGTTAGCTTAGCATTCTATTTTAGCCTGGTCCGTCACTTAATTGTGTCCCCCAGAAACACATCTGTGAGTTTTTGTAGCAGGTTTAGTATTTTTGAAAGCGTTGGGCCTTCAGGGCCACCATAGGTTTAAGATAACATTACACGATCTTCATTGTCATGGTTACAGCAGGTCGAGAACAATAGAAACTTTATCCTCTGTCACTTTGCTCCCGTGCGACCAGTAGATGTCGCCTGGCAACAGAGTCACGGTAACGAGCGGGGGGGGCTCGTTTGCTTCAGGTGAAACTGAGTCTCCAGTGAAATTAGAGCTACAGCAAAGTGAAGTTGTAATGACGCACAGAACATGTTCACTCCAGTTCACTAATTAGGAGTGTGCATCACTTCCACAGTCAGATCTCTGGACCAGCTCCATGTGCTCGTCCAAATCATCTCAATAAACCTCTGAAGCAGCTTATTGATCGTTGCCGGGAGGAACAGAGACTCGGCTCTGCAGCTCCAGGTCTGTTGCAGCGCATATTTCCTGCTTTAACTCGTACTAAAGTTCATGTTGAACATGTGACTGAGGGATCTCTTCCACCCCGTGTTATGTTGGCAGTGGCTCCGAGCGCCGAGGCCAAGAAATATGGTCACAGTTCCGTATTTATTTTCGACATTTTTTACAGCTGGAAGTCAGAGTTTCCTGCTTTCTTACATTTCTGGAACGCAGCTCCACATATTTAATGTCTGAGTGTTTGTTGGCAGCAGCAGCAGAGGTAATGGAGGAGTGTTGAGAACAGCGGTGGCAGAGTTCCTCTCTGGCTGGGCCGCGGCCAGGAGCTGCCAGCTCAGCCTCTCTGGATTTCACATTAAGATCGCCCACCGAGATCCAGCAACCAGAAAAAACTAAAGGCTGAATAACCTTCAGCTGCTGACAGAGCGAGTGAGCGTGCTCCGACGCCGGGACACGCCCCCCTCCTTCACTCCAGGTTATTATCTCATCACTCCAAAATACCAGTCATTACCGAGCCGGCCCGGGAGGGAAATGAGGACTTAAGGCCGAGAGGAAAGAAAAACACACAGCGAGTATATGGAGGACCAGGTGTGTCCACGTCAAACAGGAAGTTCAAGTTACGATGAATTAATAAAAACTGTCAAACACGTTGGTCTCTGAAGTTCAACTCTGAGGAGCAGCGACGACATAAACACAGCCTCAAACATTTACACTGTTACATCAACTTTAATATCAAACTGTAAAAACCGAGTTAGAATTTAAACTTTAGACTTTAATAGACTGTGGACGTCTGACCTGGATGTGGACGGTGTCTTGTCCTCGAAGCGTTTACATTCAAGTCTTCAGCTGTTCCTGATGTGTCACATAGTTCCTGTCGCCTAGCAACCAGGACAAGAAGAAAGTCTCTACAGAAACCTTTTTGTTTTAAAGGTCCTGGTTTCAACAGTTGAACATTAAACTCGTCTGTTTGTTTGTTTTAAGTTTCACATTTCTGAAGGAGTCTCAGGAACGAGACGGTCTGCTTCTGCAGGTCCAGAGTCCTCCAGAGGACCTGGTCTACTGAAGACCTGGTCTACACAGGACCTGGTCTACAGAGGTCCAGATGTTCAAACCCCTGGAGGAGCTGCCATGTGTCACCTGCTTTTATTTTTCATCTTTTATCTTTTATTTCATCTGTTTGGTCTTCTTGATTGATTGATTGATTGATTGATTGATTGATTGATTGATTGATTGATTGATTGATTGATTGATTGATTGATTGATTGATACAGATGTTGCTGATGACATCACCACCGTATCCGTCCACTGTGTGTTTCGACCATAGACTGTAAAAAGAATGGACGTAGCACCGTGACGTCACCCATTGGTTTGGGGGAGTCTGTTTTGTGCCGGTGTAGGTACCAAATGTGTCCGGGGCCGCAACTGGTGATGACGTGGCACATCGTGATTGGTCGTGGTGGTGTAATGCAATTACTTGGACGCTACCGCGGATGTTGGCGAAGTTAGTCACTTGGCCCCATAGTAAATATTGGACTCATCTGTCATAAGCCACAACTCTTCTGAACAGTTTGACATGAAAATGGCAATTTTCTACGGAGCCCGTGATATATCATGGAATAAAAAAAATATAATTTGTGGCCACGAAATAGCAAGTCGTTCCCACAAAATAGTAAGTCGTTCCCACGAAATAGCAAGTCGTTCCCACGAAATAAGTAAGTTGTTCCCACAAAATAGTAATTCGTTCCCACGAAATAGTAATTTGTGGCCACGAAATATTAAGTCGTTCCCACGAAATACCTAATTCGTGGGAACGAATTACTATTTTGTGGGAACGACTTACTATTTCGTGGGAACGAATAAGATATAACGTGAGCACGAAATACTAATGTACTCCTGGACACATATGCGCCTGGTCCCGACCAGGTTATGTTCAGAGTTTAATCATAAAATATATATAAGTGCCGCTGTTTCATTATTTTAACCTATTTACAGCTGCGTCACCTTTACTTTGAAAGTCCAGTGGAGCTGAGCGTCAGGAGCTTATTATATATTAGGCTATAGCCTATATATGTCATTTTATATACAGTCAGTCACCGCTGAAAGAAGTTGTGCGCTATAGGCAATAGGCTACTTGATCAAAGGGCAACTTAGGTCCGCCCACCAAGAATAGGCTTCCTTCGCATTACAGACCACGGTGATCCCCTTATTGCAGCGACCTGGCTCTCAATAGTCTATAGTCTACAGGACACCCCCCCCCCTACAGGTCTTCCAGTCCGTGACTTTTCCTAAATATGTGTGTTTAATGGTTTCTGAAGCTTACAACTTATTAAAATGAAACACACTCGATTTCTGAGCAATTATACCTCGCACCGGCTGTTCCTATGTGGCTATATTTATTTTTATATGAGGAGAGAGCGAGAGAGAGAGAGCGAGAGTGTATACGGGCAATACCTGAAACAGCGGTTAGAAAAGAAAAAGGATACAGGATATGTCCAGGAGACTCATCGGGACGTGAGGGAGGGGGGATTGGTTGGTGGCTCAGGTAGTGATGAGGAAATTGTAAGCTGCATCTGTCAGATATACGCATCTGTCAGCTGTCAGCTGACGTGTGCTCCGTGCAGATGTAACGGAGGTGCGCGGAGCTCCGTTACACAGACACTTCACAAACTTTATTTTGTGGGCTCAGGACAGACTAGATCATGATTAGTCTGTGTTAGATATAAAGCGCCATATGTATAGCCTACTCACTCTCGGTCATAATGATTATTGAATTATAACGTAATAATAGCCTAATTATCTCGGCTGCTGTCCAGTCCGGTAATAACAGGTTTCTGTGGGCGTGGAGCCTAAACTACGTAGTATCCAGGTAGAACAACTGTAAAACACTGGAGTTGATAACAAACTGACCTAGAAAAAATAAAAATCCAGTGAACAGCGACATCGACTCTTGACATGAGAGCAGCACATGTGTCCAGATGCGTCACTTTCAGCTGTAGGCAGAAGTGTGTGCTGCAGGTGCAACAAGCGGTGCTGTAACATCACTCAGTCTAACCCCCCAACCACATCCAATCAAGACCCCAACACAACATAATATGAAGAAGGACTAACACTACTAAAAATTAAATATTATTTTTTCCACTTACAGAACTGTTTGCGACTGGAAACAATGTAATTACACATGACGAGACCGCTGTGGCGTTTTAAGGGGGATTAGAATGTTGGCGGTTCTAGTGTTAATACACACATTGACACAGGCTACGCACACACGAGCTACCCACAGACACACAGCAGAGGGGCCGAGGCGGCACGGAGAAATGCACATCTGGTGGCGTGCCCCCTCAGTGGGTGCTCAACCTGGTCAGTGGGTGGCCGGAATCGGCGCATATGTGTCCAGGAGTAGGATTACTATTTCGTGCGCACGTTCTATCTATTTCGTGGGAACGAAATAGTAATTTGTTCCCACGATTTAGGTATTTCGTGGGAACGACTTAATATTTCGTGGCCACAAATTACTATTTCATGGGAACGAATTACTATTTTGTGGGAACGACTTACTATTTCGTGGGAACGACTTGCTATTTCGTGGGAACGACTTGCTATTTCGTGGGAATGACTTGCTATTTCGTGGCCACAAATTATATTTTTTTTATTCCATGATATATCAAGGGCTCCGTAATTTTCAGACGGACACATCAGGAGAAAATCCACTTTGTTCAAGACCTGTCTCTGTCTCAACAACACACTCTCGCCAGATTTGGCTCAGATCTCCTAGGCAACGTCAAACAAACGATCATGACAGCCCCCGCTAGTTACAGTATTTTAATCATTTTCGTCACTGTTAGCTGTGTAAATGTTTAATGTTATCATTAGAAAATATAAATAGCTCACTTTCGTCTACCTACAACTTTTATAAATCCTCACGACCAATCACGATGTGCCACGTCATCGCCAGTCGCGGCCCCGGACAAATCTGACAGCTCGGACACATTTGGTACCTACACCAATACTACGGGGATTTGAACGGCGCCATCTTGGATTTTAGGTGGAGTCTACTTGCCATATTTGGAGAGGTGCGGCGGTTAGCCGGCCGAGAACCCGCCCACTGAACTCGAAGCAACCAATTAACGGCCGGTAAACTGTCTGTGAACCTGACACTCAACGTAATTTATGCATGAATTTGAGGCCTAAACGCTAAAACGGTTGTGGTACAAACACAGTGTTCACGGAGGTGGAAACTATCGGTAGAGACCAAAACAATAAAATGTACCAGGCTGTAAATATGTTTTTTTAAGCTGTAAAGTCGGCTATTTTAACATGGGGCTCAATTGGAGTTGCTCCCTTCTGGTCCCAGCCCCCAGAGGCCGGACGGAGAACTGCAGCTTTTTAAACGCGGAAGTGGTCTTCACTTGGAGAACCCACAACTCCCCCCTTGGTTTCGACAGCCTCGATCCTCCGTAGCCGTAGCGACAGGAAGCAGCTCATGCAGGCGGTGGGTGGCTGCTGCTGCTGCTGGACCCGGGCTTTTTTTTTTTTTTACTGTTGCGTGGACGCCCAAACGGAGGAACCTGATTGGATGCCAGCTCTGAGCCTCCTCCTGCTCCATCCTCCATCCTTCATCCTGAGCACTGAGCTCCACAACTCTCTGATGATTTACGAGCCAGAGCAGCAGAGTTCAGGGTGGATCCACGCCAGCGACAAGCCCCCTTTTAACACCAGCTTTGTATTCTAATGACCCCCCCCCCCCCCTTGCACACCAATCCATTTTCTGTCCATTAGCAGCAGCGGCGGCAGCTACTATACCGCCGCCGCCACTGCTAATATTCTTTAATTCACTCCACAAAGGGGGAGATTGTCCGGGGCCTCGCTGCACTTAATGCCTGCAATTACATCAGGTTACACATCCTGAAGTGACCCCCGGGGAGAGGAGAAACCCCCCCACCACCACCACCGCCCTCCTAATCTGCCCCGGACCATCCAAACACCTGACGGGGGCCGGCGGCGAGCAAGCCAGAGTGTGAGTGCGACTCCTCTCTCTCGCTCTCTCTTCCATTAAGAAGTAAAACATGTTGGAATGTGACGGACGGCGCAGATGGCCGACGTCCCTGAAAGAAAAGCTGCAGCCAATTAGAGCGACACAATACGAGTTCTGTCCCAACTCGGAGCAGGAGGAGGAGGAGGAGGAGGAGGAAAAGGAGGAAAAGGCTGCGAGTGTTGGTTTATGGAGCTTATTTATTGCCTTATAACTCAGAAATCAAATTAGTTCATATTGAGGAGGTCGAGCTCAAACTCACACTGATTGATTTCCCTTCAGCGGGGCCGAGTCGATACGAGAGAAGAGACGGGACGGGGCCAAAGAAAACAGGAGGGTTCAGGGCCTGCAGGGGCCCCGGGACCAGAGGAGGAGGAGGAGGAGGAGAATGGAGGAGGAACGAAGTGGGGGAAGAAGAGGAGGATCAGGAGTAGGAGAAAGCAGGATGAAGAGGAGCAGGAGCAGGAGGAGGAAGAAGATGGGGAAGAAGAGGAGGAGAAAGCAGGATGAAGAGGAGCAGGAGGAGGAGGAGGAGGAGGACAAACTGTCTACCATCAATTAGGACCACAATGGAAATAAGCCTTTGGGCTTTATTGTGTTTTTAATCCTTTTGAACACTTGTCTAATGTTTTTAATAAAGTTTTCAATCAATCAATCAATCAGACAAGAAGGTATTGGAGGAGGAAAAGGAGGAAGGAAGATAAGGAAAAATAAGAGGGTTAGGAGGTCGGGAAGGAGGAGGAAGGAGGATGAAGAAGAAGAAGAAGAGGAGGAGGAGGAGGAGTTTGGATGCTTAAGATTAAATTTTACAAGTTCATGAATGAAAAAGTTCACTCACTGAAAATTAATTAAATCAGATTAAAAACATTTTTTATTGATCAGATAAAAATCTGCTGTTATTAAAACCAACAGGAGGAGGAGGAGGAGGAGGTGGAGGAGGAGGTGGAGTGGACGTATCAGAGGCCGTGGCGCTGGGTGGTGGTGGTGGTGGTGGCGTTGGGGGTGGGGCCTGGGGGGGCGGGGCCAGGGCTGTGTGCTGTTCATTACAGGTGATAAGTGGCCACAGAGGGGCCGGCTCTGGAGCCAGAGGAGGATCCGGGGCCGTTATAGAGCCGCGAGGAGACGCCTCCCTCCTCCCCCCGCGGACCCCGGGGGCCACCGGCCCCACGCCGCCTGTTCCTCCACGGCAGCGGCCCCGGGAGGGAGCCAGAGAGAACCGCCAATTACACGAAGGGAATAAAGAAGAGGAGACGCAGAGGGAGCTCCATAAAGAACTGCTCCTCCTCCTCCTCCTCCTTCTCCTCCTCACACTCTACACGGCTGCCGGGACCGAGCCGACAGAGAGCCGACCACCAACCATGACATCACACAGGTCAACCACCAATCAGAGAGGAGGAGGAGGTTTGTCTCTTTGCTCCGAGGTCGCCTCAGTTCAAACATTCACTTTGACTCTGTGTGATTGTGATTAAGCCTGTGCATATTCTCATTTGTCCAGGTCATAGTATCTCAAAGGAATTTTGCTTTCGAGTTGCTTTTGATTGAAAATTCCTTTGAGAGATTGTGTTTAAAAAATCTCAACAACGTTCAGAGGAAACTTCTTCTTGTGTCCATCGAGCTGAGGAGCCACAGAGAAGCAGAAAAGGGACCACTCTCTCTGTGCTTCACATGAAAACTAAACGTTGAACAGTCAGAGTTCAAAAAGGGGGGAAAAAAACAACAACATAAGAACATACAATTTTTAGAAATTAAAACAAAACCCCAGATAGTAAGAAATTGGAAACATAAACATACAATAAAAAGCAAGAAAGTAAAATAAGATTCCAGGGGCCACATAGAACCATGAGCCACAGGGCTACATATCCACCTTTTCCTAACGTCAAAAACGTAAGCTGTTTTGCTCTTCCGGTGGAATTTTATGTTTATGTCTCCATGGTTTCATAGTCATGGTAAATGCATGGATTTTTTTTATTTTTTTAATGAAAATCTGTAAAACGCATGGATCATCACAGCAGCTTTTAACAATGAATATCACACAAATTGACATCCATGTTAAAAGCCAGCGTTAATAGATCCATGCGTTTACCGCAACTAGACAGACAACGACTGAAAACCATGGAAATGTAAACGTACAGTTCCACCGAAATAGTAAAACCGGCTTCCGGTTTTGACCAAAGATGACGTTCAGAAACTTGTGGATATACAGGGGGCCACATTGAACCAGGGGCCACATAGAACCAGAGGGCCACAAATAAACATTAGTTTAGTTTATTAGTTTAATAAGGGACAGTTTGCAATTACATTAATCATTTGCAGAAAAAAAATGAAGAGATGGTTGCACCAGATTTAGCTCACAGCTAATTTTCATCTGTAGTCCCTGTAGAACCAGGGGGCCACATATAACCAGGGGGTCACAGAACACCAGGGGCCACATAGAACCAGGGGGCCACATATAACCATGGGGCCACAGAACACCAGGGGCCACATAGAACCAAGGGGCCACATATAACCATGGGGCCACAGAACACCAGGGGCCACATAGAACCAAGGGGCCACATATAACCAGCGACCACATATAAACATGGGGCCACATATAACCAGGGGGCCACATATAAACATGGGGCCACATATAACCAGGGGGCCACATATAAACATGGGGCCACATCGAAGTAGGGGGACACAGAACACCAGGGGCCACATAGAACCGAGGGGCCACATATAACCAGGGGGCCACATATAAACATGGGGCCACATAGAACCAGGGGGCCACATAAAATCATGGGGCCACATAGAACCAGGGGGCCACATATAAACATGGGGCCACATTGAAGCAGGGGGCCACAGAACACCAGGGGCCACATAGAACCGAGGGGCCACATATAACCAGGGGGCCACATATAAACATGGGGCCACATAGAACCAGGGGGCCACATAAAATCATGGGGCCACATATAACCAGGGGCCACATAGAACCAGGGGGCCACATAGAACCAGGGGACACATATAACCAGGGGCCACATATAACCAGCGGCCACATAGAACCAGTGGCCACATAGAACCAGGGGCCACAAAGCACCAGGGGGCCACATATAAACATGGGGCCACATATAAACATTAGTTTAGTTTAGTTTATTAGTTTAATAAGGGACAGTTTGCAATTACATTAATCATTTGCAGAAAAAAAATGAAGAGATGGTTGCACCAGATTTAGCTCACACCACATTGAACCATGGGCCACATATAAACATAATAATACATAATAATACATTTTATTTGTAACGCACTTTATATTTACCAAAAAATCTCAAAGTGCTACAACAGCAACCAAAAAAGAAAAATAGGTTAAAAACAAGACTTAAAAACAGTTATCTTGAGCGGGCAATTACAGATTAAAAGATTTTTTAAAAAGGTAAGTTTTGAGGCCCTCAAAATGGGGCCACATAGAACCAGGGGCCACATATAAACATGGGGCCAGTCACAGCTCAGTTCCAAGCTGATTGTTTCTTGTGAATGAACAAGAACCAGTGATTATTATTGATGGATTTGATCAGTCAGCACAAATAAACACAGAGAGAAGAAGACGTGGAGGTCTGGTCCTCATCCAGTGTGTGTGTGTGTGTGTGTGTTGGAGCGTTACACACCAGATGTCGGAGCAGTGAAACTCTAATTAGAGGACAGAAGACTAGGAAGAAGAAGCTGTAATGACACATGATTGGCTGAGCTCGGCTGTAAACATGTTCAGCTCCTCGTGCTCCGTCCAACACCTCCAGCTACATCCTGCAGCTCTCACCCTCCTCCTCCTCACCCCTCCTCCCCTCCTCCCCTCCTCTCCTCTCCCCCGTCCCAACAGATGTTAGAAACATTACGAAACAGCGCCAACAATAAAAAAAAAAAAAAAAAAGAGCCAGTGTGAGTTTTCCAAGAGTGCAAACAAAAGAATGTTTTAATGGTGCTGCTTTAAGAGGAAAAATGTTGGACTGCTGGAGAAATTCAATTACAGCGTGATTGAGTGTTGACATTTCTGAGGCCGTAAGACAGGAAATTCATTAAAAGCAGCGGAGCGGCCTGGGAGAGGGGGAGGGGGCGAGGTGGGGAACTCCAGCCGCTGTAAAAGAATCCGTCGGTCCGAGGTGATTATGGAACGGATCGTTGCTCGGGTCAGACCGCCGCTCTCCGTCAGCCAATCCTCCGCCGCCGCGCTGCTGCTAGCTGGCTGCTGCTGCGTATTGATTGAGAATAATCCACCTGGGAGCAGGACTCACATCTGTACTGAGGGCGGTTTCAGGAATAATGTGAGCCATTGATTCTGACACGCATGGTATTGTAATAAGCTAATCTGGGAAAGAAACAGTTATGAAACAGAGCAGCAGAACAAGGCGGCCATTTGTAGCAATTTATGACGGCGGCGGCTAATCATTACTACGGCGGGGTTAGGTCGCCGGGCAACGAGCACCGCGGCCGCCGTCAACCAACATGGAAGAAAGAGGAGAAGGAGGAAGAGGAGGAGGAGGAGGAGGAGGGTGGTGGTTAGTCCTGATCTGTTGGACAGAACCGGATCAAGTTCCGGAGTCAGAGCTCCGGTTCCTGCAAACGGATCCAGTTCACCAGAACCCTGCAGAAACGGTTTCCTCCTCCTCCTCCTCCTCCTCATCTTCCTCTTCCTCCTCCTCCTCTTGTTCTTCCTCCTCCTCCTCCTCATCTTCCTCTTCCTCCTCCTCCTCTTGTTCTTCCTCCTCTTCCTCCTCCTCCTCTTGTTCTTCCTCTTCCTCCTCCTCTTCTTCCTCCTCCTCCTCCTCCTCCTCTTCTTCCTCTTCCTCCTCCTCCTCCTCCTTCCTCCTCCTCTTCTCTCCTCCTCGTCTTCCTCCTCCTCCTCTCCTTCTCCTCCTCCTCTTTCCTCTCTTCCTCCTCCTCCTCTTCCTCTTCTTTTCCTACTCCTTTTCCTCCTCCTCTTTCCTCTCCTCCTCCTCCTCCTCCTCCTCCTCCTCTTGTTCTTGTTCTTGTTCTTCCTCCTCCTCCTCCAGAGATTGACGCCACTGACGTCTCCGTCTCCTCGCTGCGTCTCAGCCTCAGATCCGACGCCTTGTGACCTCGTGACCTCGTCTCTGATTGGTCCAGACACGGTGGTGACTCGCCTGTGTGACGGTCAGGTGGCGTCTCTGGTGTCCAGGTGGACGACGAGGACGGAGACAAACACATCCAGGTGATTGACAGCTGCGTGGAGCTGAGGTCAGATCTCCATGGTTACCGTCAAATTTAATATCAAAAAATTAATTACAAATAAAAAAATAAATGAATGAAAATAATCACAAAATAACTAACAGTCAGTGCTCAGATTTGTTTTAGTAGCTTCACATGTATTTTAATATTATAATATAATATGATAATATATTAGTATTATACATATATATATATATATATATATATGTATGTATCTATAGCTGTACTGTGTTTCTATTGTTCTGCTCTACAGTGAGCTCAGATCAAAGAGCACAGAGGGAAACTAAATAACTTTATCCTGATTCAACACACACACACACACACACACACACACACACACACACACACACACACACACACTAAGTTATTTAAATATCAGTGACAAAAGTGTAAAAACAAAAACACAAATCAGAGGCCAAACTATTAAATTCCCTGTTTCTTTCTTTCCACTTGCAGCCAAGTGGAGACAAACTTCCAAACAAATCACTTAAAAATACACAACAATTAAATTAATCACATTTATTACAGTAATATCAACTTTATGGGAAACAGTGTATTTATAATTATTTATATGCATGTGATTTATTTTTATATATTTTAGACAGAAAAAAACAAAAAACAAAGATGCAAAATGATGAAAAATAAAACCTGAAGACAAAGAAGAAGAAAAAAACCTCCTTGGTTTGTTCAGTGAAATAAAAAGCGACTCCTCTGCTCTGCTCCTGCACTCGACCTTTGACCTTTCACATGTTAATAAACTCAGTTCCAGCTGTGAGGGAACGCCGCGCTGAGGAAGAAGAAGAAAACCAGATCAGAGCGTCCAGCGGAGGATTTCTTCTTCTGCTGCTGCTGTTAGAGTGTGAAACAGGAAACGTGACGAGTGTCAGAGTTTAGAAATAAACTGAGGATCAATCAGAGTCATTGATCCTGGATCTAAACACCAGATTCTGATTGGTTATTGTTTATTCATTTTTTTTTTTTTCATTTTTATTAACAGTTAAAGTGATTAATTTAAATTCATCCTTTCTTTCTTTCTTTCTTTCTTTCTTTCTTTCTTTCTTTCTTTCTTTCTTTCTTTCTTTCTTTCTTTCTTTCTTTCTTTCTTTTTATTTATTCCAACCAAGGCAATTTCACAATTTGACAATATCATCACAACATTTCTTTCATTGGTTGGAAGGGAGCAGGGAGAAGATTCATCTTATATCGCCTGCGACAGAGCTTCAAGTTGACTTATCTGTCAGTCACTGAGGGAAATACAACTAAAACCACTTGATCTTGTAACGAGCACTTTAACGCTTCATGGTGACTTTATATTGATCTGTGATGAGTAACAAGATTCACTGTCTGTCTATGATGTATTTATTGTACCTGACACTTTTATTGTTATTGTACTTTTTTTTTTTTTACTTTTCACCTTTAGTGTAGCTGTATCTCTGTCTTATTAATTACAATGTTAACATCAACCTGCCTACAGGGACAATGGATGGAAATTAGCTGCGTATTTACACCAAAGTGTCTACTAATATGTATTGTCCCCTGATTTTTTTAATCAAAATACTATAAATACAATTTTTGATTTTATTTATTTATTTAGCACAAGTAAAAAAAAAAAAGAAAAACAGTGCAAAGAGGGAACGAAGCCTGCAAGGCTTCTGCAAAGTTCCACTCCCATCATCTAAGAATTACATGAAAGTCAAGATAAACAATAAGAAATACAACATAGAAATACAAATACAAATCAGTAAAAGTGAGAAGTAATACACATCCTTCCTTCTTACTGTTAGTAGATAAGTCCACAGAAAACAACAACATGCGGAGGAGAAGCCAGTGTCAGTGTGTTGAAATGAAACATGTTAACAAGTTGATTGTCAGTGAACATTTCATTTCTCCTGTAGAGTCTTTCATTTAGTTGTAGATAGTCACAAACAGATTCTAATGTTCCAGATTGTGCTTCATTCCTTTCCTCCTCTAACGGCCCTCAGGGGCCTCGGGGCCCGGGCGGCAGCGGCGGCTGCAGCAGCGTGCGTTGGACTCTGGACTCTGAGTCTGAGAATTTGAGATGCAGATGAAGCAGACGCTGAGTTTTCCTGAGTTTCCTGAAGGCTCCGCGAAGGCTGCTGCAGCTTCTCAGGTGATTAGAGGAGTTTCTAAATAAAAGATGAATAAATAACTTTATTCTGATTCAACACACACACACACACACACACACAAAGTTATTTAAATATCAGTGACAACTGTGTAAAAACAGAAACACAAATCAGAGACCAAACTATGAAATTCCCTGTTTCTTTCTTTCCACCTGCAGCCGAGTGGAGACAGACTGACCTGGGTTCAGATTTATATGAATCTTCTCTAAACTTCTTCTTGTCTTCCAAACAAATCACCGTTAAAAAATACACAATAATTAAATTAAACACATTTATTACAGTAATATCAACTTTATGGGAAACGGTGTATTTATAATTATTTATATTCATTTTGATGCAGATGAAGCAGACGCTGAGTTTTCCTGAGTTTTCCTGAAGGCTCCGCGAAGGCTGCTGCAGCTTCTCAGGTGATTAGAGGAGTTTCTAAATAAAAGATGTTTTTTTTTTTCTTCTGTGTGTGTGTCCGCTCTAACACCTTGCAGCTCTGAGGCCCCGGACCCTCAGCTCCCAAGCTGCACAACACAAAGAGCTGCAGAAAGACGGAGAGAGAGGAATCCTCAACAAAGTGTAAATCAGGTTTTTCTACCTGAGAGCGTTTGGTTTCGTGGGGGGGTTAAAGCCGCTCCCTGAAAACAGCGGCGTCCCGCGGTAACCAACCAGCCGCTCATGAATATTCTGTATGGAGCTCCGCAGCCGTCCACTTTTTCTTATTTTCTAATTGACGGAAAGTTCAGACAATTATTTATTTATGGAGGTATTCCTGCTGCTCCCCGAGAGGCTGAGGAAAAATAAGAGTGAGAGTGTGTGTGTGTATTGTGGGGGGGGGGGGGCGGTGCTGACAAACCCTAAGACCTTGTAAAGATCGCTGCTAACAGATTTTCACCGAGGATTTGTGAACTCCATCTCTCCTAATCACAATGGAGCCTATTAGTGCTTGACATTTTTATCCGCCAGCCAAAGACTTCAAATCTGGGGCTGCGGCTGCGGCGGTGGTGGGGGGGGGGGGGCTAACGCTAACGCTAGCGGACAGCGCGGCGGCGGCCGGGGGAGGCGCGGCTCCTCCTGGGCCCACCTGCAATCCAATACCTGAGCCCCCCAACACCCCGGACGCATCGATTTCTTGTCAAGCAGCAGAAGTTTTCAGGCCGGAGCTGAAGGCGAGGAGGATGCAGAGGGGGGAGGAGGAGGGGGAGGGGGAGGGACAGGGGGGAGGAGAGGGGTGAGAGAAATCTTAATTAAAAGAGGGGGATTTACTCGACCTGGCTGCAGCTTCTTCTGTGGGGATCCGGTCAATGAATCATATGGAGGAAGGAGGAGGAGGAGGAGGAGACGAGTGGAGATTAGACGGAGTGACAGGCCCAACATGGCCGCCGGCCTCCCCGTCGATCCACGGTGGGGGAGGGGGTAAGGAGAGGGGGAGGGGCCGGGGGCAGATGTGCACTGTTGAACTCATTACAGAGAATTACCCGCTAAGAAAACACTTTCGCTGCTCTAATCGCCCAATTTAGGAGCTGCAGGTGGTCGAGGCAGCCGCCAATCAGCCACAGCTCGCCGCCGCCGCCGCTGCCCCGCCCCCAACGCCACCAACACCACCAACACCTCCTCCTGCAGATATAAATATACATGTTTTAGAAACAAGGAAGTAAAGACAAATAAATAACAACTAGCTAATGAAACATTTTGAATGAATCAAAAATCACTTAATTTTAATTTGAAAGAAAATAACAATCAGGACAAACGTAATCAATGACTCATAATAAACTCGTTGATTAACGCAAAAAGGTCAGATTGAAACTTTGTTTTTGACTGGTAAAACTGTTGCTGTTGATGATGATTATATATTGAGTGAGGGCCCTGCTCCTCTCCAACCAGAGAATAAGAACATTATAGTGGTAAGTGATTTGCTATGTTTATTGTTAAAGTTGTGAAAGAAAGAAAGAAAGAAAGAAAGAAAGAAAGAAAGAAAGAAAGAAAGAAAGAAAGAAAGAAAGAAAGAAAGAAAGAAAGAAAGAAAGAAAATGAAGAAAGAAAGAAAATGAATGAAAGAAAGAAAATGAAAGAAAATGAATGAAAGAAAAAGAAAGAAAGAAAGAAAGAAAGAAAAAATGAAAGAAAGAAAGAACACAATTGAAAGAAAGAAAGAAAGAAAGAAAGAAAGAAAGAAAGAAAGAAAGAAAGAAAGAAAGAAAGAAAAAGTAAAGTTAGGTAAATGTTCCTGGACCAGGCGACAGGTGAGGAGCTGGCCGCCATGGGGACAGGAAGCAGCATCAGACTCTGATCTCTTCATGATCAATAATAAATGATCATTGATCATCAATGATCGATCGATCCAACAGTCGATCAGCTGCTGTGGTTCGATCTGGAGCTTCAGTCTGGTCCTGGTCCGGCTTTTAATAATGGAAAAATATTAATATTTTATAAAAACACATCAGTGTGTGCGTGTGTGTGTGTGTGTGTTGGAAACCACACACCACCAGAGACACCATTAGCCGCTGAGTTACAGCTCGGCTCAGCTCCGGCCTTTAATCCAGCCATGATGTCACTTCCTGCCCCGCTGTCGGGGGTCTCTGATTGGTCCTCGACCACCGTCACCATCTTGGACTGAAAATGAACTTTGAACAATTCAAACTGCAGTTTCTCTATAACATTTATATTTATCAATAATTTTAATGTTTTCACTTTTTTTATGAATGAAAATAAAAGTGGATCCAACTGTTTCATCTTTATTTTAGTTTAGTTTTATTTTATTCTCTGGTGATTTAATTCAGTTTTTTCTGTTTTGACTCAATTATTTATTATTTTAGTTTCTGTGAATTTAAACAATAATAAAATACTTATGATGTGTATAAACAAGCACACACGGTATTTTACTTTATTTTATTTCATGTGTCTAATAAACAATAATTCAGTTGAACCACTGTTGAAGATGAGATGATTCAGATCCTCAGACCTGTTGTTACAGTTCAAATGAACACAGTTCGTCGTTTAGTTTGTTTTTAGTTAATTTCTTTATTTAAAAATAGACGATTACATTAATAAAACACTGGAACAAATTGTAAATGTAGTTAGATAAAGGATCATTTCCTCTGTGGTTCCTTTGTCTGTTGTTAGAGAGCATCAACAACCAAGACAAGTTTTAAGAGTGATCTGAGAATCATCAATATTATTAATATTCTGAACTAAAGGAAATATCAATATATCAAAATATTATTAAAGATAATAAAAAACAACCTCAGATTTAAAACCAGAGTTACTGTTCTGATGTTTTGATTTTGACTGAAATGGACTTGTTATGTTTTTATTGTTCATCAGATCATTTTTATTTCTTTTTATTACTCACAGATTTAAAAGTTTTACAGATAAATAATAAGATAAACCTTTTGATTGATTTGTTGACTTTAGTTGTTTTAAACTGTCGATGTTTTCTGACAGTTTTTTTCCTTTCAGACCTGATGTTCGTTGGTCTCTGAGTTTCCTAAAGGTCATGACCTCTGCTCTGCTTTTATTTATTGGCCTTCGCTGCAGAGTCTCTCCCTCTCTCTCTCTCTCTCTCTCTTTTCATATTTCACTGCCGGGGCTGAAATCAGCTCCAGATGTTGTCGTGGGCTCCTCGTCCTGTTTCCTGTGTCCAGTTCCCACCGAGCGCTGGAACGTGACACTTTCCCCTGGAAAAGATCATAAAACAGAAGAAGCCCTGTGCAGCGCTGCCTCCATAAATCCTGCAGCCGCCGCCGCCGCCGCCGCCATCTTGGACCGCAGGAGGCAAATCCACGTGGACAGCCGCCGCCGCCCGACTCTGAACGTCCACCTGACCCGGAGAGGATTTATCTGTGTGACCCCCCCCCCCCCACTCCCACCGTCAGCAGCTGGATCAGGTGTTGACGACCGTCCGTCAGTTTGTTCCTCCAATAAACAGCTGAGTTGTCGACAGGCGGAGGGTGGAGGATTTACCATCCTGAAGGGAGAGGGGGGGGGGGGGGGGGGGTTGTGATGCGTTCACTTGCTGCTGAGGCTCAGGTGGTTCCTCTGGACTCTGAAGTGTGAGACATGAATTAAAACCACGGAGTTGTTAGAACAGACACGGGCAAACGAGTCAAATCCTGGTCCCACGGAAACTGAATTATATCAGTTCACACAAACAAACTCTCTCCATCCATCTGATTCTGGCCGGGCCGTTACTGTGGCCCCTGAGCCCCCGTCCGGATCAGAGGATCAGTAATGAGGCTGCGGAGCCGCCGACTCTGAACTAACAGTCGACCACTTGGTTTAAAATAAACTCACACTGAGAAGCAACACAAACACACACACACAGAAGGACAAACTCAGGCTGAGTCTAATGAAGATGCAGCACAGAGTGTTTCTGCTCCAGATGAACAGAACTAACTCACAGTGAGACAGTGAGCAGAATGCATTTCCTGAAGGAAATACGGATGAATGCTGAAAGCTGGAAGCTGAATGAGCTGAATAAATTGTTGAAACAATGCTGAATTAAGTTAAGAAACTGCTGAAGCAATATCTGAAGAGTAAAAGTAAAACATGTAAGAAGGAGGCTGTATGAAATGGTTGGAAATCCATTGAGTTGTTGAAGATAAGGATGAAGAAATTGAAAAGCTGAAGTCTACTCATTTAAAACTAACCACTTGGAAACATTGTTGAACCATTACTAATATAGATGAAACAATAGGAGGAGGATGAACAGAACTAACTCACAGTGAGATGTAGTAACGACGGTGACATTTCTGAAGCTGCTGATAAGCAGAATGCATTTCCTGAAGGAAATACGGGTGAATGCTGAAAGCTGGAAGCTGAATGAGCTGAATAAATTGTTGAACCAATGCTGAATTAAGTTAAGAAACTGGTAAAGCAATCTTGAAAAGATGAAACAATATCTGAAGAGTAAAAGTAAAAGATGTAAGACGGAGGCTGTATGAAATGGTTGGAAATTAATTGAATTGTTGAAGATTAGTATGAAGAAATTGAAAAGCTGAAGTCTACTCAAATATATTTAAAACTGATCACTTGGAAACATTGTTGAACCATTACTAATATAGATGAAACAATATCTGAAGAGTAAAAGTAAAACATGTAAGACGGAAGCTATGAAATGGTTGGAAATTAATTGAGTCAGATGGCAAACACACAACAAAAGTTCTTCCAGTTTCCTGTGGTTTGGGCCTTTCCAGCTGCCGTAGCTGTTTTCTGAGCTGCTGTCAAAGTGGCATCATGTTACTAAAGGTTTCAGCTCTCACGTCTAATGATGAACGACTTTTCTGATCCGATTCATTCACCTCTTCATTTCACTTCCTGTTGCTGAGACTCCGTCGACTGACGTGAGAAATATTTCACTGTTAATTTCTGTTTAATCAACATAAGAAAAAAAAAATCAAGTGTTTTTTTTTTTCTGTCAGTTCAGTGACTCTCCCCCTTTTCATATGAAAACACAATATGTGTAATAATCCTGCTGTAAAATATAATTTCAATAAAGCTGGGAGGTCGTTAACGAAGTGTTTAGATTTAATGACAATCACACGAGTCACTTCCTGCTCCTCGCTTTAATTTGCTTTGTGAAACATAATTAGTAAAAACCTTCCTGCCCTCCTTTGTCTGCACCCGCCTGCAGATGAGAAGCAGCTCTGACACACACACACACACACACACACACACACACACACTGAGCAGCAGATATTGAGCAGATGATGGAGGTTAACAGGTTTTCAGTGAGTGTGTTGTCGGTTTTCCTGCCTGTGTTTCATCATCGTGTTCACACTGTTGCTTTAATATTGACTGTCACCGGGGAGCGACACAAATATGTAGCATCATCGTCTGAGGCGATGGAGAAATGAAGAACACAATAACATCAAACGAAAACAAAGTGCTCCGCTCACTTTGGAGGAAAAAAAAAACTGACACTTTACAGCAAAAACAGCCGTGTTCATTTCCATATTAGATGTTGTCAAACCTTCATTTCAGGCCCCGGAGGTGTTGGGTCTCTGGAGGATCCTCCCCCCTCCACCACCACGGCTGCCTCCCCCTCCGGAGCTCCTCGCCTCTTTGTTTCAGCGTCTGAGAAGTTTCTGTTTTCTAAAAATACAGCAGCGTCTGATCGGATAAATCAGGTTCCAGTCTGATGTGTTTTCAGAGTCCGAGGTTCCCTGAAGGCCTCGCGCTGTGTTTTCTCTGCCTGATAAGAATAACCGAGCTAATATTTTCAATCCGCAGCCTCATACAAGACAAACATTTACAGAAACATTTACATTTTCTGACATGGAGCTCGGAACCAGACGGCCGGGCCGCTCCGGGTCCGGGTTCTGTAATGACATTATAAACACAAACACTGCCGACGTGTGTGCGCTAATGTTGACGCAGCTCCGTTACACCTGGAGCTTAATGCAATTTACTGCAGCGACGTTCCAGGGGTCACTCAGAGTCTCTGAGAGGTTTCTAAGATGAGCTGAGGTGGTTCTACGAGTCTCCGAAGAGGTTCTAGGAGACTCTGGGACTCTGGGAGGGTTCCAGTCCAGAGGTCTCAGGAGGTTCTAGGTTACTTAATAGACCTCAGGGACCGCAGAGGGCTCTGCAGGTGTCCTTAAGGATGCATGGATCCTTTACAGGACACACTAACAAGAACACTTAAGCCGCCTTTCCACTACATGGTACCAGCTCTGGTACCAGGTACTATTCCAGAGAGCGTTTCCGTTACAGGATAGTACCGCCTTTAGAGTAGCTGGTCGTCATAGCAACGGGCGGCGCTTAACAAGATAAAATGAAACTATAAGCAGGATTTCCCCCGTGGTTATGCCACATTTTTACCTTAATTAAAAAGCTCCGGACTAATTTGATAGTTTACTACATGACTTGTGACTTGTTACGAGTGAGAGCGGAGGCTCTCTGCCTTCACCTGGCCTCTTACGGCTGAAAACCAACCTTGCAACATCCGTTACCTGGCCGCAGCCCCCCGGTGTCCCAGCTCTCCTCTCCTCTCTGCTGCACCGCCACACAAACCAGCTCCGTAACTGTAAGCCTTTGTTTTGGACAGTTAAGACTACACACGTATACATGTCGTAACATCCTATGTGTTAGATAAAAGTGACCAGACTTGCATAGTTTGTTCATTTTAAAACATCTATTTATTGAAATGTGGTGATATCTGATGACCCGCGGCCGCTAGTGACGACTCTCTGACCAATCAGTGGTCTGCGACGAGACGAGCGACAGTGACAAAAATAAAAGGTCCGGTGTGAACGCACCTTTAGGGAGGTTCTAGAGCAATGAAAGAGTTCCTGTCTTGGCCTCATCCATTCTTCTTCCAGGGGTCAGAGAGATGGTTTAAATGGGGAAGTGTCAGAAGATCCCACTGGAAGGTCCATTCGGTTCTTGTGTCACCTGAGAAGGATTAAGGGTTTGTGCAGGAACCCTGTGAGGGTTTCAGGGTTTCTTGACAGGGTTCTACCAAAGACCTCTAGAGAGACTTGGGGCTGTACAAGTCTTAGAGGACATTTGAAAACATGTTATCGGTCTTTGAACAGGTCCATAGAGGTTGTAGTATAGAGGATTACAGACTTCCCAGAGAAGGGCCCTTGAAGAGATCCTTGAAGAGGTTCAAGGGCCAGTTCAGGAAATCCCAGTCCTCAAGTACCCGTCATCATCATCATTGTCAAGTAACAGTGTTGAAGGGTACTTGAGGACCCTTGAAGGAGAGGAGACTAGAGGAGAAACCAGGGGTCCTTGAAAGGGTTATGGGAGTCCTTGGTGAGTTTAAAGGGATAGTTCACCCAAAATTTCACTCATTGAAGCCCCGAAATGCGAAATTGTCCCGCAAAAAATTAAATAAGTCAAATTTCAAGCTTGTTTTGTAGCAGAATTTTGGACGAACTGGGAAGAGGACGGACCCTGGTTCGTCCAAATTTGACGAACTGGGAAGAGGAGCTTCCGCTACAAACAAGCTTGAAAAATAGACTTATTTAATTTTTTTCGGGATAATTTTGCATTTCGGGGCTTCAATACAAGACGGACATTACATACGAGCAGCATGGAGGTATTTGGATGTTTTTTGGTGTGTCTTTTTGTTACGAAGACAGTTGGTATCCATTTGCAACCGTTTTATGGACATGCACTGCTACGCCGAGACCCCCTGTAACTCAGAGAAGCCACGGAGGACTCTGAAACTTCTCCCAGCCCTTAGTCCACATGAGGGGGAGTAGATAATGAGTGAAATTTCAATTTTGGGTGAACTATCCCTTTAACGTCACTGAAGTCATTCGTCACAGTTCCTGAGCAGGTTGTGTGCTGCTGGCTGAAGGTCAGGACGGTCCATGAGGATGTTTCTGAGGTTCCTGGTGGATCACAGAGAAAGTACTGGAGGTTCTGTAGCCAACACAGCAACAAAAACTCCAGCAGCAGATTTATTTTTTCTGTGTAAGTGAAAAGCTGTGTGGACCGCGACTGTTGATCTTCTCTGCAGGGTTTCCTGTTCTCCAGCTCCGACGATGATGGCTCTACATCAGATCCAGATTACACCTCCGAGACCCATGAGAACAACATTTCCAAAACACTGAAAGAAGAGTCGCCTCTTTGTGGGATGTTTTCCTTCAAAAAAAAAAAAAAAAAAAAACCAAACTGCTGTCAGGGGTTCCTGCAGACGGAAAACTCTCAGAGAAGTCGGGGAATCCCCGAGGAGCGGCAGCAGGAACACTGAGGGGGCGGGGGTGGGGGGGGGGGGGGGAGAACCACCCAACCGTGGAGGCTTTAAAGGGATAGTTCACCCAAAATTGAAATTTCACTCATTATCTACTCACCCTCATGTGGACTAAGGACTGGGAGAATTTTCAGAGTCCTCCGTGGCTTCTCTTAGTTACAGGGGGTCTCGGTGTAGCAGTGCATGTCCATATGACGGTTGCAAATGGATACCAACTGTCTTCGTAACAAAAAGACACACCAAAAAACATCCAAATACCTCCATGCTGCTCGTATGTAATGTCCGTCTTGTATTGAAGCCCAGAAATGCAAAATTGTTCCGAAAAAAATTAAATATTTTTTCATATATTTCAAGCTTGTTCATGACGAACCTGGAAGAGAAGCTTCCGCTACAAACAAGCTTGAAATATAGACTTATTTCATTTTTTGGGGGACAATTTCGCATTTTGGTGCTTCAATACAAGACGGACATTACATACGAGCAGCATGGAGGTATTTGGATGTTTTTTGGTGTGTCTTTTTGTTACGAAGACAGTTGGTATCCATTTGCAACCGTCATATGGACATGCACTGCTACGCCGAGACCCCCTGTAACTCAGAGAAGCAACGGAGGACTCTGAAACTTCTCCCAGCCCTTACTCCACATGAGGGGGAGGAGATAATGAGTGACATTTCAATTTTGGGTGAACTATCCCTTTAAGGACCACCACCGAGCCGAGGTCCACGAGGTCACATGACGGGTCAACCTGGTCCTGGATCTGTGGAGGAAATACAGCAGCGTTTTATCGCCCCCCGAGTGGAGGTGCTGGAGGTGATGGAGGGAGGGGGGCTCAGATAGAGTTCAGCATCTTGAAACTTCCACTGTGACACACACACACACACACGCACACACACATCCTGGTGAATCACACTTGAACTCAAAAGCAGGAAATTCACAGTTTGAAGGTTTCACATGGGATTCAGAATGAATCTATTCATGATGTTTTACATTTTAGAACCTGTGTTGTTTTTGTTTTCACTTCTGTTTTTATTCTTCGGTTAGTTTCTTTGAATCGCCTCCGTTTTTTATAATGTGCCTTAAAGGGATAGTTAAAGGGACAACGAGGAGTTTCTATTCGGTTATAAAAAAGTCTCACGTTAATGTGGATGAATCTCCGCTACCCACACTTGTTAATGGGCCCATTTTCGATAAATATATCGTTTTGTCTCTATCGTTATTTTGTTATTATTAGTGGTGGCGGAAATGCTGGTCGAGCCGACCAGCATTTCCTTAATTAGAATAACGCCGCGGAATCGCCGTTTATGGTCGGAACTACGACGGTAACTGAACCTCTTTGAACCTCTGACTTTAATTATTGATGAATGAAAACATGAGTCCGTCTTGCGCTGGTCAAAGAATTCTACGGTGCGCGCGGAGGCTCATAAATGTAGTGTGAAAACGCTTTGCTTTTCCAAAACTCCTCGTTGTCCCTTTAAGCATTTTGTCAAATTGGCCCATTGCCATAATCCCTATAGTCATAGCAGTAGGTTCGTTACCTTTAATTGTCGGTGCAAGCTATTTTTAGAACGGCGGAGCAGAGCCGTGAGCTGCTCAGAGCTACGCTACGGAGGCTCATGGAATTTCTTGGTTTCCCTCATCAAACTCATCAAATACACAATCCAACAACTCCACAACGCTCTGGTGGACAAGTTGTGACCTGCACATTCACCACGCTATGAGATAATAACACAACGTTACCCCACAGAGTTGTTTTACATGGAAATACGGAGACTGCTTGATGAAAAACTGTCCCTGAAGGCAACGCACATCAGCGGTATTGCATGAATTTACTTCTAAAACAACTCTGTCTGGTAACGTTGTGTTATTATCTCATAGCGTGGTGAATGTGCAGGTCACAACTTGTCCACCAGAGCGTTGTGGAGTTGTTGGATTGTGTATTTGATGAGTTTGATGAGGGAAACCAAAAAATCCCATGAGCCTCCGTAGCGTAGCTCTGAGCAGCTCACTGCTCTGCTCCGCTGTTCTAAAAACAGCTTGCACCGACAATTAAAGGTAACGAACCTACTGCTATGACTATAGGGATTATGGCAATGGGCCAATTTGAAGATAAAACTATAATCTCTAACAGACTGAGACCTGTAGGTGATCAGAGGAGGTTGTTGTCATGGTGTCAGGTAATAAACCAGGATTCTCCTGAAGGCAGCATCAGCCTGGAACAGTAAGGGGCTGTGTCCACCAGACGCGTTTTTAGCGCTGACAGCGCTCTCAGCGCTGCTTTCCCAGCACTTAGCGCTCTCTCTCTCCCTCGTCAGAATGCCGCTGTTGCTAGGTTACAAAACGAGTCCTCTGACACGTCCGTGTTCCTGCCTTGTTTAATGTAAACACTACAACGAGTGTCAGAAATACACAATAGCATTAGCGGCAGCTTTTGACATGGACCCTGAGGTCGGCCTACCTTCAATACAAGTGTGGGTCATGATATAAACCGAGCCACGTCTCCGGTTGTGTTGCTGTCGGTAACGTATGTCCCACCCCTTCTTGATTCTGATTGGTCAGTGCGGGGAAAAGTGACATTGACGAGCGCAGCGCTGTTCTAAAAGTTGAACAGATTTCAACTCGAATCGCTCTGAGCCGCGACAAAAAGAAGCAAGCGCCGAGGGCGTTTTACTGCCGAGGGCGCTGAGCGCTGTGAGCGCCCAACTCAATAGGGTTTAAATGGAAAGTAGACGCCCAGAGCGCTAAAAACGCGTCTGGTGGACACGGCCCCTAAAACTACAGAACTCCACTGAACAAAGACTAAAACTGGCAGGTTTTCTTTTCCTATTACAATGAGTCATTTGTATGTTTAACCTCAGTAAGTGAAGGTCATGACGACGTGTTGTTGTGTTTATCTTTCTGCTTATTCTCATTAACAACAAAAACAAAAAGTAAATGTATAAATTTAAAGTGAATGTATGTTTTAAGTTGTGTTTAACACATGCAGACACACAAACTGCTGCGGGAAACAAAACATGTTCAGGTGAAACTGATGAGAATTTAAATAAAGTTTCATGATTTTGAACGTTTGAACTAAAACAACGAGCAGAAAAAAGACGGAGACTCAGTTCATTGTGTCAGACTCTGTTAAAGCAGAAACCACATGCTGCACATCATAAACCACCGTGTGTGTGTGTGTGTGTGTGTGTGTGTGTGTGTGTGTCAGGGGACTCGGCCTTACATTAACCCTGCTGTGAAGGTTCAGAGGAGGATGAAGAGGAGTCGCTCCTCCTCCTCCTCAGAAACAGAAAAGAATGAAACACTGGAGTGTGAATAAAGGTCAGCTGTCAGAACACACACACACACACACACACACACACACAGGCACAGACACACACAGCACAGTGCTGATCGTGTGCAGAGACAGCTGATTCCTCTGCAGTTTCTCAGACTCTGTTAAAACTGCAGATGAAACGTGACGATGAAGATGAAGATGGAGATGAAGATGATGATGATGATGATGATGATGATGATGATGATGATGATGATGATGATGATGATGATGATGATGATGATGATGATGATGATGATGATGATGATGATGATACAAGGTTAGTAGCTGTAGTTTTTATTTAGTCTTAGTCTTAGTTGTAGTTTTCATTTAGTTTTTATTTAGTCTTAGTTGTAGTTTTCATTTAGTCTTAGTTGTAGTTTTTCAGGTTTTAGGAGAAAGAATGAATTTTTTCCCTTTTAGTTGCATCCCATAACTGTGCATTCACACCAAAAGCTTCCAAAGCGTCAAAAACTCTTGAGGGTGGGCTTCAGACAAGACAGCTCCCAAAGCGGCAAATATTTTCATCAGCTTTGGTCGCTCGTCACGTGACAGACGTCAAAGTTCAATCCCGCTGGTCATTGGGCCGAAGGACGTCTCTATTCTGACAGGTTGCCGCCGAACCGCGTCATAGCTAATTACCATAAAGTTAATGATGACTCAACTTCTCGTCTGGTGACGCTTTAGACGCTTTGGAAGCACGGCTGAAAATGAATTAACTTCTGGCGTTTTTGAGGCTTTGGAAGCTTTTGGTGTGAACGCACAGTTCTGTTTCCATCAGTCCTCATCAGGTTCCATTCCCTCTTATCTAGCTGTGGGTCGTACTCCAAGTCGTTTTCTTCCTGCAGCTTTAGACATCGACAAGAAAACTACAACTAAGCTGCTGTTATCTGATGAAACTTTACTTTACTGCAGTTTAGCATCAACACCTGGAGCTTGGAGTTTTATTTCAGTTTACTAGATTATCACTGCTACTTCTTAGTCTTAGTTTTAGTGAACTATAATGACCCTGCATCAGGGATCTCCAGTGGATCTTGAGTCACATTTATTCAGTGAAATGAGCCTGTTTCCAGTTTCCTGCTGCATTTGAACGCCTCGCCCCAGGATGTTGAACGTGACTCTGCTTCATGTCTCTACACCAAGCCCTCTGTCCTGCTCTTCATCCTCCTCCTCCTCTTCGTCCTGGCAGCGGTTGCCTGGAAACGTGTCATGGGAACCGGAGAAGTGGATCAGGGAGGGGCCGGGACGTTCGCCACATGAAATGATTCCTGGGAAAAATCTGGCAAGAAATTTCTCTGAACGTTTGTGAAGCAGCAGCCGAACGGGTCGGAACAGGAAGTTCAGCAGGAAGCTGAGGAAGCTGCACAACCATCAACCAAATATGAAGTTTGACCATAGTTCAATATATCTGATAAAACCCCCAGTTTTCACTGGATCCGTCTCTGCTCCGTCACAGCTCCGGTGTCCAGCAGAAATACGTAGCAGGTCATTTTTTGCCGGACGACAGAGCCGTCACGCATCTATCCACGTGGATTAGATCGCCCCACACAGGAAGTCAAATGCACCGAGCATCCGGTAAATATCAAAATAAAATACAACGACAAACTTTTTGAGTGTAAATCATCACATTGTCGACATTAGTAACAACAAGTCATCAGTCAGTCAGAGGAAGCTGAAGCTAAACCAGACGGAATAGGAGAAAATATTAAGGATGGAGGTGGAAAACTGAGATATTTTACGATACAACACGTCCGCTCCACAAGAATACAAACTGAAAGTAAGAAAAAACCTTTCTACACAGAGCTCAGCTGTCACCATAGTTTGTAGTTGTCCCTCTGGGCTCCGGAGACGGACCAGAGACACGACGCATCCAGAGGACGAAGGTTTGATACGTCAGACGGAACTGAACCGTATCAGAGTCGGATCCAGTGGAAACGTGTCACTGGTCTGTTTCAGCAGGTAACGAGCTCAGAGGTTACAATGAGCCAGAACCACAACCAGATGTGGATCAAAACCAAAACCACAAGACCAGAGCCACAGGATCAAAACCACAAGATCAGAACAACAATTCAGAACAATTCAATTCAGTTTTATTTGATAGAGAGGGACAATGTACATTGATACACATTTTAAAAAATAAAATGTAAATGTACCCAATTCTAGCTACCAAGCTCATCAAGATCAAGACCAGAACCATAAGTTCAGAACCACAGGACCAGAACCAGAACCAGAACCAGACGCTTGTTGGATCTCCTGCAGCATCGTTGTTTCAGGTCTTCCTCCTCAGTAGGAACCAACGTGCTCGGAGCCGAGGGGGAAGACAGGAAGTGACGGACCGACACAGAAACATAGAAAAACATTTCTGAACAGAACCATGATGATGAAGTCAAATCGTTGCTACTTTGTTTTTGTTTTTTTCCCATGGCCGTTAAGCTGCTCTCACTGGTTCTCAGCATTTCCTGCACAGATGTTTCAAATTAAAAGCTCGTCACTCCTGCTATGCTTTTATTCTGAAACATCTGGAGAGGAATTGATTTGACAGGCAATTAAACAGACGTTAACAAACTGCAAAGTAGAAGTGAATTGAGTTTGATGATCCAACAGTTTAACAGTCTGAACGAACCGGGCTGACTCACGTTCAGGTTCTGTTCGCTCGCTCGGGTCGTCCCGGGGTCGCAGGTTCAAGTCCTCGTACAGGAACGGTGACACGTGAACTCCTCTGATCTGGTTTTCATTCCTGACTCCGTCTCATACATCCAACAGCTGCTGTGACAGGAGGAGGAGGATCTGCACTGCAAAAACTCAAAATCTTTCCAAGAATATTTGTGTTATTTCTTGTCAAAATGTCTTATTTCTATTCAAACTAATCTCTTTCCACTTAAAACAAGACTTGTTTTTAGATCATTTTCACTTGTTTCAAACAAATTTTCACTTGAAATAAGGAGAAAAATCTGCCAGTGAAAGCAAGTTTTTTGTGCTTGTAATAAGAAAGAAAAACTTGTTCCACTGTCAGATTTTTCTACTTATTTCACGTGAAAATATGTTTGAAAAAAGTAAAAAATGTCTTAAAAACAAGCTGCTTTTTAATGTGATGAGTCTTATTTTAGGTATAATGAGATTTGTTTTGACTAGAAATGACATTTTGACTGGAAATAAGACAAATATTCTTGGTAAGATATTTGACTTTTTGCAGTGCAGTCTAGTTTCCGTGTGTCAGCAGCAGGCACTGAGCCGCCTCAGTGGATCTGGACCGAGGCCCAGAGACCAGAACCATAAACACATTAGGAGGCTCTCGGCCCGGTTGATGCCTCAGGTCCACGGCTCTGCTGCTGGACGCTGCTCCTCTCTGGGGGGGGTCCTGATGGAGGTCCTCTTACCCCCCTCCCTCCCTCTGGTCCAAACTGAGGATCTGAGTCGGCGCTGGCAGCTTCAGTCCGGCCGTCATCTTCACCGGTTTCATGTCCAGTATGTGGCCAGAAGTTTGTGGACACTCTGGTGCTGGTTTCAGACTCTGAACTGGTTCAAATGGGCTGATCCAGACCGGACCAGGACAGATTGGTTCCACTTTAAAGGGATACGGCAACATTCTTTTTCGTGCCTCACTCCCGAGTCCATGACCAGCAGAGACACCATCCTTTCCACTGTGTGTGCAGTAACAAGGGAGATAGAGCCGTATCGCCCATAATTAGCTTAGCTCAAACGCTGGAAGTGTATAGGTAGTGTTAGCCTGCCTCCACCTAAAGTTGCTAATTAGCTTAGCTCAAACACTGGAAGTATATAGGTAGTGTTAGCCTGCCTCCTACCTAAAGTCGCTAATTAGCTTAGCTCAAACACTGGAAGTGTATAGGTAGTGTTAGCCTGCCTCCTACCTAAAGTCGCTAATTAGCTTAGCTCAAACACTGGAAGTGTATAGGTAGTGTTAGCCTGCCTCCTACCTGAGCTGAAAGCAGCAGTCAGAAGCTGATTTCATTTTAGCTCTAAACTCTAATATATCACTTTATCGACAATTCAAACATGTTTAGGCGAGAAAGTAGCCGTTTAGATCAGCAATGTGTCGTTAATTTGTCTAAATACCAGCTGTTTACAATTTTGTTGGGACGAATTTGGCGCTGTATACTCAAGCTAGCCGTTGTGACCAACGCACTTCCGGTTACTTTCACAAAATAAAACACCCATTGCCCTTTACATACAGAAAACCATTGTGTTCCAAATCGCGCACTTCTGCACTTACACTTAATATTTTGAGTGCATAAGTGCGTTCACACTGAGCAGTGTGCGAAAATGTAGTGCACTATGCGCACTCAATTGGCGCACTCAAACGGCCAGAAAATTGAGTGTGGATCGATGGATACTTTCCACACTTAACGGCCGCCATCTTAGTGACCAGTGGCGGCTGGTGACTGAAAAAATTGGGGAGGACAGGAGGAAAACCAGTCCACGGTGTCATGTTATTTTAGTCAACTACCTATCTCTACTTTCTTATATTCGATTTAATTTGAGTAATAAAACAATGACGTACAAGACTTCTTTAAAAAAACATTTTATTAAATGATAAAAGTCTGTTGACATCAGGACCATGAGTGGAGGTGAGTGACTTTGACATCAGGACCATGAGAGGAGCAGAGATCCTGTTGACAACATCAGAGGTGCAGAGTGAGCAGAAATCAAACTTTGTCAGTTTCATAGTAATTGGAAAAAACACTGAGGAAAAAAATAATTGAACTATTAAGTACTCACCTTTTCTTTAGAATTTGTAAAGCCACAAGGCAGAGTGACTTTGACATCAGGACCATGAGAGGAGCAGTGACTTTGACATCAGGACCATGAGAGCAGGTGAGTGACTTTGACATCAGGACCATGAGAGGAGCAGTGACTTTGACATCAGGACCATGAGAGGAGCAGTGACTTTGACATCAGGACCATGAGAGGAGCAGTGACTTTGACATCAGGACCATGAGAGCAGGTGAGTGACTTTGACATCAGGACCATGAGAGGAGCAGTGACTTTGACATCAGGACCATGAGAGCAGGTGAGTGACTTTGACATCAGGACAATGAGAGGAGCAGTGACTTTGACATCAGGACCATGAGAGGAGCAGTGACTTTGACATCAGGACCATGAGAGCAGGTGAGTGACTTTGACATCAGGACCATGAGAGGAGCAGTGACTTTGACATCAGGACCATGAGAGGAGCAGTGACTTTGACATCAGGACCATGAGAGCAGGTGAGTGACTTTGACATCAGGACCATGAGAGGAGCAGTGACTTTGACATCAGGACCAGTGGGGCTCGGACCGTCGGACAGTCACCGGCATGCCAGCCATCTGCTCTACCCACTACGCTACCGCAGCAGTTTACAAAGACTGCAGGACAGCACAGCACATCACACAACACTCATTAGTACACTCGCCCAAGACAAAGTGCGTTGCTGTTCCGTATTATGTCCCGCTGTTGTGCCGCTAAATATCTTCTCCTTCCGCGCCTCGACCCCAGGTTACCGTTGTGACAGTCAACGCGAATGCAGCTGTCAGAGTAACTACACGACAGCAGCATATCACAACAAAACAACTTCGTTGCTGCTCCGTATTGTGTCCCGGTCGTGCCGCTAACATTATGTCCTCCAACCGATTCCAATATCGCTGAAAACTCCATATTTCTAGCTGGTAGTGAAAGCTGTAAAATACATAGCGGTATTTCCTGTTTACAGCTGTATAAATGTGAGAATGAAATTTGGGAACTGTTATTGGACCAACCTGCTGTCAATCTTGTGTTCTGATTGCTGATTGGTACAGAAGAGCCTCCTCCGTCATGACGTCATTTTACGTGTCTTAGCCAATCACAGGTCAGGATGAAGACATCCTAAATGCATTGAGTCAATGGAAGAAGATCCCGCCCCGAGGCCAGTTAGGGAAGTAAAAATCTTGCCACCTCCGTAGAGCCCCCACCTTCCTGCTCCCTGCTCCTCACACAGCCTGCTCTGTCTCCTGAGCCTGCTGGCGGCGCAGTTGAGCCGTTTTAAGTGGATTTTCTTCCAAAAAACAAACTTTTTTTATGATAAAATACATATATAATATTTTATAAATTATACTGAGATTTGGTAATGATTTATTTCAACCAGTTACTCTTTCTTAAATAAAAAATAAATTTTCCTTTTGCCTCTCAAAAATAGAGGAGGACCAACCTCCTCTGCCTCAATGGACCAGCCTCCTCTGTTAGTGACGTAGCGGAAGCACGTCACTACTTTTCAAACGGCGGCGGTTGCTTTGAGCAGCGACGGAGCCGACACCGGCGTAAATGTCTTTAAAAAACACTCATAACAGCACAACAACAACACTAACACAATAAAACACAACTTAAAAGCTCTTTTGGATCGGCAAAAAGCGCTGTCAAGTGTCGGCGATAGGGCTCTAACGGCTGGTTGCTATGGTTGCGATCAGAATTTTAAAAAATAGAAGAAGAAACTGTCGAGTCATTTCCGGTCAGTGCGCAGCGGCAGTGTTTGATTTGAGACGGTACGAGCCTGTCGAAATTAGTGCACTGCGCAAGGCAGTACACTGCCTTACAGTGTACTGTAAAGCAGTGCACTGAGAGAAGTATGCGATTTGAGACACACCACATGACGATAGACTTTGTGCTTTTACTTTGAAATAGGAAGCTAACCTAACCTCGATGTAGCTAGCTTGAACCAAAATAAAGCGTCTTTGCTTGAACCCTCCGTTTTGACCGATCTCGTCCCGTTACCGGCGTTTGACCGCTCAAGATGCCTTACCGGAGAGTTTTGTCAGCTCTGAGACGAAGATCAGCCCGCTGGTTTCCGTTTAGAGTTGCTGAAGAGTTTTTCTGATGACTTTAGGTGGAGGCAGGCTAACACTACCTATACACTTCCAGTGTTTGAGCTAAGCTAATTACGGGCGATACGGCTCTATCTCCCTTGTTACTGCACGCACAGTGGAAAGGATGGTGTCTATCTGCTGGTCATGGACTCGGGAGTGAGGCAAGACACGAAAAAAAAAAATTGTTGGCGTATCCCTTTAAGAGACTCTAGATATTTTCAGGTGCTAGTTCATGATGTTTGAAAGGATTTTATAGCTACAGTCCTGTAGCGACCCAAAACGTAACAACGGCCAGTAACGTAATAACTTGTCAATAATGTAATAAAATGCCTGAGTCAATAATGTTTTTTTTACCTTATCATTATTATCAGCCAATAATGTAACATCTTATTACATTATTGGCAAAAAATTATTACGTTATTGACTCAAATATTTTATTAGCTACATAATTGATTACGTTATTGGCTGTTGATGTTTTGTGTTGTACAAGTCCTGAAGGATAAAGAGAGAACAGAGAAGAGATTTGTGTTTTCCTCTTCTCCTGCTTTAATTCAACTGTGAACTATGTGAAGATGAATGTGTATATTTGTGTATTTGTATATTTGTGTATCTGTGTATTTTTAGATTTCTGTATTTATATATCCGTCTATCTGTGTATTTGTATATTTGTATATCCATGTATCTATGTATTTTGATTTTTATCTTATTTTACTGTTTCTTTTATTGCACGGCTATTCTCTTACCCATGTTATATGCCTTTTAGATTATTTTATCTGTTTTTATATGTGTCATTTTATGTTTATGTATGATGTTGTGTCTTTATTTCTGGTACCTTTATTTGTTAGTATATTGTGCCTTTGTCAGCAGGTGTTCTGAACAGGAGCTTAAAATAGTTACATTTTTTAGGATCTTTTAGGATCCATTGTGTTCTTTGTAAATCTTATTGTGCGCTCTCTATGGCGTTTTTCATGTTTTTAAGTGTGTTTTTGTATGTGGTTGATGGGTCAGGTGGCATCTATCTATCTATCTATCTATCTATCTATCTATCTATCTATCTATCTATCTATCTATCTATCTATCTATCTATCTATCTATCTATCTATCTATCTATCTATCTATCTATCTATCTATCTATCTATCTATCTATCTATCTATCTATCTAATACTGTACAGCACGCTGGTCCACTGTGGAAGTGCTCAACAAATAAAGTTGGATTGGATATTTGTATCTGTGTATCTGCTCCCGTCTCTTTCCTTCACATTAGTTTGATTCTAGTTTGATTCATTTGTCTCCATCTCCGTCTCTTTTGGGTTGGATCTGAACCTGATGGGAACAAACGTCCTTCATCATGACTGAGTTTCTGTCTCACCTGTCAATCTGAACACAGACTCTTTCTCAGGGGGGGAGGAGGTGGTGGTGGTGGGGGGTCAGAGGTTGTGGAGCAGAGCTCTGCCTCTAATCCTGCTGTCAGTCTCCTCTCCTCCTCAGCAGGACTGTCTAACAACACGTTAATTCCTCTATTGACAGATGTCCAATCACAGCATCACCAGGCTGCATGTTAATGAGCCTCAGCCCCCGATAGGCCGAGGACACTTCCTGTGTCCGTCGATACGATCCAGAGGAGAAGATCCTTCATGAAGACCTGGTTCTGGTTCTGGTCCTGGTTCTGGTTGTGGTCCACATCTGGTTCTGGTTCTAGTTCTGGTTCTGGTCCACAGCTGGTCCTGGTTCTGGTTCTGGTCCTGGTCCTGGTCCTGGTCCTGGTTCTGGTTCTGGTTTTGGTTCTGGTTCTGGTTCACAGCTGGTCCTGGTCCTGGTTCTGGTTCTGGTCCACATCTGGTTCTGGTTCTGGTTCTGGTCCACAGCTGGTCCTGGTTCTGGTTCTGGTTCTGGTCCTGGTCCTGGTTCTGGTCCACACCTGGTTCTGGTTCTGTCCTGGTTCTGGTTCTGGTTCTGGTCCACAGCTGGTCCTGGTTCTGGTTCTGGTTCTGGTTCTGGTTCTGGTCCTGGTCCACAGCTGGTCCTGGTTCTGGTTCTGGTTCTGGTTCTGGTTCTGGTTCTGGTCCTGGTCCTGGTCCTGGTCCACAGCTGGTCCTGGTTCTGGTTCTGGTTCTGGTTCTGGTTCTGGTCCACAGCTGGTCCTGGTTCTGGTCTTGTGGTTCTAGTCTTGATCCTGTGGTTCTGGTTCTGGTCTTGTGGTTCTGGTCTTGGTCCTGTGGTTCTGGTCTTGATGTGGTTCTGGTCTTGTGGTTCTGATCTTGATGTGGTTCTGGTCTTGTGGTTCTAGTCTTGATCCTGTGGTTCTAGTCTTGGTCCTGTGGTTCTGGTCTTGATGTGGTTCTGGTCTTGTGGTTCTGGTCTTGATGTGGTCTTGGTCCTGTGGTTCTGGTTTTGGTCTTGGTCCTGTGGTTCTGGTCTTGTGGTTCTGGTCTTGATGTGGTTCTGGTCTTGTGGTTCAGGTCTTGTGGTTCAGGTCTTGATGTGAATCCACCTCTGTAGTTTTTCTGGTCTTCAGACTCTGAACTGAAACTGACGGTAAAAATAAAAGAAAGAGGTCAAATCTGCTTCGCCTTAAATATTCACACTGATGATTGAGTACTTACACACACACACACACACACACACACACACACACACACACACACACTTAAAACACATGCACACATGTTTAAAATTCCACCAAGTCAACAGCCGACCATTTAGATTCAGGTCATTAGTTCTCTCCAAAATGTGCATCTCAATATGTGGGCCAACAGTTATTAAGATTTTTTTTGACGGCTGAACGACTGAATTATTCATTTTTTGTTGGGGGCACATTATTTATTTATTAATCAGCCTTAAATTTGGACTCAGATCAGATTAGCCGGCTGCTTTTCCAACACCTTTCCCTGCTGCTTCTTTATTCCGTCAGACAGGAGTTCAGGTCGGAGCGCCGGCATTAACATCGGCCGCTCATTATTTGTTCCATTGATTTTTTTTTGCAAATGGTGTTTCCCCAAAATATCAGCCGCCCATTACACAGGATGAATAATAGATGACGGACGAGCTGCTGGGAAACAAAAGGCCGGACAGAGAGACAGAGAGACGGACGGAGAGACGTCCTCGCCGCCGCTGCAGCTCCTCCAAACATCCACAGAAAGTTTTCAGGAGAGCGGGGTTTGCGCGAGGACGGCGGTGACCTCGTCGGTCGCCGTAACGATGTGAAACTGTTGCATCACGTCTCCAACAAACTCCAGAAAAAAAAAAAAAAAGAGCCTTCAGCAAAAACCTCTGCATAATTTAACACAATCTGAAGTTAATGTGTAAATAGTGATCAGAGTGTGTGTGTTGTGTTGTGTTGTGTTGTGCGCTGGATAATGAGCAGATCAACAGGAAGCAGGAAGAGTAAACAGCAGCAGCAGCAGCAACAGGAGCTACGTGGTGTCTTTGAACGCCTCGTCAGCTCAGACTCCTCCCACAAAACACAGACACATCAGCTTCACCTGTCTCCTCCAGTCTGTTCCCACACTGCAAAAAGAATATGTCTTATTTCTAGTCAAAACAAATCAAATTACACTCAAAATAAGACTCATCACATTAAAAAGCAGCTTGTTTTTAGACACTTTTTACTTTTTCCAAGCAGATTTTCAATTGAAATAAGTAGAAAAATCTGATAGTGGAGCAAGTTTTTCTTTCTTATTACAAGCACAAAAAACTTGCTTTCACTGGCAGATTTTTCTACTTATTTCAAGTGAAAATTTGTTTGAAACAAGTGAAAATGATCTAAAAACAAGTTAATTTAAGTGGAAAGAGATTAGTTTAGACTAGAAATTAGACATTTTGACAAGAAATAAGACAAATATTCTTGGAAAGATTTTGAGTTTTTGCAGTGCAGGGCCCAGTTGTTCAAAGGTAATCTGATTGGATTTTGGATCGGATCAAATCTTGAAAATGTGTTGTTTCAAAACTAAAAATGGATTCTGAGATCGGATCAGATCACGTGATCCAGTCTTAGTTTTCATCTGGATCGAACCCTCAGT
Source organism: Trachurus japonicus (assembly GCF_045865225.1). Taxonomy (NCBI): domain Eukaryota; kingdom Metazoa; phylum Chordata; class Actinopteri; order Carangiformes; family Carangidae; genus Trachurus; species Trachurus japonicus. The sequence continues at coordinate 4,245,500 of NC_140916.1, forward strand.
GTTCTTCAAAACTTTTTAGTAGGATCAGTAAACTTTGATCCAAAAAAGCAGGATTATTCTGATCCCAGCAGTTTGGTGGATTCAGGAACAAAATGTGATTTAAATTTAATTCAAACTGGTCAAATAAACAATATTTATAATGTAGTATATAAATCAATAAATGTTTATATATTTTGCACCTAATGTTTTAAACCATGACAGTGATTAGTAAATAAAGTTAACTTTTGAATATTCTACAACTGAAAAACTTTTCCCCAAACTGAATTTAATGAAATTTGAAGTTTGAATTTTGAAGTTTGAATTCGAAACACACGCTGAAATATTCACAGTTTCACTACTTACTGTATATTTCCTATTTTAAATTTATTCTAACAGCCCAACCAGATGGAGTCTGGCTGTTTAAAAGACATTGAAAAGACGTTTCCTGTAGCCTATAGAAAAAAGGGATTTCAAAATCCAGATAATTTTTTATCCAGATTACACCTTTAGAACAACTGGTTCCTTTGCTCCGCCCCCTCACTCACCTGTTCTCTCTGCTCCAATCAGCTTGATCTGATCCGTCTTTGTTCCTCTGTGTCCGTGCATGTGTGTGCGCGCTCGTGTGTGTGTGTCAGAGTTAATAGTTCTGTACAAATAAACTAAGACAGAAAATAGATCTTGTCGGAAAAACACGACTGACTCAGAACCAGTCAGTAAACTGTTCACATGTGTTAATGTTTGTGTGTGTGTGTGTGTGTGTGTGTGTGTGTGTGTGTGCGTGCGTGTGTGTGCGTGTTAAATAGTTGTTCAGATATATTTTGGATTTTCTTAGAAACAAAGTGGACATTTGAGGTTTTGCCAGAGATCCATTAGATTTGTTGTTGGTCCTGGTCCAGGACTGTGTTGTGGTCTTGATGTTCCTGTGTTTCTCATGAACTGTGCTCACAGTGAAACATGAAACATGATCCGCCACAGAGATGAAACATGTAAACACGTTCTTCTCTTATTAAAGAGCCATCAGCTGATAGACTGAGGACTTTAAAGGAACACTCCCCGCTTTATTAAAGTGTGTGTGTGACGTCTCCCAGCTGTTTGACGGGACGCGTCCAGATGTTTGTCACAACGCTGGTGTTGTTGCTGTCCCTGGATCAGGTCTGTGTCCTACTGGGACTGATCTTCATTTAGATTACTCAAATTCAATTCAAATTCAAATTCAAAAGTACTTTATTATTCCGTTAGGAACTTCGTTGCAGAAGGACATCGAAAGTGCAGGAGCAGCAACACAACGATCCACACATCCCTACATACCACAGACATACCCAACACAATAATAACACACAATCCTACAACCACACATAAGTACAAGTACTCGCAGCAAAGGTTAAAAAAGACAAACACAAAGATAAAATTAGTTAAAGGGACAACGAGGAGTTTTGGAAAGCGATGTGTTCTCATACTACATTTCCCATGAGCCTCCGTGCGCACGGTGAAATTCTTGGACCGGTGCAAGATGGACGTCTTGCCAAGAATGTTTTCATTCATCAAGAATTAAAGTCAGAGGTTAGAAGACGATCACATACCGTCGTAGTTTCGACCATAAACGGCGATTCGGCGGCGTTATTCTCATGACTCGCCGAGCAGCGTCCGCGAAACCGAAAGTAAAGAAACCATTAATTAAAATAACAAAATAACGATAGAGACAAAACGATATATTTATCGAAAATGGGCCCATTAACAAGTGTGGGTAACAGATTCATCCACATTAATATGAGACGTTTTTATAACCAAATAGAAACTCCTCGTTGTCCCTTTACGTAATCAGAGGTTAATTGAAAAAGAAAAAGTTGTGGTGGGAGTCGGATTGAGGTGGGGATGAAACTGGATGAAACTCTCTTTGTCTGGAGTGGGAGTGAGCTGTATCTGCATGCTGATGGTAGGAGGCTGTAGTATGTGTGTGTGTGTGTGTGTGTGTGATTACTGTCCAGTGGACAGTCCTGCTGGGGTTTCTCATGCGGCTCAGTCAACTAGGTGTTTGTGGAGAGACCGGGGCCGTATTCCTAAAGATTCTTAGTGCAAAGAGTTGCTCCTAGTGGCCAAATTCTAAGAAAATTCTTAGAATCATGATGTTTTCTTAGAATTTCTCCTAAAAGTTAAGAGTAGATCCTAGTAAAGATAAAAGCTATTCCTAAAGAATCCTAGCTCTTAAGAGAGCTCCTAAGGTGGGATCTGTTAAGAGTAGGGAAGAGGACTTTTAAGTGGCTTAGGAGTTCCCTAAGCAAAGGACAAAATGGTGGACAGAAGAGGCAGGAGAGATATTCTCCAAACACTGGATGACAGTGAATTAATGAAACGCTACAGATTGTTCCTGTTCCTCTGTCCAGTTGGATTTCCTTGTTCTTTTCTTCTCCATTGCTGTTCACTGGTTTGTGGTAGATTTCAAAGCCAACCAACACTGCTTCTTATAGGCCGGTCAGCAATCACAGACACTGATTAAAGCTGAGCCATTTTACCCTTAATACCAAATTGAGTTGGAAAGTTGAAAGTGCAAAAATTACCAGCATGGTAATTAATATAAGCAAATAAATCTAAGTTTCACTATGTGAATACTGTGCAAGTTTTCACACATTTTGTAGGATAATTTTAAAGTATAGCTTACTATTCATTTAACAGATATTTTCTTTTATGTGAAATAATTTTTACAATTACACATTCTTCATAAGATTGGATTTTTTGGTTAAATTTATCGATTTGAGGGTCCATCCTTTGCCCATTATCACCAAAAGTATATTTTTTTATCTAGCTTTTTTTTAAAGTATATTTTTTGGGCATTTTGGCCTTTAATTGACTGAACAGTTGAGAGAGACAGGAAATGGGAGGCAGAAAGACATGCAGGATAGGACTGCTCCACAAGGGATTCGAACCGGGGCCACCTGCAGTGAGGACTATAGCCTCAACACATGGGGCGGGTGCTCTTTATCTAACTTTTAGGATCAACCAATCACAGCGTTTGAAATTATGACTCATACCTAGCAACAGGGGTCAACCACACCTCCTCACTAAGATAGGAGTTTCTGTCCACTCCTTGCTCAGAGTTCTCTGAGAGTGTTCTGGAATCAGAATCCTCTCGGAGAGCTCCTAACTTAACCTAAAAATTCCTAGCAAGGAGTCTTATGGTGCGTTCCAGGCAGGCTTTTTAACCCGTAAGTCACGACTTCAAGTCACCAGTTACGAGTTTGTAGCGTTCCAGGCAAGTTACGAGTTACGAACTGGGAACTGGGAGTAGATCGATCTAGTACGAGTTCACAGGTGGGAAGTTACGAGTTTGACTGTACGTTCTAACGGGTAACCATAGGAACAGGTCGGAAAAATACGAGTTACGGGTTGCCTGGAACGCACCATTAGCTAAGGAGTGATTCCAGAACACTCTCAGAGAACTCTGAGCAAGGAGTGGACAGAAACTCCTATCTTAGTGAGGAGGTGTGGTTGACCCCTGTTGCTAGGTATGAGTCATCATTTCAAACGCTGTGATTGGTTGATCCTAAAAGTTAGATAAAGAGCACCCGCCCCATGTGTTGAGGTTATAGTCCTCACTGCAGGTGGCCCCGGTTCGAATCCCTTGTGGAGCAGTCCTATCCTGCATGTCTTTCTGCCTCCCATTTCCTGTCTCTCTCTCAACTGTTCAGTCAATTAAAGGCCAAAATGCCCAAAAAATATATTATATATATATTATAAAATTATATCATTATTATCAAATATCAAATTTAACCATCAAATCCAATCTTATGAAGACTGTGTAATTGTAAAAATTATTTCACATAAAAGAAAATATCTGTTAAATGAATAGTAAGCTATACTTTAAAATTATCCTACAAAATGTGTGAAAACTTGCACAGTATTCACATAGTGAAACTTAGATTTATTTGCTTATATTAATTACCATGCTGGTAATTTTTGCACTTTCAACTTTCCAACTCAATTTGGTATAAACAAGGGTAAAATGGCTCAGCTTTAATCAGTGTCTGTGATTGCTGACCGGCCTATAAGAAGCAGTGTTGGTTGGCTTTGAAATCTACCACAAACCAGTGAACAGCAATGGAGAAGAAAAGAACAAGGAAATCCAACTGGACAGAGGAACAGGAACAATCTGTAGCGTTTCATTAATTCACTGTCATCCAGTGTTTGGAGAATATCTCTCCTGCCTCTTCTGTCCACCATTTTGTCCTTTGCTTAGGGAACTCCTAAGCCACTTAAAAGTCCTCTTCCCTACTCTTAACAGATCCCAGGAGGAGCTCTCTTAAGAGCTAGGATTCTTTAGGAATAGCTTTTATCTTTACTAGGATCTACTCTTAACTTTTAGGAGAAATTCTAAGAAAACATCATGATTCTAAGAATTTTCTTAGAATTTGGCCACTAGGAGCAACTCTTTGCACTAAGAATCTTTAGGAATACGGCCCCAGATCTTCAGGAGTCGTTCGATCCGATCCGTTGCAGCTCCGCCCGACAGCAGGAATCACAGGGACCCACAAAATCTCACAAATTCACACATAATCGCGCAATGAAGAGAGAGGTAGACCCACAAACCCAAAACCAGTTCATTTCATCCAGAGGAGTCGTAGGAAACAACTCAGTGACTTAATTGTTAATCTGCCTGTTTAGTGATGTTACAATCAGCATCTCCTCATTCACAGAGTCTGCAAACCTCTGAGCTCTGAGTTTACAGATGCATCTTCTGGTATGCATGCCTACAGGCTCCCCTTTGGTCACCTCATTTCAACAATTAAAACTGTCCTCAATGGTAAACAGAATCATTTATTGAATATCAAAGAAACAAGGTTCCATCATCAGGTTTAAAGGGATAGTATCATTTTTTTTAAAGTGTGGTTGTATGATCTACAAATAGCCCCTAAGTACTTTAATTGCAGTAGAAGACTCTCTGCACTCCTCCGTTAGCAACGCCAGCCCATAGCCCTGCCCAGAGATTTACAACATACAGTGTTGTGAACAGACCCAAAGAAACAGCCTATTTTCACGGCCTAAAAGACGTTTTACCAAAAAAAAAATACACAGTTTCATTGTTCGCTATAATATATTTTTTTCCAGCCCTTCAAAGTGCAGGAAAAACACAGTTTTTATTTGGACCTAACCAACTCACGTATCCCTCCGCCCAGGGTTAGCGCCCGCCGATCAGCAGTTGGTTAGGTCAAAATAAAAATTGCGTTTTTCCTGCACTTTGAGGGGCTGGAAAAAATTATATTATAGCAAAATCAAGGTTGGTACATCACTGGTTGGGTGAACATCCACGTCTGTCTGAGAGGTCAAGGTTGTTGTGGAGTTTCTACCGGCCCGCCCAGGTGGTTGTGTTACTGATTGAGGTTCTGGTTCTGGCTCTGGTCTCTTATCGTTCTCCTCCATCGTCCATCATGGACGTTCTTCAGAGACGAGGAACAAGACGAATTCACTTCACTTCGTCTTCAACTCTCACAACCACAACAGTTCAAACCAGGTCAGTTTATAGAAAACAGTCCGTCTGTGTGTGTGTGTGTGTGTGTGTGTGTGTGTGTGTGTCCTCGGCTCTTCCCTCAAACCAAAAACCACAGTTTATGTCACTTTTACCACTTCAAACATGTTCAACCTCCACCGCCGGGACCAGCAGAGCGTTGTGATGTCACAGTGATGTCACACCTTTGACCTCGTGGATAGAAACTCTTCAACTCTCACCGACCTCCCAGTCACAGTCAGTCATCGCTAGTGGATGAATTCATGGTGTCTCCATGTTTACTGATGTGTAAGCCTCAGCAGAGTTGTTGATGTTGTTGTTGTTGTCGTGGCGGCGGCGGCGGTGGGTGGGCCGTAGGGGGACGGGAACGCGGCGTTGGAGACGGGCGGCAGCAGTGATTGGCTGAGACAGCGGTAATGGCTCTCAGACGTCTGGAGGAGGCCAAGTGTCAGAAAGGGAGTTGAAAACTTAATCACCGGTTGTTACGAGGCTGCAGCTCAGAGTCTGTTACTGACAGAGAGAGGACGAGATCGCAGCCAATCACAGTCAATCACAGCCAGACGGCCAATCACCAGGGAGCAGCCCACCACAGCCAATCACAGCCACTCACAGCCCAGCGTTTATACTGTGGGAGAAACAAGGAGCTGCACAGCTACTGGCTGTTACTGATACTGTTACAACTTTTACTGTTACAACTGTTAAAGGGATAGTTCACCCAAAATTCAAATTTCACTCATTATCTCCTCCCCCTCATGTGGGGGTCAGCCCCATGTTCCCACAGCCCAATGATCCCACAGCCCTATGTTCCCTCATTTCTATGAATTTTTTTTTCACTGAAAGTTTTGAAAATTAGGCCCTATGTTCCCACAGCCCTATGTTCCCTCATTTCTAAGATTTTTCTTATTTCTAAGAATTTTCTCAAAATAAAACTCTAAGTCAAGTCATTTTTATTTTAAAGGGATGATTCGGAGTAAAAACCTAGGGTCCTTTGCACCATGACCTTGAGCCAAACGCCCTCCCCCCCAGAAGCTTTTCCCTTGCTCGAACAGTGGTCGAGTTACTGCTATTAACTGAATGCAGAAGTAAGCGATCCGGTCATTTTGGCTAACTTCCTGTCAGCAGATGGAGTTTGCAGTCCCCGTCCCTGCGTCACCACATTCACGCGCATCCCTTGGCTGCACACACAGAGAGGACCGCCCCTTTATGCCGTTCTCTCTCCTCATTGGATAAAGGTTGTAGGATACAAGGAAAGTTTCCTCCTCGGCTTACAGCAGAGCAGAGTGACTGACAGACCCGTGTTTCAGACCAAACACTCTATATAAGTGATTGCTGTCGGAAGATAGAACTATTTAAGACTTTTAAGGTGTTTGTAGCGGAAGCTCCCAGTGTTGCTCTGCCAGAATCTCGCGCGATTTGCACTGACACAGGAAGAGCAGTGAACTGAGATACTGGGAGCTTCCGCTACAAGCAAGCTTAAAATATAGACTTATTTAATTTCTTTTGGAACAATTTCTCATGTCGGGGCTTCAATACAAGAGGGACATTACATACGAGCAGCATGGAGGTATTTGGATGTTTTTTGGTGTGTCTTTTTGTTACAAAGACAGTTGGTATCCATTTGCAACCATCATATGGACATGCACTGCTACGCCGAGACCCCCTGTAACTCAGAGAAGCCACGGAGGACTCTGAAACTTCTCCCAGCCCTTAGTCCACATGAGGGGGAGTAGATAATGAGTGAAATTTCAATTTTGGGTGAACTATCCCTTTAACTGTCTGTTACTGACTGACTGATGGACATTCATTGCCACTTTCCCAGCTAATTAGTCGGCCATAATCAGCCGGCTTCCTGTTGGGTCAGAGTGGACCAGTCCAGCAGTCAGCACAACTTCCTGGACACTAAAAGACGAGGAGTTTTGGAAAAGTGAAGTGTTTTCACACTACATTTATGAGCCTCCGTGCGCACCGTGAAATTCTTTGACCGGCGCAAGACAGACTCGTGTTTTCATTCATCAAGAATTAAAGTCAGAGGTTGGAAAACGATCACATACCGTCGTAGTTCCGACCATAAACGGCGATTCGGCGGCGTTATTCTCATGACTCGCCACGAAACCGAAAGTAAGGAGACGCCGGTCGGCTCGCGCAGCATTTCCACCACCACTAATAATAACAAAATAACGATTGAGACAAAACGATATATTTATCTAAAATTGGCCCATTAACAAGTGTGGGTAACGTAGATTCATCCACATTAATATGAGACTCATTTATTGTCGCGGAATTTTTCGTTCTGCTGATGGAGAAACTCCTCGTTGTCCCTTTAAAACTGTAATAAAACAAATCTGTGTTTATAATGGATAGCTATGTGTGAAAACCAGGAAAATGTGAACTGAGGTCAAAGTTTGATGATTAAACCTCACGCTGAGCCGATGTTGTTCAGAGGTTCTGACCAGTCAGAACCAGAACAGGTCCACGGGTCCACACTGTAAAAACTCAAGAATATTTGTCTCATTTCTAGTCAAAACAAATCTCATTCTACTTAAAATAAGACTCATCACATTAAAAGTAGCTTGTTTTTAGACACTTTTTACTTCTTTCAAGCATTTTTTTTACTTGAAATAAGTAGAAAAATCTAATAGTGGAGCAAGTTTTTCTTTCTTATTACAAGCACAAAAAACTTGCTTTCACTGGCAGATTTTTCTACTTATTTCAAGTGAAAATTTGTTTGAAACAAGTGAAAATGATCTAAAAACAAGTTAATTTTTAGGTGATGAGTCTTATTTTAAGTGGAAAGAGATTAGTTTTGACTAGAAATGAGACATTTTGACAAGAAATAAGACAAATATTCTTGGAAAGATTTTGAGTTTTTGCAGTGCAGGACCGTCACAGATAATCATTAGGATGAAACAAGTGGAACACTGTGATTTTACTGCTGTAAAAAGCGTAAAGACCCTCAGTGGTTGTCGGTTGTTTTCCGTGTTCTCGAGGTCGACCCCCCCAGGGCGCAGAGTCCTGGCCCGGCTGCAGATCTGTTTTCCTGCAGGGACGCGTCTATGTGCTGGGTTCACTAGGTGTTTAGTGGCGACGCAGCGCTGCCAAGTATGATGTTACGGCCTTCCCATGTTAATGTTCATTCAGGAAGGACCTTTACTTTACTGTGGGGGGTGGTGGGGGGACCAGCTGTGAAAACACTGTTAAAGCGGCTTTAGTGCTCATTTCACGAATACTTGAAGTTTACTTATTGAAGGGGAAAAAAAGAAATTAATGGACTATGTGCTGGACTTTTCCTTATTGTTCTTCCATGAGACTTCTCCATATGTGCCAGTGAACGGCCTCCAGCCCCCCCCCCCCCACCCCACCCCTGTGAAACCGGATCCTGAAGTTCCACATTCGGAGGCTCCGGCCCCCGACCCCCCCCACCTTGCTGAGGGATCGGTGTTTGACTGGTGAACGCTGCCATGTTGGACCAGACTGTGACCTTTGACCTCAGAGAGGAGAACATCCAACCAGGGGGGTGGGGCTGAAGGAGACCTGATCAGCTGACCAGACACTTTGTACAAGATCACCGTGGCAACAACGCTGATGCTCAGATTACATCACCTCTCTACCCACAAGCCCCCCGGAGGTTTTCCTAGTTACACGTGGAGCTGCCTTAAAGGTCCCATGTTAAAGGGATAGTTCAACATTTTGGCAAATTGGCCCATTGCCATAATCGCTATAGTCATAGCAGTAGGTTCGTTACCTTTAATTGTCGGTGTAAGCTATTTTTAGAACGGAGGAGCGGAGCGGCAGGCTGCTCAGGGCTATGCTATGGAGGCTAAGGGAATTTCTTGGTTTTCCTCATCAAACTCATCAAATACACAACCCAACAACTCCAAAAGGCTGTCGTGGACAAGTTGTGAGCTGCACAATCACCACGCTATGAGATAATAATGGAATGTTACGAGACGGAGCTGTTTTAGAGGTAAATTCATGCAAAACCGCTGATGCGCGTTGCGTTCAGGGACACTTTTTCAGCAAGCAGACTCTGTATTTACCCTGTATTTACCTCGAAAACGGCTCTGTTTCGTAACGTTCCATTATTATCTCATAGCGTGGTGATTGTGCAGGTCACAACTTGTCCACGAAAGCGTTTTGGAGTTGTTGGGTTGTGTATTTGATGAGTTTGATGAGGGAAACCAAGAAATTCCTTTAGCCTCTGTAGCGTAGCTCTGAGCAGCCTGCCGCTCCGCTCCTCCGTTCTAAAAATAGCTTACACCGACAAATAAAGGTAACGAACTTACTGTTATGATTATAGCGATTATGGCAATGGGCCAATTTGCCAAAATGTTGAACTATCCCTTTAAGGGGATAGTAGCATTTTTTTAAAGTGGGGTTGTATGATGTACAAATAGCCCCTAAGTACTTTAATTGCAGTAGAAGACTCTCTGCACTCCTTCCGTTAGCAACGCCAGCCCATAGCCCTGCCCAGAGATTTACAACATACATTGTTGTGAATGGACCCAAAGAAACGGCCTATTTTCACGGCCTAAAAGAGGTTTTACCTGGAAAAAAAATACACAGTTCCATTGTTCGCTATAATATAATTTTTTCCAGCCCCTCAAAGTGCATGAAAAACACAGTTTTTATTTGGACCTAACCAACCCACGTATCCCTCCGCCCAGGGTTAGCGCCCGCCGATCAGCAGTTGGTTAGGTCCAAATAAAAACTGTGTTTTTCCTGCACTTTGAAGGGCTGGCGTTGCTAACGGGAGGAGTGCAGAGAGTCTTATCATACAACCCCACTTTAAAAAAATGTTACTATCCCTTTAAACTGTGTTTCAACCATTTCACACAGGTCTGAACGGTGACATCATTCCTCCTCAGCTCCACCATTAGGCCCAAATATGGTCACATCTGGTTCCAAAAAAGAAAAAAAAAGCACCAACAAACTAACAAAAAAACAAGATGAAAACACCTCAGTTCTAACGCTGCGTTCGAGACAAGTCGGAACTCTGAATCTCCCATAAAAACGAATTCAAAGCATTGGAGACGCATCACGGCCAGAACAACCAAAGACATGTTGGACCGGGACAAACCGACTACCACATTTCAAAGGCCACCACTATTTTAAAAAAGAATGTTTTAATGTATTTTGGCATTTAAATGCATTTTAATCGATGTTTTAAAGCTATACTGCGTAACTTCTATCGCCCCCTAGAGGATTTCTGCGTCATTGCAACGATACGGCCGGCACCTCAATATGGCGTCTATTCTGGTGTAACCCGTAAGTTACGGCTTCAAGTCACGACTTACGACTTTGTAGCGTTCCAGGCAACCCGTAACTTGTGTTTTTCCGACCTGCTACCTGTGAAAGTCACTATAATGGCCGTCAAACTCGTAACTCCCGATTGGAAAAACACGAGTTACGGGTTGCCTGGAACGCATAATTACTTCCTGTGCGCCAGGGCGGGAATGTCGCCCAACACACCAAATACAAAAAGAACAAATACTGAAAAATGTACAAACACGTACAAGTTACGCACTATAGCTTTAACATTTCGGGTGTAGTTCTGAAGGGGCGCAGGTTATTTTGTGAAGTCAAACAACGGATTGAAGTGAAGTCGGGGGAGATTCTCATGTTGGGAGCTCCGACATGAGGTGGCGTTCGATTGCACTTTTTCAAGTAGCAGGTCGGAAAGATCCCCAAAGCTGTGTGTGACATCACAGTGTTCAGATTTGAGATTTGACCTGTAATTGTAAATATGAAATATATATCTAGGATACAGTCAGTGTTTTCAGAGAGGGGGGGGGGGGGGGCTCTGAGCTTCAGTGGCTCTGAAACAAAGAATCCTTAAGAAGCTGTTGAGATCACACACACACACACACACACACACATACAGGAGTTGGTTTGTGGGTGAGAGCGGAAACAGCCCATCAGTCTAAATGTCTATGAGACCACATGTTGAGACAGTCAGCGACGTGGGTGTGAGAACTGCCTCCGTGTGTGTGTGTAGGTGTTTTCTTGTACATGCTACATTGTGAGGACTGGAACGAGTTTTTAACCAACAGACTGAGGACATTTTTGGGAAGTGAGGACATTTTGGCCGGTCCTCACTTTTTCAAAGGGCTTTTTGAGGGTTAAGACGTTAGATTATAATTGGGTTTAAATTAGGTTTAGAGTAATGGTTAAGTTAAGGCATTTGTTTTGGATGGTTAAGGTTAGGGTAAGGGGCTGGGTAATACATTATGTCAATGACATGTCCTCACAAAGATAGATTTACAAGGATGTGTGTGTGTGTGTGTGTGTGTGTGTGTGTGTGTGTGTGTGTGTGTGTGGGTGTGTGTGTGTGTGTGTGTGCGCGACCACCTCTTCCTGTCCGTCTTCCTGTGACGAGCTGCTCTGACAGCTGCTGCTGCACCTTGTTATTGCAAAAATAGAAAAGTGCAACCAATTAAAATGTGCGGCTCGGACTGTGCAGCTAAGCCGGTGCTGGATCTCGGCTCCGCAGAGAGGATCAGGCCAGATGAGCCGCAGCTCTCTCCGACATTAATACCTCGCCGTGGATCTCGCCGTTAAACCCGCCTGCTCTTTCTCTTTCTGCAGCGTCCTTCAGCCAGGAGTCTGCCGGGAGCAGCGCGCGGCCAAGAAATCAACTCATACACAATTTGAAGAGTAAATGAGGAGGATGGATGTGCGGAGCGAAACCCTGCGCCCCGCCGCCATCTGGAAGCCATTACGGCGTTCCTCTTCTTCTTCTTCTTCTGGCTGCGAGAGGTGTGGCAGGACGAGGAGGCTCCGCCGGGAACGCTCGGCAGTTTGGAGCTGGAAACAGGAATCTGAGTCCTGGACGAGCTGCTGCTTCTCAACACACACACACACACACCAACACACACACAAACACATCTGGTAAACTACTGTAACACGTACATGTGCAAACATACAACAGTAAACACACAGGGTCACCATGACGACAGAGACTCGTTCCTCCTATTGTTAATCAATCACAACACTTCACTGGTCCGATAGGAGCCGGTCCAGGAGGCTGGAGGCTGCAGTTCCTCTCCAGACCACTAGAGGGAGTCGCTCTCTGAAGACTCAACATCTTCACAGCCCGGTCTCTACTAGACGCCACCATGACTGGTTGCACAATTAATCTCCGTATTAAACGCTGCAATTAATTAATTGTAAACTTTCCTAAATACCGTCACTTTCAGAAAAAGATTATGTTGGAACCGTATTGGCAGATCAGCGCAACGCTCACAGAACGAAAACAAACTAAACATTGCAAAATGTTAGCGTGCAATTGTAAATAATAAAAAGAAAAGGTTCATATAAATGTAAACATTTAGTATAGATGACAAATAATCACCGAAATAGTCCAAACATTTTCCCAGGAGGATTAATAATTGGTCCTATATTGATAGATACTTTCAATATTTTGTGTATATAATTAGTAATGCAATAATATTTTTGATTAAAGCAGATATCATCGGCACGGCCGTTTCGGCTAATGCTGTGTTCAAGGCAGGCTTTTGAAACTGTAAGTTACAGCTTCAAGTCACAACTACGACTTGGTAGCGTTCCAGGTAACCCGTAGCTCGTGTTTTTACCGTCCTGTTGTCTGTGAAAGTTCCCTATAACGGCCACTCGTAACTTCCGACCCGTGAACTCGTACCAGATCGAACTGGTATGACTTCACAGGAAGGAAAAACACAAAGTACGAGTTTCCTTGAACGCACCATGAGTTAGCAGCCCCCGCCCTTGTCAGGCATCAATTGGTCCTCGTGCTACGTCACCACATTCACGCGCATCCCTTGGCTGCACACACAGCCCTTCATGCCGTTCTCTCCCCTCATTGGATAACACTTGTATCCCACAAGGAAAATTTTCTCCTCGGGTTACAGCAGAGCAGAGTGACGGAGAGACTCGTGTTTAGGCTGAAATACTTCATGTAAGTGATTGCTGACGGAAAATAGGACTATTTAGGACTTATATTAACAAAAACATTCCACTGATATCTGCTTTAAATTTGACTTTTTACACATTCATAATGTTGTGAAATGAATAACGGTGATTATTTCTTTGACAATAATTGTACAAAAAGAATCGCTAACCCTTTAATTTACAGGCCGTTAATTACGTGATAATGTCAAGAAATAACAATTACTTGAGTAGAAGTACTAGAAATTACAGTCAGTTTCATAGTTATGTCATTGCCTTGCAATTATTTCTGGGCTGTTTCTACACAATCGCTCGTTATTTCTTGGCCATATTTCTCCACATAACTGAATTGGCTGTTTCTAGACATTATGATGCAATTAAAAGTTAATTCTTGGCTATTTCTTGACATTAACACCTAATTAATGGCCTGTTAATTAAAGGGTATATCTACTGATCACTTCCTGTTTATCCACCTTTTTCTGAACGTCAAAAACGTAGCCTGTTTTGCCGGTTTTGCTCTTCCGGTGGAATTTTATGTTTACGTTTCCATGGTTTCGGTAGTCGCGGTAAATGCATGGATTTCTTTTTTTTTTCTTTTTCAATGAAAATCTGTAAAACGCATGGATCATCAAACCAACTTTTACCAGTGGATATCAAACAAATTGACATCCGTGTTAAAAGCCAGCATTAATAGATCCATGCGTTTACCGCAACTATGACAACGACTGAAAACCATGGAAACGTAAACGTACAATTCCACCAAACCGGCAAAACCGGAAGCCGGTTTTGACCATAGATGACGTTCGGAAACTTGTGGATACAAGGCAAGGCAAGGCAATTTTATTTGTATAGCTGGTTTTTACAAACAGTTTGTCTCAAAGGGCTTCACATAGCATCATAACAACATCCTCTGTCCTTAGACCCTCACCTGTTTATTGGTCAAACACCTGTATTGGGATTAACTGAGCGTTAAGGAGCGGATTCAGTCAGACACTGCCAAGATGGCGGAGAGGAGAAGACAGTGAAGGTGTGGCGGCCATGTTTGGCCAGTTGGCCACCCAGTTGGTGACAACTAGAGCACTGGAAAAGAGAGTAACGACACGCATTGGTTCAATGGAAGCGCCTCCTGATGGCGGAATATGGGTATTGCAAAAGCGCCCAAGAAATGACATCTCTGCATTGTTGGTGAATGAGCAAGTGTGGTATTTTCAATAATTTAAGGACATTTATAGATCACCCACGTTAATAGCATCATTGAGGACCCTTTACAGATAAACATTAACACATAGGCAAGTAAAAAAAAACAAACAAAAAAACAGTTGTCTACATTAATGTTTCAATCTACATTTTGTAATAAACAAATTATAAGTGCAATTTGATATGACCAAGACACCTAAAAACAAAAACACGGCCGTTTTCATCAATTTATAAGCAAGTGGGCAACACACATACATTGGAGTGAATGAGTTTTCTGGGCACTTTTGCAATACCCATATCCTGCCACTAGGGGCGCAAAACCCTTACCACGGGAGTCAATGGTGGTGTCGTTACTCTCTTTTCCAGTGCTCTAGTGACAACGTCCTGGTCGCTCGCTCCCATTGGCTGTTGAGGAACATGAGTAAACTCACTGGCTCACCTGAACAGGCCACGCCCACACGCGTCAGGATCCGGCCGGTTGGTCTCATTTATCATCATGTAATGTTGTTTTAAAGCAGAAGTAAGTGGAATGTTTGTGTTAATATAAGTCTTAAATAGTTATATCTTCCGACAGCAATCACTTACATAGAGTGTTTGGTCTGAAACACGGGTCTGTCAGTCACTCTGCTCTGCTGTAAGCAGAGGAGAAAACTTTCCTTGTATCCTACAACCTTTATCCAATGAGGAGAGAGAACGGCATAAAGGGGCGGTCCTCTCTGTGTGTGCAGCCAAGGGATGCGCGTGAATGTGGTGACGTAGGGACGAGGGCGGGGACTGCTAACTCCATCGGCTGACAGGAAGTTAGCCAAAACCACCGGATCGCTTACTTCTGCTTTAACTATTTTAAAAACACAGAAGGAGCGAAAAGCAGCGTGATGTCAGAGGGCTGATGAGGGTCTCCACGCTGTAACGGCGTCTCCCAGCACGTCCTCATGTCTTCACTTCCTGGACGTGGAGTTGTGTGTGTGTGTTATCTGCTGCTGCTTCTTATATAACTGATGTTTCTGCTTCCTGATAAATCAACGCCGTCTCTCTCTCCCTCTCTCGGCCTGTTTCCGGTCTCCCGCCTTTGTTTGAGGATCCTGGCCGGTCTGGACTGGACCGGGGCCAGCGGCGACGTGGGGATGATGGAAGCGGAGGAGCCCCCTCCTGCCAGCTACAGCCCCCACCCCCGACCCCCCAAAACCCCCGACCTCCTCGGAGAGAGAACAGCATCCTCACTTCGTTCCCAGAGACGATGTTAAAGTGTCAGCAGCTGAATCCTGCTTTACAGCTCCGTGTTTGCTCCCAGATTTATCTCCGACTGTTTGTGTTGTTTCCATGTGTGAGGAGGAGGAGGGAGGAGAGAGGAGGAGGGGGGGGGTAAAGCTCTTCAGCGGCCAATAAAAGCCTCCAGCTCTCCCGGGGTTTAACAGGATAATTGATGATTGATGATGTCGGCATGTTTGGAGGTTAGAAACACTTCAGTTCACTGCAGGTGGCCGTCGATACCTGATCAATACTATTAACTAATCAACAGCTTCAGGCTCCGCGGAGTCGGAGTCTGTTCATCACGGAGCTGCAGCTGACAGGACGGAGGACACACTCACCTGTCGGGGGGGGGGGGGGGTGATGTCATGTTGTTGCTGATATATACATGAACTTGTCCACAAAAATACTTTACTTGGGACTTCACGACTGTTGCTACTTTATTGTGCAGAACACCACGTTTTATCAGACATGACAAAGCGGTCTCACGTTACTCACT
The DNA here is from genome assembly GCF_045865225.1 of Trachurus japonicus. Classification (NCBI taxonomy): domain Eukaryota; kingdom Metazoa; phylum Chordata; class Actinopteri; order Carangiformes; family Carangidae; genus Trachurus; species Trachurus japonicus. The sequence continues at coordinate 4,261,843 of NC_140916.1, forward strand.
GTCAGCTGAGTTGAGAATTAAGGAAAAAGAGGAATACGGTAGCTCGATAATGGCGTCCACTCATTGTGTACTCCTCTTCTCAACTGACCAAAACAAAAGGGTGAGACGCACAGTGAGGAACATTACAACTGTTACAAACTGATGAAGATGATGATGATGATGAGGTGTGGATCTGGTGATCTACGGTGGCCCTGAGGGCTCAATGTGCTGCAACAGCAGTGTTTCTGGGGACACGATAACGTGAAGGACCAGTCACAATAAAGCAAGGGACCGGTCACAATAAAGTGAAGGACCAGACACGATAAAGCGAGGGACTGGTCACAATAAAGCGAGGGACCAGTCACAATAAAGCGAGGGACCAGTCACAATAAAGCAAGGGACCAGTCACAATAAAGAGAGGGACCGGTCACAATAAAGCAAGGGACCAGTCACAATAAAGAGAGGGACCGGTCACAATAAAGCAAGGGACTGGTCACAATAAAGAGAGGGACCAGTCTGGGACCTTTAGTTGTTGTTCTTCTTGGCTTTAGAAGTTGTGCAGACAGCTTCCTGTTAGTGCCTTTGACAATAAACTGAGTTTGTTTGGTTTATTAGAACGTCAACAGCACATGATTCACATGGTATTGATCATATTAGCTTAGCATTAGCCTTCAGCCTGGTCCCTCACTTTACTGTGTCCTCCAGAAACACTTCCTGTTGTTGTGTTAGGAGTTTTGAAGTTGTTTCTGAGTCTCTGTATCTTCAGCCACACTGAGCTTCTGCTGCCACCAGACCCGGTCCTAGTGACACACACACACACACACACACACACACACGTAGGCCCGGTGATAAGGCCTGAGCTCTTCCAGACCTCCTCCTCTGCTCTCTGATCTCTGGCAGGTTGAGATTAGGATGAAAGCAGAGGAACTGGGACCAGTGGAACCAGTTCAGTTCAGTTCGGTCCGGAGCCGCCAGATAACCAGTCAAAAGAAGCAGCTCTGTGTTTCCACAGAGACACGGGAGTCTTTGTTCAAGCAGACCCAATCCATTGATAACTCATCAACGCATGACATCATCAATAATCAGCTAATTAACACAGTGATGAGAGGCTGGTGTGTGTGTGTGTGTGAGAGAGAGAGAGAGAGAGAGAATCCAGAGCAGCTGGATCAGTCATCATGATCCACTTGTATCGATCAGTATCCAGATCAGTGTGTGTGTGTGTGTGTGTGTGTGTTGGGGGTATCACTCATGTTAACAGTCTGTATTGGTTCCAGCTGCTCATCTGGATCCAAGTAACACATGGACTGTGGGGGTTTTACTGAGCTGAGAGGAGCCAGACCTGGTTCTGGTTCTGGTCCAGAACCGAACTGAGACTCTTCACAGACGTAAATAAGACGTGACGTCTCCGTAGGTTCATTTCACCTCGTCCAGTTCTGTCAAGACCCAGAGTCCAAACCGCTGTTGGACCTTAGACCTTGACCTCAGACCCTGACCTTAGACCTTAGACTTTAGACCTGGACATTAGACCTGAACCCAGGAGAACTCTGTCCTGGGTGTATGGGTCTGGGTCACATGATCAGTCTCAGTCCGGTGTTCGTCTAATGTTGTGGAAGAACTTCTCCTAAACATGAACAAAGACAGTTTCCTGTCTCTGTGTCCTGTGGGTTTCTCCATGACTCCGCCCCCTTTAGGGGACCAGCAGACCGTGACACCACCCCCTTTAGGAGACCAGCAGACAATGACTCCGCCCCCTTTAGGAGACCAGCAGATAATGACGCAGACCATGACTCCGCCCCCTTTAGGAAACCAACAGACCGTGACTCCGCCCCCTTTAGAAGACCAGCAGACCGTGACTCCGCCCCCTTTAGGAGACCAACAGACCCTGACTCCACCCCCTTTAGGAGACCAGCAGACCATTACTCCGCCCCCTTTAGGAGACCAACAGACCCTGACTCCGCCCCCTTTAGGAGACCAGCAGACCGTGACCCCGTCCCCTTTAGGAGACCAGCAGACCGTGACCCCGCCCCCTTTAGGAGACCAGCAGCAGCAGCAGGTCTTGAGTCTATTGACTCCAATGGGAGAAGTGAACATGAGCTCAGATTATGGTCGATTCTGTCGCTCCAGAGTCACTGAAGTAAATATTGATGCTAATTTTATCACAAGACACACTCTTCTGAATGATTTGACACTTAAATGGCAATTTTGTGACGGACACATGAGGAGAAAATGAACTTTGTTCCAGACCTGTCTCTGTCTCAACAACACACTCTCGCGAGATTTGGCACAGATCTCCTAGGCAACGTCAAACAAACGTTCGCGAATGCCTGCGCTAATAATTTCAATAATTTTCATAATGCTAAATATGACTTTACTTTACTTTATTTGTTTATTTGAATGGGACAGTGCACATTAATGGACAAAAAAAACATGTAAATGTGCCCGATTATAGATAGGTGCTAGTTTCCATCCGGTGTCCCATAAACATAAAAACAGTTCAATGACAGTACACATAAAAATGTAGACAACACAAAAAGACAAAAAGGCGACTATGACTGTTATATGTTTAATGTTATCACAAGAAAATATAAATATAAGTGACCACGCCCACTTTAGGAGACAGGAAGTGAACCATATCATTGGAGCAGCCTTTAAGGGGCCATTTTGGTGGTAATAGAGTATCTTTGACATAACTAGCATGAAACCGCAATGCTAGATGGGAATAATTCCTACACAATGCACCTTTAATAAAAATCATGAAATAAGAAGAAGAACTTCCTACTTCCTGTCTGTGTGTGGTAACTTCCTGTGAGGTGGGCGGAGCTTCAGCCCCACAACTTGACACCTGAGCTGTGTTTATTAAAGCGCGACCTCGGGGTGAGTGTGGACAGACACCTGGACGGACATGTGACCTGTGTGTGTGTGTGTGTGTGTGTGTGTGTGTGTGCAGATTAAACACTGAGGTGACCTCCTTCTCTCCCGCTGAAGCTGCGACGGAGCGGCTCTGAATTTTCCGGGTTATGATTCCATTTGGCAGCAGTGATTACAAACTTGGACCCGCTCCACAGGAAGAAAAAAAAAGAGGCAAAACCACCAAAGACGGACCCGGAGAGTCAAAGCCGCCGCCGCCGCCACCACCACCGCAGCAGCAGCCGCCATCGCTCTGATTGAATTCCAGCATTTTCTTTCCCCTCCAGAGAAGCCAAAGTTTGATCTTTACTAATTGATATATCCCGGCTCCGCACATGAATCTCAGAAAGCTCATACCTTGGGCCAATTTAGCTGTTCCACTGGCTGAGTTTTAATTGAGTCCACATTAAAATTTACTTATAAAATAATAATGGGCTCCCATGCAAATGAGCCCATCCCGATATTGCCGCGGCTGCATTTGCATATCCACAAGCAGTCTGGGAGTTCAGAAATCAATATAGATGATTAATAATATATGGGCTACAGGAATAATTAAATTCATTTGATGCAAGGACTCAGTCAGCCTTGGCAAACCAAAGGTGCAATTTTGCCACAATCTAATTTAATACAAGTTGCCTGGATTGCAGTTTCAATTACAAGGATTGAAATAATAATAATGTGTGTTAAAGAAAAATTACACTTTCAAATATATGTTATTTCATTTCATTTCATTTCATTGAATGTATTACGGGATGGGTCCCTCCTTCTCCACACATTAACATACTGCACCAAACTGTTAAATTAAACTGCTCTTTAATTTATCGCAGAGACGTTCAAACCCTGAGCTGCAGCAGAGTTACACCTCCGACCTCTGACCTGTCGCTGCATCAAAACAGTCAGATGTAATAATTCATAATTACACTGAAAACAACAATACACGGTCAAAGTGTACACTGTAAAAAAAAACCTCTGTTATAATAAAATAGTATTATTTTATCAACTTAATTCACTTTCTTTTTTAATATTTTCTATTGTTGATATTATTATCTTCACCTGTGTTGTGTACCTCAGACAAATAAAATAGTTGAATAATCAAAAATAATCCAAGTGTTCCTATTTTAACAGTGTAAATAACAGCAGCTGCTGTTAAAGCTGCCCTGTGGAGCTTTGCTCATTACGAGCCATCAGCCGTGTTTTTTTTCGAGTAGGCTACTGCAACAGTCAGCCTGCGCCGTTCGATGACGTTGAACCCCCCCCCCTTCCCTCCCTCCCTCCCCGAACGGTAAGTGCAGGTAACCAGGCAACCAGGTGACTGGCGAAGTAGGAAGAGAAAAAAAAGTTGTGGTCATTCAGCTTTGGCATTTATTTAGGGGTGTGACCTTATACATGTGTAAACGTTTACACGGAATGAAACTGTAAACGTTTAGTAAAAAAAAAAAAAAAAATCCCTAAACGATATTTTCATATTTTTATACATAGGCCTACATTTTGGGGGGGGGGCTGGGTGAAAAATAGTCCCGCACACTGTCTTAATTTAGAGAAAACTATGATTTAATAAAAATGATGCTGTGACGCGCTTCCCTCCTCCAAAATGTGTGTAAGTGCGTTTTTTCTTTCCTTTTTTCTTGTCTTTTTTTTTGCGAGCGAGTGTGATGGCGCCGCCACGCCGGGTCAAACATTGCTTTTCTGGTTGCCAAAAAATATTCTAAGCAAATATAGCCTCCCTAAACACAAACAAATAACCTTAAACGGATTGAAAGAGGTGTCTCGGGACATTAAAGACGGCCGAGGACCGACGAGACGCCTCTGTATTGCTCCTGCCCGGTCTGTCCTCCTCTCATCCGCACTTCAGCACCTGTCCTGGGCTGCACCGTGTCGGCTCGGCTCGGCTCGCTCCTCGTTTTAAATGACTTTACTCCTTTTAAAAGTAGTGTAAACAATTTACTGTTCTGATCACTCATACGCGTGTATAGTTAGGCTATACGTTGCATTATTATAGCTACTTCAAAAGTAAAGGACGGTGGAGCGAGCCAAGCTGTAGCCCAGGACAGGTGCTGAAGTGTGGGAGAGGAGGGAGAGACCAAAGCCCTTCTCTGGAGAGACTGGGCTCCGCGGGGCTCTTGCAACTAGCGGCGGATCAGAGAGGGTGGAGGACCGACATGACAGGGGGTCTTGGTCTCCTGGTACCTGTGCGGTCCAGGACCGCGGAGGTCAGCGAGAGGGGGGGTACGGTGGTCGACTCTGAACGCGCTCACCGGGCGGATCTCTCCAGTTACGGTGCGGTGCGTGTCGGGGGGGAGGGGGGCGGGACGAATCCGCCGTCGGGTCTCCTCCGCTCCGGTGGCTGCAGTGTCAGTGCTTCCACCGGCTGCATATCAGACTAGACAAAAATAAGATAACATGTTCTTCTTCTCTTCTGTTTACCAGCGCTCTAAACCCTACGTCAAATCCGAACGTGTTGCGTTGCATGCGTAATTCCCTGTGCGACAGCGCGGGAAAGTCGCTCCTCAGAGGCAATTGCGCTCCTGGGTAAACCAGGGACTGTTGTGTGGTGGAGATGCGTTCAATGATCATCCTAATAAGTCGTTTGGCAGTGGCTGCAATGTAACGGACATTGTTTTATATGTATAAACTCCACAGGCCAGCTTTAAATATGTCACATGTCAAAACAACCACATAGTGAATATATATATAATATATACGTGGTGAATGATCTGTGAGGTCATCATTACATCATGGTCATGTGGTGAAAACAGGTGAACAGGCCCCGCCCCCCACAGAGTCGACATCCAATGACACGACACAGAATAAAAGAGAGACGATGTTAAAGGTCAACGAGCTCCTGAATGATCTGCAGCTGAAGTTCAGAGAGGAGCTTCCACATGTTTCCACTCAAACAGGAAGTGAAAGTAAAGTCACTGCAGCTTCTTTTTTCTTCCAGTCTTTACTGACAACAACACAGGAGCATACACACGAATAAAGATAAGTGTAGGCCTATACAACATTAATACACAAACATGCAATCATAAACACGCCAGGCAATGACAGCAAGACGGAAAAAGAGAAAAGAAAAACTTATTTAGTGATTATTTAGTAAAGCTTTTTTACAGCTTTTTTATTCTCACAGTCACATGGAGGAGAAATATTGTTTGACATACGCAGAGGTCCAGAAAATGTGGTTTCTTGCCTGAGAATTTAGATTTGTGTTTGTAAGATTTGGATAAAATAATTAACAAATTAATCAAATAAAACTGTGAATTCAGTTTCTTTGATTTTTTCCAGCATAAATTAAACTGATGATAAAACGTTGTCTGGTGTCTGGGCCAGACCAGAATAAATGGACCAAGTGTTCTCTGTATATACACTGTAAAAACTCAAAATCTCACCGAGAATATTTGTCTTATTTCTTGTCAAAATGTCTCATTTCTAGTCAAAACTAAACTCTTTCCACTTCAAATAAGACTCATCACCTAAAAATTCACTTGTTTTTAGATAATTTTCACTTGTTTCAAACTAATTCTCATTTAAAATAAGTAGAAAAATCTGCCAGTGAAAGCAAGTTTTTTGAGCTTGTAATAAAAAAGAAAAACTTGCTTTTTTTTTTTTTTTTGCAGTGAGTCTGGATGAGGACTCACCAATACACTGCAAAAACTCAAAATATTACAAAGAATATTTTTCATATTTCTTGTCAAAATGTCTACTTTCTTGTCAAAACTAATCTCTTTCCACTTAAAATAAGACTCATCACCTTAAAATTGCTCCACTATTAGATTTTTCTACTTATTTCCAGTGAAAATCTGCTTGAAAGAAGTAAAAAGCGTCTAAAAACAAGCTACTTTTTACTGTAATGTGATGAGTCTTATTTTAAGTAGAATGAGATTTGTTTTGACTAGAAAAAAGACAATATTCTTGGTAAGATTTTGAGTTTTTGCAGTGTAATGATTAAAGTCACTACACAGCTCCACCTGAGCAGCTGAAGCTCCGCCTCCTCCTCCTCCTCCTGCAGCAGCAGCAGCGTTGACCTCTGACCCCCCAGTCAAACAGGTGTGATCGTGGCGGTGGAGCTGCGGCTCATTGACATTCAGCCGGAGCTTCACTCCGAGGAGTCGGCCGAGTGTTGGACGGCGAGGAGACGGGATTATGGGCATTACGTTCTTGACATCCTGTTACATCGCAGCCGTTTGCCAAGGCGATGTCAACAATGCCCAGAATCCACTGCTGCTGTAATGAATGCACTCCAACACGTAATGACTGAGTAATCACATTATTTGCAGCCTCGACTTTATTCTGACGGCGCAGCCGCCCGCATCTGTGCTCCGTCAGTAATTGCCAGGCCGGGGCGGCGAGCAGCGAGCAGCATTTGCATCCTGCACTGGGGAGTTGCATTGCAAATGATTATGCTGAATTGTTTTTGCAACAGGAATGTCCAATCCAATAAAGTTAATGATCTTGAAAGACATGGAGGAGGAGGAGGAGGAGGAGGAGGAGGAGGAAACAAAGTCGATTAAAATGCAGATGTTTGCCGTGCGACGTGATGGCGCCGACGACGTGTCGATGTAATTAAGCCTGTTTCTGGTTTTGTTTTTTTTGGTTCTGTTCAGCAGCAGCTTCAGCTCCTCGTTCATCACCGTCTGTTTCCTTGTCGGCGCTCAGAAGCAGCGAATCCTCCTGCAGTTTGTTCCTGGCCTGATGAGCAGCATCATTATCCAGCACTTTGCAGCCGATTAACTGTCATTTCCTGATCAATCTCCGTCTGAAAACATCCAGTTCATCAGAGCAGCAACCTGCACCGCACTGATGCTCTTCAAACTGTCAAACTTTAACAGACTGACGGTCACTCCGCCCAGCTGCATGATGGGAAATATAGGATCCAGGGTTTGGCTGTCACTGAACCCTCGGCCACCTCTGAAACTGCATCTTTATTTCTATTTTTTCATCAGTTTCTTATTAATTTAACAGAAAAATGCTGTTCACAGTTTATAACATTAACACACCAGTCTACAAATATGACATGAACACATAGATTTTTATATCGTATATGTGTCAATATATAAGATTGTTCCTGTTATATCTATGTCTTATTTGTTTTTATTTTACACCCATATTTTACACACATATAATAAAAACCAGCAGTTTCATCCACAGCTAACGTATACAAAGACAAGACAAGATAAGATAAGATAAGATAAGATAATAACTAAGATCAGAAAAGCGTTCCTGTGTGTCCATGTTGCAGCAGCTCTCTCACACTTGTTTTTACAGAGAGAATGATGTGATTTACAATAAATAACCAGCTGTAACTGGATCTGAATTGAATTTAAGTTGTTTTTTCCTTTTTTCTTGGGAGTTTCTCCTCAGTCGATGTGAGGGTCAGAGGTCAGAGGTCGTTGTAACGATGATGTCACTTCCTGTGCTGATCAGGATCTGAAGGCATCAGTGCGGTCGACCTAAAATAACCAAGTCTGAGAGGAAACATGAGGTGTTTTAAAGCTTTACACTTTGACAGTGGAGGTGTGAGAGGAAACAGACGGTAAATGGTCGTCATGGTCAGGAATCAAACTGACGATCTCCTCCATGAAGACCAGAGATACGACAGGAGACTGTTTAATGATCCCACTCATGGGAAATGTAGGTGTTACAGCTGCAAACAGGTAAACAGGAACAACAATGTGGAGAAAATGCAAATATAAAAAGAGACAGAGAGTTTGTGTACAGTTTTGTACAAAAGTAGCCTATTTATAGGGCTTTATACAAAATATAACTACACATGGGACATGCTCTGTAACAACAGAAACACCTGCAGATGCACTGTAAAAACTCAAAATATTCCAAGAATATTTGTCTCATTTCTAGTCAAAACTAAACTCTTTCCACTTAAAATAAGACTCATCACCTAAAAATGTACCTATTTTCAGATCATTTTCACTTGTTTCAAACAAATTTTCACTTGAAATAAGTAGAAAAATCTGTCAGTGAAAGCAAGTTTTTGTGCTTGGAATAAGAAAGAAAAACTTGCTCTACTATCAGATTGTTCTACTTATTTCAAGTGAAAATCTGCTTGAAAGAAGTAAAAAGTGTCTAAAAACAAGCTGCTTTTTAAATGTGATGAGTCTTATTTTAAGTAGAATGAGATTTGTTTTGACTAGAAATAAGACAAATATTCTTGGTAAGATGTAGAGTTTTTGCAGTGTGTTCCAGTAGGAACCAATGAGCTGCGAGCTGAGGGGGGAAGGAGAAGAGGGACGGACGGTGAGTTGAAGAGATTCATGTTGAAGAAGAAGCTTCTCCTCAGCCCCATAAACACAAACACACACATAAACAGCTGAATGTTTGTATAAAACTACACTTACTGCAGCATCCATCACCACAACACACACACACACACACACACGCAGGCAGCCTCCATAAAGTAGACTGTAGGTTTTCACATGTAATTAGCCGGCCTGTGTGATTACCAGGTAAAACAAATTGTGTGTTTTGTTGGCAGCAGATAAATCTGGGCTCAACTCTCCGTAATGACCCGTGTAATTTTTAAGCAGCGCCTACACCGCGCCGCTCTTAACACGTATCATTAGTGGGGTTGTATATTAGATATACATTCTGTGGCTTAATTTGGTCTCCCAGGAGCACTTGTAACGATGCAGCTGCTGCTGCTGCAGGACACCTTTAATTTATTTATTTTAAATGTTGAGAGTAATTGAGTTCTTGAGAGATGTGAAGCGAGCCTGCTGCTGCTGCTGCTGGTGGAGGAGGTGGTGATGGGGGGGGATCCTCATCCTCCTGAAAAATGCATTAATTCCACTCTGCAATCTGTTGCGAAAATTAATACGAGGGAAGCGTCTAATGGGGAGGGAAGAGGAGGCACACTGCAAAAACTCAAAACCTCTCCAAGAATATTTGTCTTATTTCTAGTCAAAACAAATCTCATTCTACTTAAAATAAGACTCATCACATTAAAAAGCAGCTTGTTTTTAGACACTTTTTACTAATTTCAAGCAGATTTTCACTTGAAATAAGGGACTGTTCGTTATTTACCAGCAGTGCCACCGGAGGGATTCGCGGGACTTTTTTTTTTTTTTTACATGACCCCCTGTCGGAGTCAGTAAATTTTAACATGACCCTGCATTAAGCCTTATCAAAAGATACATGACCCCCCCCCCAGCCATCAAGTACGTGACATCGCATCACGTAGCGCGTGACACTACATTATTTCATTTTGACAACCATGTGTGCAACACCTTCTCATCAATCCATGCCATTTATCAGCTGTTATTAAAACCCAACTCATCAATAACAGAATCGCGATTTTGGACCAGCTCACATTACACAACAAACCATTAATAATTAATCCACACTCAAACCGAAGCAACAATAATGTAAACTGCACTCAACAACGTATTACAAGGTTTACGGCAGATATGACAGACAACTCTCTGTGTGTGTGTGTGTGTGTGTGTGTGTGCGTGCGTGCGTGCGTGTGTGTGTGCGTGCGTGTGTGCGTGTGCGTGTGTGTGTAAGAAAGAGAGGGAAAGAGAGAGAGAAGTAGATAAAACCAGCTGTTAGCTACCGTAGCTGAGGCGTCGGTCTCCCGTCAGGTAAAAGCTGCCGTTTATTCCTCAGATGAAGCTCATGAAGTTGTTGAGCCTCTCCGGTACAGTTATCCATCACTGCTGTTGAATTAGCCGCTAAACTGCTGGACGCGAAAACCGAGGGGGGTGTCTGTGTGTTTACAATTCACGAAAGCAACGTGAACGTACGTGCTGCTCAGACCATGTAGAGTTACGCAATGAGGCAGCGTAGCCTCTGTATGGTACTGAAGTTAAACTCACTCACCCATAAAACCCGTGCTAAGCCATGGGCAAAATCCTTATTGAGTTCTTGGCGAAGCTGTTAGCATCGTCGCCTGCCGTGCGGGAGACTCGGGTTCAAACCCCACTCAGGGCAGACCAGAGCAATATAAAATAACGTTGTGATTTGGGCCGTTGCTCTCGTTGTCATCAGCGTTTGCAGCTTAGAAATGTCCCGTTTTTGTTTTGTTTTTATTTTTTGCGGGCATTGCAGTGTCCTCCAGACAAAATGTTGAATGACCCCCCCTTGCTGACCTTTTTTTTTTTAGTGGACCCACCCCTCAACAAAGAATATTATGACATGACCCCCCCCCCATTTTCCTCCGGTGGCCCATTCCATAAATAACGAATGGTCCCTAAGTAGAAAAATCCGATAGTGGAGCAAGTTTTTCTTTCTAAGCACAAAAAACCTGCTTTCACTGGCAGATTTTTTCTACTTATTTCAAGTGAAAATTATCTAAAAACAAGTTAATTTTTAGGTGATGAGTCTTATTTTAAGTGGAAAGAGATTAGTTTTGACTAGAAATGAGACATTTTGACAAGAAATAAGACAAATATTCTTGGTAAGATTTTGAGTTTTTGCAGTGCAGCAGTGAGTTCTCCTCCAGACTCACTGCAAAAACTCAAAATCTTTCCAAGAATATTTGTCTTATTTCTAGTCAAAATGTCTCATTTCTAGTCAAAACTATTCTCTTTATACATAAAAAGTAGCTTGTTTTTTAAGTATATTTTTTGGCCTTTTTGCCTTTATTGGATAGCACATAGTAGAGATAGACAGGAAAGGGGGAGGTAGAGAGAGGGGGAATGACATGCAGGAAATGTCTGCCCGACGCGGGATTCGAACCAGGGACGCCTGCTTTGAGGACTGTAGCCTCTACATGGGGCGGCCGCTTTAACCACTGCGCTACGCACCACCCCAAAGTAGCTTGTTTTTAGACACTTTTTACTCCTTTCAAGCATTTTATTTACTTGAAATAAGGAGAAAAATCTGATAATGGGACAAGTTTTTCTTTCTTATTAAGAGCACAAAACAGCTCATTGGTTCCTGCTGGAACACACTGCAAAAACTCAAAATCTTACCAAGAATATTTGTCCTATTTCTAGTCAAAATTTAATTTCTAGTCAAAACAAATCTCATTCTACTTAAAATAAGACTCATCACATAAAAAGTAACTTGTTTTTAGACACTTTTTACTTCTTTCAAGCAGATTTTCTCTCTTATTGCAAGCACAAAAAACTTGCTTTCACTGTCAGATTTTTCAATTGAAAATTAGTTTGAAACAAGTGAAAATGATCTAAAAACAAGTAAATTTTTAGGTGATGAGTCTTATTTAAAGTGGAAAGAGATTAGTTTTGACTAGAAATTAGACATTTTGACAAGAAATAAGACAAATATTCTTGGAAAGATGTTGAGTTTTTGCAGTGCTCCGGCCTCCACCACCACACTGAGCCCCCCCCCCCCCCCGGCTCTAGAGGAAGAGGGGGGGGTTATTTATCTCCCTCTGAAGGGTTATTTATTACAGACAATCAGAGTGCCGGCATTGCAGCAGCTGCAGGTGATGAGAGGAATCATTTGTTCCTCACAACTACACAACCACACAACTACACAACCGTCAGTAATGAAGCTGAGTTCAGGTGTCGGAGCGGGGGCCGTCCTCTTATGATGATGATGATTGTTTAAAGCGTGGTGATGAAGATGATGATGATGATGGCGGTGCCGAGGGACGCTTCATCTCCACCTCACCTGTCTCACCTGAACCTTTAAATGGAGCTTTAAAGTCTCACAGCGTCGATCCGTCACTTCTCTTTAGCTGTTACACTCTGTGTGTGTGTGTGTGTGTGTGTGTGTGTGTGTGTGTGTGTTAGAGCAGGTGCTGCCCATAAATAGATGTGAAACAGATGCTGAATGTAAAATATAAATTTGAGCCTCAGAACTTGATGTGAAGTATCAGCAGCTTGAATATAAACGTGTGTCTGTCTGTGTGTGTGTTATGTTGTGTCCAGGTTCAGGGGCCACAGGCTAAAGGGGGCGTGGCCTCTGGTCTGACAGAGTCCTGACCCGTCACCACCACCAGACGACTTCTTGTCTCTGTGGCGTTTAAAGAGTTAATCTGAGCTGAAACTCAACATTCACTTCAATTCAATTTACTGTCACTTTCATGAGTGAGAAGCCTTCATGTTGCTTACTGGACAAATAAAAGGGAGACACATTAGGGCTACATTGAGAAAAAAAACACAGACTTCGAGAATAAAGTCACAAGAATAAAGTCATAGATTTACGAGAATAAGGTCGTAAATTTACGAGAATAAAGTCGTACATTTCCTACGAGAAAAAAGTCATAACATTACGAGAATTAAGTCATAACATTACAAGAATAAAGTCGTGAATTTACGAGAATAAAGTCGTACATTTCCTACGAGAAAAAAGTCATAACATTACGAGAATAAAGTCGTAAATTTCCGAGAATAAAGTCGTACATTTCCTCCGAGAAAAAAGTCATAACATTACGAGAATAAAATCGTAAATTCACGAGAATAAAGTCGTACATTTCCTACAAGAAAAAAGTCATAACATTACGAGAATAAAGTCGTACATTTCCTACGAGAATAAAGTCGTACATTTCCTACGAGAATAAAGCCATAACATTACGAGAATAAAGTCGTAAATTTACGAGAATAAAGTCGTACATTTCCTACGAGAAAAAAGTCATAACATTACGAGAATAAAGTCGTACATTTCCTACGAGAATAAAGTCGTACATTTCCTACGAGAATAAAGTCATAACATTACGAGAATAAAGTCGTAAATTTACGAGAATAAAGTCGTACATTTCCTACGAGAAAAAAGTCATAACATTACGAGAATAAAGTTTTAAATTTAGGACTTTATTCTCGAAGTTTTTGATTTTTTAATTTGTCAGTGTGGCCCTAATACTCCATCGTAAGACAATAATTGTAAAAAAAATAAAATAAAATAAAATAAAAACAGCAGCAATTTCGAAAAAGTTTAATATACATTAATAATAAAGTGCACCAGTTACAGTTAGTTGGGGAAAGTGCAGGTGAATGTGTAAAACAGTCAATGTGTCGTCCCATGGTGTTGTTGGGGGGAGGGATGGGGGCAAGGCAAGGCAATTTTATTTGTATACCGTTTTTACAACCAGTTTGTCTCAAAGGGCTTTACATCCCATCATAACAATTTCCTCTGTCCTTAGACCCTCACATCCACTGAGGAAAAACTCCATGGAAAACCCTTTTAACAGGGAAAACCAGGAGAAAGCTCAGGGTGAGCAACAGAGGAGGGATCCCTCACCCAGGACGGACAGACGTGCAATAGATGTTGTTACAGACAAGAAAACAGTTTACAACAGAGAATGTGGGAAATGTTAATGTTTGCTCTACCAGTCAAATGAATCATGGGATATGTTTGGCTTCGGAGGCTCCTCCTCCCCCTGAAACGTTAAGAGCTGAAAGGAACTGGAGCAAGTTTCAGAGGAAACGTCTTCAAGAAATCCTGTCGCCTTCAACTTTCAGCACTGAGCGACTACGACGAGCTGGAGGACTGAGAACCTCCAGGGACATTATCCTCCTCTGAAACCACTAGTCTGGGTCTGTTGACTCGCTGTTTTGGTGAGCAGCCGGATCCAGGGCGAGAGGTACAGGCCTTTCCGTCAAAATAAAAGCACCAAGCTAATAAAATGCGGTGAAACTTTTTAATTTAAGTTATGTTTGTGTAACATGGGCAATGTAATGTTGTGTACAAAATTGCATTTTTTTTTTACCTGATGTTAAAACTACTCCTCAGGCAGAACTTTTCCCATGCCCTTTTTTTTTTTTTTTTTCATATCTTTTGTATTTTATTGGGTTTCAATTAAAGTTTTTATCCGTAGGATGTATGTTTTCTTGTGATGTCGATATTTGTAGGAGTTCAGAGGCCGAGGAGGATGTTTATTATGTTTTATATTTTTTTCTAACTTTTACTGTAAGCTAATCATGTTTGCTAGTTTTTAACTTTAGCGCTAATATAAAGTTTAGCTAATTAAGTTATATTTGCTCATTCTAGCTAAAGTTTGTTGAATGTAACTTTAGTTTTTAGTTAACTAGCCTAATGCTTTCCGGTTTCTAACCTAACTCAAGTTATGGTTTGGTTAACCTGTTGACTAGTTCAGCTAGGGTAACTGTTAGCTGGTTCACTGAGTGGCCTTTCCTTTGTTGTCATTCTGTTACCAGTATAAAATGCCAGTGTTATCAAACCGAGGCGCTCTGTGCTGAGCAGAGAGACTCTGGAGGATCAGTAGAGTTTATTATTAGTTGATTAATGTGTTTGTTGAGTCTTTAACCTTTATTAGCTAATAAACACAGAGCAGATTGTCAGCTGACCGTTGGACGTCCTGCTCCAGCCTCGGTCGGTCGGTGTGATGGTGGATTAAAGGCTCTGGCGTCTGAAGCTGTTTCCCGTCTCTTCTCCCTTCAGAGCCGCACGTCGCTCGCTGATCTCACAAACCTTCCTGAAGAATTTTAATCATTTGGACGTCGACGTGTGTTTGCACCATTTGACTTTCCCCTGCAGCTTCCCAGGGTGCCAGGCAGCACCTCGCTCCCCGAGCCCCGAGCCGGCTTCAGTTGGCCGCCGGCCTGTAGGAAGGGCGTGGAGCCGGGGCCCGGGTCCTGGATATCCATTTGGAACTCATTAAAGATCTCCAATGGACATGGGGCCCCGGTTCCCACATCCTCCGGGGACCTCGCACTGTCTGAGCTCATTTACAGAGCGTCCTCTCCTACTGACAGCCGCTAATTCGCATTTGAATTTAGGTCACATTGATCTGGGCCTCCGTCCAAAGCCTCGTCCCAGAGGAGCCGGACCAGCCAACAGCCGGGCAGAGAGGCAGAGAGGCAGGAAGTGTCTCACTGTTACCCCCCCTCCTCCCCCCTCCTCCCCTCACACTGTGGAGCAGCAGCTTCGGCCCCGCTAACAGGCTGCAGCTCTGCAGGTCTGGTCGGCAGCGTGATGGACTCTGACGGCAGCTTGACGTGACGCTGTGCTGCAGAGACCCGAGACCTGAGACCTGAGACCGGAGTCTGAACCTCTGAAAACTGAAAACCACATTTAGACTCTTTAGTCTGATGAGAATAAACCAAGGGGGCAGTTGTCGGTCTGAGAAGTGAAGCTCACTTCCGCGTTAAACAAACTGTAATTCCCCTCGGTTTCCTCTGGGGGCTGGTGTCAGAAAGCAGCATTCTCTATAGACCCCCATGTTAAAATCGCCGACTTTACATCCTCAATAAACATGATCAAAGCCTGGTGTCAGCACGTTTTTTCGTCTCAACCGATAGTTTCTACCCCCGCACACACTCTGAGGGGGCTGAATTTTTTTTTAACTCTACCGTTTTACTGTTATTAGGTTAAAATTCTGGCCAATTAGGGCGCGGAAACGTTGAGTGACAGGTCCGGAGCGGTCAGTGGACAGCTGCTTCGAGGCCAGTGGGCGGGTTCTCGGCCAGCCAATCCAACATGGCGCTGTTCAGGCCACCATATTTGAGTCACAAAAACGACTCCCCAAAACCAATGGGTGACGTCACGGATGCTACGTCCATTCTTTTTACAGTCTATGGAATAAACAGGATGTTTCCTCCTCCAGTTGCTGTCACTCACTCACTCAGGACCGAACTGCTTCCTGATTGGTCACTGTCACTGACAGATGTGATGCTGCGTTCATGACGTTGAGTGAACATGTGAACAGGTGTAGTTCACCTTCTAACAAGAGTTGGACCAACCAATCAGATTGGACAAATGTGTGGAGCGTTAACATGTTAGCACTTCCTGTTCTCTGTTTCCAGTCAAAGGTCAAAGGTCAAGATGAGGTTGACCTAAAAAGAAACAATTTTAATCCAAAAGTAAAGCCTTCACATAACATTTATGACTGCATCTTTTATGACTGTTGATATATCATATTCTATTTAATCTTATTTTATTCTGCTTCTTATTTTAGTTATAATATTTTATTTAGCCTACCTATATCTCACTTTGTGTTGATTTCTCTTAGGCTACTATTCAGGAGTTTGTAACAAAGAAAAAATTCTCTCCAGGGATCAAATCTGTCTGAAATTTGAAACAGGAAGTATGTGGAGCTGTAGTTTCTTAGCCTCGCGTCACAGGCTCTTCAGAGAGGAGAAGAACCCTTTTGTCTGCATTCTGGTTCCCGTCTTCTAGCGGATCCGGAAATCACCAAATTCACCAAAGTAAAAGTGTTCACCAACATAAAATTTATAAAATAGACATTAACTTGTAATACAATAAAAGCAAAAGGTTAACTTAGGGACCGTTCGTTATTTATGGAATGGGCCACCGGAGGAAAATGGGGGGGGGTCATGTCATAATATTCTTTGTTGAGGGGTGGGTCCACTAAAAAAAAAAGGTCAGCGAGGGCGGGGGTCATTCAACATTTTGTCTGGAGGACACTGCAATGCTCGCAAAAAACAAAACAAAAACGGGACATTTCAGAGCTGCAAGCACTGATGACAATGAGAGCAACGGCCCCCAAATCACAACGTTATTTTATATTGCTCTGGTCTGCCCTGAGTGGGTTTCGAACCCGGGTTTCCCGCACCGCAGGCGACGATGCTAACCGCTTCGCCAAGAACTAAATGAGGACTTTGCACATGGGTTAGCACGTCTTTTATGGGTGAGTGAGTTTAACTTCAGTACTGTACAGAGGCTGAGCGGCACGTACGTTCACGTTGCTTTAGTGAATTGTAAACACACAGACGCCCCCTCGGTTTTAGCGTCCAGCAGTTTAGCGGCTAATTCAACTGCAGTGATGGATAACTGTACCGGAGACAACTTCATGAACTACATTGAGGAATAAACAGCAGCTTTTACCTGACGGGAGACCAACGCCTGAGCTACGGTAGCTAACAGTTAGCAGGTTTTATCTACTTTCTCCCTCTCTCTCCCTCTCTTTCTTACACACGCAAGCACACACACACACACTCAGCCCAGGTTGTCTGTCATCTGTCGTAAACCTTGTAATAATACGTTGTTGAGTGCAGTTCACATTATTGTTGCTTCGGTTTGAGTGTGGATTAATTATTAATGGTTTGTTGTGTAATGTGAGCTGGTCCAAAATCGCGATTATGTTATTGATGAGTTGGTTTAATAACAGCTGATAAATGGCATTGTGATGAGAAGGTGTTGCAGTTGCACACATGGTTGTCAAAATGAAATAATGTAGTGTCACGCGCTACGTGATGCGATGTCACGTGTCGATGGCTGGGGGGGGTCATGTATCTTTTGATAAGGCTTAATGCAGGGTCATGTTAAAATTTACTGACTCCGACAGGGGGGTCTTGTAAAAACAAAAAACAAAAAAAGTCCTGTGAATCCCTCCGGTGGCACTGATGATAAATAACGAACAGTCCCTTAATGGCTCGGGGACTTTCCTGTAAATTATATTCCTTAAAGGGACAATATGTGACATTTACCCCCATCTAGCGGTGCGGTTGCATGTCGGCACGTATTCTTGCTGTTGCGTTTACGTAAACTCGGGCAGAAGTCAGAAAAACAACACACGCTGCATGTATCAGGATAAACAAGCCTCTATGTAAACAAACGGTCCGCCAGCACGAGGCAAAACAATACAGGCGTGACAATATGTTGTCATGGCGATGTCGTATTGTTTACCTGACCCACGTTTTACCGGCTTTCTCTCGTCGAGTAAAATAACATCCAGTCGGTTTGCCGACGGCGTCACTCACGGCGTCATTCAGGTGTCTGACTGCACTTGAAGGCAACACCAGTGCCTCCGTCCTTCCTCACACTAGCTACACGGTGGTGACAGTTTTAACAGGCGCTGTCTGGAAAACTTTCTCCCCGAGCCGAGAAGCTCCGGCGGACCGAGTTTGTGGTTACTTACAGCCACGGTGACACTGAACGTAAAACATGGCGATTCAACATGGCAGAGAAGGTTCGGTGAACCCCCCCCCGTATGTTTGTAACGACTTGTAACATCTCATTCTAAGGTAGCCTACGAGAAAGCGCTCGTTTGTATGTGGGCGCGATTCCACTTCAGTGAAATACGTATTTATGAAAGCGATATTTGATTTTTGTCAATAAAAAGCCAATTAAGTCCCATACTGTCCCTTTAAGGCTATTTATAAATGAGCAAATGCTAGTTAGCTAAGTAAAAAAAAAAACTATCAGACAACAGACTACAGTTAGAAACGTATTAGTTTATAAACTGTAACTTAGGGTTAAAGTGAGAAATTAACATTTAAAGAAATTTACAGCAACAGTTAGTAAACATTAGTTAGTTGAACTAATTTCGGGCTAGAATCTAGTTACCATTAGTTAGCTCAACCAAAACAAAGGCTTTAGAAACTAACTGGTTGTGAACATAGGAACTACATTGTAGTAATATGTTATGCCAGTGAGGAGGGTAATGTTTAATGTTGGTGAGCACAGCAGCTGATGTGGATCAAACCAGGTTTTTCTAATGAACCGTGTTGAGCTGGTTAGCGACGGCGCTGCTGCTGCTGCTGCTGCTGATTGGTGCGAGTGAAGATCACAGGAAGCTACAGGCTGAAAACATAGAGAGGAGCTGAGCTGAGATCATTACAGACGCTGCAGCCGCTTATTAGGAATAATTACATCCACAGAACGAGTCAAACACAAACTGACACAGAGTCTGTTCAGTCTGCCACCGCTGCAGGCTGCAGGAAGACAAACAGGAAGCTACGGCTCGTCTCAGACAGGGGAGGAAATGTTGCATTAGCAGCTAACAGCTAACACGTTAGCACTGACAGCAGGGGAGGGTTTCACTGGAGCAACGGTTTATTAAGCTACGATAACTAACTTTTATTGACAGACACACTGAGCTGTCAGTCAGTCAGCTGACTGATGACATCACTGATGAGGTGAGAGTCAATTCAGTTAAATTCAAAGAACGTTATTTTTCTGTTAGGAATTCATCCGTGGAGAGCGACAGTGCAAAAATATACAAATGGATAAATACAAATGTTAAAATGTTAAAATACAAAAAGGTACAAATGTTAAAAACAAACAAAACTACAATGAGACTTTTAAAGCATAACCTGTCCTTTCATTGTTGCTGCATCACCAGCTAATATCAGCTGTCACGAAATCTTAAACTTTTAAGTGCTTTTTTAAAGGGTCATCCTAAAAGTTTTTAAACTATTGTTTTTGCATTTTAAATATTTTTTCTTTAAAAGGTACATTGTGTAAGAATTACTCCCATCTAGTGGTGTGGTTGTAGATCGCAAGCAACTCATGCCTAGTCCACACGAGCCTGGGTATTTTTGAAACCGGAGTTTTGCTTCGCGTCCACACCAGTGGTGTAATAAAAACACTCCGTACACACGCAACCGTGAAATCCGCTACCAAGTGACGCAATGCACGTGTGGAAGGCTGTTTTAACCAATCAAAATACAGTGGAAACCGCTTGGACCAAAAGGCTTGGGACGGAATCATTCTATACAAATGCTGTTTAAATAATTCGTTATCAAGAAATCCGCTTATAGTGTTCATTTTTGGTCATTTTATGGATGTAAACATGCGCAAAAACCATTTCAAAACTACGTGTTATTATAGCTTTATTTCACAGACTCCAAGTCCAACAATTAAATATTAATTAATTTAATAAAAATGTGTAGCCTATTTATTTTATTTTCGGCGGTGTCCCTTTGACGTGCTGCTGCAGCAGCCTGCACATGTTGCTGCGCTGTGTCTTGACTCTTGTGCTGTGTGTTGTTGTGCGCTGTGTTGTTGTGCTGTGTGCGTCACCTGGCTGCTGAGCCACATGACTGTCTGTCGGTGCGGCGCAACTCTGGCTGTTGTGTTGTCTGTCAAAACATGGATGAATGAAACATATCCACTTTATATCGACCGCGGACGTCACGGATACATTTTCGGCTTTTGGCTCGTTCCTCATCTCCGCATAGGCTCTTTTATCACTACATGACAGCAGCGCGACCCCCCCTCCCGTCGTCGTACCCGGGACATAGGCTATTGCCTGTTCATTCATGAAAATCATCCCGAAAAACTCTCAATCAAACAAGGTGGGGAATAAGAAACTGCAGCGCTACTGTAGTAGTTCTGTAATTTTAAAAACACACCGGCAGCGGCCCAGCTGATCTGTAGCGTCACTTGTTACTGTAAATGATGCTGTGTGGAAAACCAGCTGTGGTCTGTGACTGAGGGTGAGTTTGGAGCTGACAAGAGGATCGCCCTGACGACCGTTTCGTTATATTTTTCTCATCGAAAAACTATACAAATAGCCTAGCATTTAGATGATGTAAAAATAAATAAATAAATAAAATAAAAAGTGATAAAAATCCACTTTGTCACCTCCATTTTTGCGAGCTCACGGCAACTCCTGCAAACCGCTGCAAACAACCTCTGCAGCTGCAGTGTTTACATCAGCACGTGTGCAGCTATGACGTAAACGAGTAAAACAATCACGGTTGCAGTGTCCACACGCACCCGGTGAAACCAACCCCGGCCGAAAACCCCACCCTGGACTCCGGTTTCAAAAAAACATGGTTTCAGGGTTCCAAAAGCGCGGTTGCATGTGGACAGGACATACAACCGGGAACATACGTTTACGGTTTCAAAAATACCCGGGCTCGTGTGGACTAGGCATCAGTCGTATTTTTCATGCTGCACTCACGTGAAATCGGTTAGATGGCAGACAGACAACAGCCGCTGCAGTTAACATCTTAAACAAGCCTCTATGTAAACAAGTGGTCTGTCAGCACGAGGCAAAACAATACACGTGACAATATGTTGTCATGGTGGTGTGGTATTGTTGACCTGACCCACGTTTTACCGGCTTTCTCTGGACTTCTGTGACTAAAATGACATCTGGTTTGTTAGCGACGGCCGTCTGCCCGACTGCAGGTGAATGCAGCATCAGTGTAACCCTCCATTCCTCCTCACTGCGTTACCGCGGTGACTTTTCACAGACGCCACCTCGACCTGAGCCGACAGCTCCGGTGTCTCCGCTGAGTTTCCGTGGTTTCCTACCGTCACGCTGCCACTGAACGTAAAAACATGGAGACACCACATGGCAGCCAGCACCGAGCTTACCCGCTCCATGTAGATATGAATGATATGAACGGCTAATTTAGAGCTGAAAGGAACACTTCAGTTTGTTGATGGGGATAATTATTGATGAATGAAAAACAGACTTTTGAACAGAATAATCGATTTTCGTGAATAGATAACAGGAGAAGTTACACAGTGTACCTTTAATGTAAAATTCTGCAATTTTCAGTTGGTCCTACTGGGGCCACTGAGCAGCTTCTTCTTAAAGCAACAATATTTATATCTAAGACTAAAATAAGTGGTGGGCTAGTTTGTTCCATGCCACCATTGCTCCACTGCATAAACTCACAATCTTACCAAGAATATTAGTCTTATTTCTAGTTAAAATGTCATTTCTAGTCAAAACAAATCTAATTATACTAAAAATAAGACTCATAAGTAGACACTTTTTACTTCTTTCAAGCATATTTTCACTTGAAATAAGTAGAAAAATCTGATAGTGGAGCAAGTTTTTCTTTCTTATTACAACACAAAAAACTTGCTTTCACTTGCAGATTTTTCTACTTATTTTTTAAGTGAAAATTATCTAAAAACAAGTACATTTTTAGGCGATGCGTCTTATTTTAATTGGAAAGAGATTAGTTTTGATCAGGGGTCGCGTTAACCGGATATTTTCCGCCATTGACTGTTTTTTTAAAACGGTGACGGAAAAATTTTGAGGCCATCCGTCATTTTGACAGATTGCAATTCACAGCCATGGCCATCTGGCCATGTGCATTTGTTTACAATGAAGCCGGCGGATAATCAATAAATGGAGCGGTGGATAACGATATAAAACATATACAATGTCTCAAAGTCACTATGGTGAGAATTAGATTAAAAAACAAACAAACTCACAGCTGGCTGGTGCGCTCAGTAGAACGCTGTAGTACATACCCCAGGCCTGTGTGTGGCGCTGTAGCGCTGCCACACAGAAACACTAACAACAGAGAAGAAGACAGAAAGCTTCCCGCAGTATTCAAACTCCAACATTACAAGTGGATTAAATATTGACTGGGAGTCGTGTCAGTGCAAATATGACGGTCGATAATGATTTAACGGGCGAGATTCAACTGCAGTGTCCGAGGGGCCGACAGTAGTCAGCTGTTAAGTTACGTAGCTGTAGCTACACAGCGGTGTGTGTCGGTACAGGTAGAGCGGTGTGTCTCGGTACAGGTAGAGCGGTGGGGGCAGGACATCACCGTTTACACACTCGCCGCGCACAACTCTTCCAAAGGTAACGTTAAGCCTTATTTTAATGTATTCTGCCCGCCGTGGCATTGTTTATAACACTTAAAGCTGAGTGGGTTTTGTCCTGTCTGAATTTAGCTGCATCTGGCTGTGATCTATAGCTTCAGTTGTTTCAGTGATGCGCAGTGGCTGCGTGCGTGTGTGCGTAAAAGAGAAATGAGAGGCACAGAGAGAGAGAGAGAGAGAGAGAGAGAGCTAACGCCGGTGCACTATGCGGTGCCTATGTGAAAACGTGCTCCTTTGGATGTTTTGGTATAACACATGGGTTAGCATGTTGATTGTTGACAGAAAACTGATGTCATCATCAGGTATTTACGTTGTATTTAGATGTTGAGTGGCAGAAAGTGACCCCCGCATTCACTGACTGACCCACGGTTAGATGTGCTCTGACGCAGACTCTGCTCCGGAGCATTCTCTGTTCAATTTGTTTGGACTTGATATGAATTAAACATGAATTAAAATTGAATGCTATTGAATATGGCATTATTATCATTTAAAAAAATAAATAAAGTGACCGGTAAAAATAGATTATGACGGAATTTTTATGACACCGTCAGTCAAAATGACCGGCGACGAAAAAGTCTAGCGCAACCTCTGGTTTTGATTAAAATGGAGACATTTTGACAAGAACTCAAAAAAGATTTTGAGTTTTTACAGTGTCTTTCTGTCTTCTGTTTTGAGTTGAAGGTTACTGATTCAGTGAAACACTTGTAGACGGACTGGTCCAGGTCGTCCTCCACCTGCTTCACCTCATGTTCATCAAGTCTGATGTCTGTTCATGGACGTCAGACATGGCCCCCGTGTCAGCCATGTTTAATAACCCAGTTTACAGCAGGAGTGTGGAGTGTATGAAGCCTTTTTTTTTTCTTTTTTTTTTTATCCTACCCTCTGATGGTTTCCAAGCAGGATTCATCCGGTTCAGCGGAGAATCTTCCTGTGATTTTCACTGTGAGTCAGTGAACTCATCGTTGCAGCAGCTGCAGAGGTCAGAGGTCGCCACCTCCACCTCCGTATACAATAAACCCCGACAAGCTCCGGTGCAGCGGCCGCGTCTCATCCCCGACGCGTGTCCCAGGTGGGTTCAGCTGGGGTGAGGGAGGGTGTCCCCCCCCTCCTCCCCCCTCCCTCCCCCCGTGGGGCAGCAGTACAGCGGGTAAGGCGGGGAGGCTGCAGTAATTAGCATGCTGATTCTGCATGTAATCAGATCACCCTGCTTCTATACATCAGACCGAGCGTCGGCGTGGGACTGCAGCCGCTTCTGATTGTCTTCAACGCAGCATATGCTAATTGTTGATTGTCTCCAATATTATATGCTAATTGTTAAGAATTAGCATAATTCATTAACATTTGGGCCCTAATTACACAGCGAAAAAAGAGTGGAAAACACCGGGCTGTGCTCTGACTTGTTAATGCCATCATTTGCATCCAGAGAGGGAGCTGAAATATTAAAAGTGTTGTTCAGAGATAATCGTGATTAGTCCCTGATCAAATGTTGTTTCTGCCATTTTAAAAGGTGTAACACTGTCGGCCCTCAGGTGAGAGGAAGTCGACTCTCTTCACTCGCACAAACACGCCGCGGCTTCCACCCACATGCAAATGAGCCGCACATCAAAATCTGCAATTAGCTGGAACGTTTCTTTTTGGAGGAGATTTAGAGAAACAAATGCAGAGAGCTGCTGCGCGGCGTCGGAGCGTCGTTGAGGATTCTCTTTGATGTCTCGCTTTCTCCCCCATTAATGAGACACTCAAACAAAAAGAAACAAACCAAATTGCTTTGATTTCATCATAATTGTAGTCGTGGGTCTGTTCACATCGTTTAGCTGCCAGCGGCGCAGAGACGCGCAACCTGCAGCAATCTGAGCCCGCAACACACACACACACACACACTGTAACACACACAGTAAAACACATACACACTGACACACAACTGTGAAACATTACACACATACTGTAACACACACACAACTGTAAAACACACACACTGACACATTTAATCAACAAAGCAACAAAAACCAAACTCACCTGTTTATAAAATATTGATATTTATTGAACTTATGCATAAGCAAAGTGACCTATGGCTAAGCCACGCCCCCAAACGCGATGAGCCAATCACAGTGCGCATAGCTAGCCCATACACTCGGACATTCTCTGCTTCCATGTCCATTCAAATGCATTGCAGTTAGTCAGTTTTCATTTGTTTTTATATGTTTTTTCTTGACATTTTAAGTTTAAAATGGTCAAACGGTGTGCATGGGGTACATGCAACTCCGACACTAGGTATCCCGAGAGGCTGGGCGACGGGGTGGATTTTTTTTTACCTTTTCCCAAGCCACATCTCAACCAAGAGAAGTGTCTGCTCTGGATAAAGTTATGCGGTAGACCACAACACCAACTAAACGTGGATAAAATTAACAAGGATGTCTATGTAACCCAGTCGAAAACAGTTAATATTGTTGTTTCCCTTAAAATATTATTTTTTATTAATTAACCCTCTTTAATTCATTATTCTGTTAATAATATTAATTTTTCACACACTCAGTCCTTATTTGTTGTATTATATGCATGATTTGTAAGAGAAAGTAGTCCCACCCTCTTCTGGCGAGAGTTACAGTGCGAGGAGTGAGAGGTAAGGTAAGGTACTTGATTTGTCACATATACAGCTAGTACAGTGCAATTATTTCTCTGCATTTAACCCATCCCTGAGGAGCAGTGGGCAGCCACGGTGCAGCGCCCGGGGACCAACTCCAGATTATGAGCCAGTGCCTTTGGTCAGGGGCACTGACTGGAGGATCAGGCTAGCTGGCATGTTTTTAGTGGTGGGGGAAACCGGAGCACCCGGAGGAAACCCACGCAGACACGGGGAGAACATGCAAACTCCACACAGAAAGGACCTGGGCGGCCGGGGATTCGAACCCAGGACCTTCTTGCTGTGAGGCAACAGTGCTAACCACTGTGCCACTGTGCCGTGCAGAGTAGTACGGTGCGGAGTCAGAGCTACAGAGTCAGAGCAGCGGTACGAGCAGATGAAAAACACCGAAGATAAAGTCAATAAGAAGTCACGAAAACAGCGGTTGTTAACTCACTTATCAACACAGAATAATCTGTGAGAGTGTACCTACCTGCAGCAGAGAGGTGGTCGAGGACCTGTGGGTTGTTATTTTCGGCAGAGACTTGGTGAGTTGCTCGAGCTAACTAGCACTAGCACATGCTAACTGTAGTAGCTGTCGGGATCCTGTCTGGATCCAGTTCTCCTCTGCTCTGTGTCCATGTTTTCTTTCCCCCAGGGCGGGGCTGGGCGGGGCCTTCAGGGACCTACTGCATCCACCCTCTGCACCTGCTGCTCATCTACCTAGCCTCGCATCACCAGGCTCTTCAGACAAGCGAAGAGCCTGGTGTCCGTTACCTCTGAATTAGACTGCATTCTGGTTCCTGTCTGTAGCGGATACCGAAATCACCAAATTCACCAAAATAAAAGTGTTCACCAACATAAAACTTATAAAATAAACATTAACTTGTAATACAATAAAAGCGAAATGTTAACTTAATGCCTCGGGGACTTTCTTGTAAATTATATTCCTTAAATTAAAGAGTTTTACCGCATTTTATTAGCTCGGTGCTTTTATTTTGAAGGAAAGGTCTGTCTCTCTCGCCCTGGATCCGTTTCCTTCCCAAAACAGCGAGTCAACGGCCCCAGACTATCATCTACCTGATTCCCTCATCTCCACTGCAGTCATAGGCCGGTCTCTCCCTCCACTCATCGCCAGTTTGTTGTTTCACCCACCTCAAGGTAATGCTACTCGGCTCCTTGACTTTGTGATCAAAGCATTTTTTGACTCCAGCTCTGTTTTTGCCCTTGTTCACCTGTTTTTTGTGTTTTCTCCTCCAGCCCTGCCATTTGCCTGCCCCCAGCCCTGCCTCGCCCAGCCCTGTCGTCGGACAGCTTTTGTAGCCACATCGTGATTCAGTCGGCCTACGTGACTGTGCGTTGTATATATAGTGAGTAGGGAATGAGTGAATGATTTCGGACACAGCCTTTCTCCTTCTCCTTTTTTCTTCTTCCTCCTCCTTCTTCTCTGCTGCTCACTCCCTCAGTAAAGTCTTAAAATAGAAACCTGACCTCTGCTCTGAGGTCGTCCGGCGCCTCCGCCCCGTTAGGCCCCGCCCCGCCCCCCTGACCTCGGCGTGTTGCTGCGTGACGAACGCCAGGACTCTGTGAACGACACTTGATGGATGCCAGTCAGTCAGTCAGTGTTCCAGCTCAGGTTCAGGTTTCTCCTGTTGAACGGCGGCGGGGCCGGAGGCCGGGATCTCAGGGCCACACTTCAGGGGCCGGGGGGCCGGGGGGGAGGGGGGGTTAACTCGGAGGTAATTGAAGCGAGGCTTTTGTAAGAATCTGCTTCCAATCCACAGGAGAGAGGTGAAAGAGGGAAGAAGGAGAGTTTTAATGAATGGAGGCCGTCATTAAAATGATAACTATTTCCTCCGAGATCGCTTCCAATTTAAATGCAGCGAAAAGAGAAAAGGCGTAATTGAAAGATCTTTTTTTCCTTCCTCCTCTGCCATTCAAACTGTAAATTTGAATCTGTGGGAGAAGAGGGAGATTGTTTGTAGCTATAGCTCACTACTTCCAATTATTCGTCTTCTTGCGGCTCTTAAAGCCGTCGGGGAGCCGGAGACTTTAACCCCGCGGAGCCAGGAACCATGTTGTGTTTGGACGGGACGGTGATGCTATCAGACAGACGGAGGAGTGACTTCACTGATAAACTATGAGGCTCCGTGGACAGCTGCACACACAGTCCAGACAGATCAATTCTGATAAATAAATAAAAACAATAATAAAGAGAGACTGGAAAACGATGGGAACGACAAATAAATCAAATATAGAGTTAAAAGAGTTGTAGCAATAAAAACCAAAAAGGAAAAGCAGAAATAAAGAAGCGTTTGTGGCCTCTGAGTGAACTCATGATGAAGGTGAAGCAGCGACGACATCATCAGACCGGTGATGACATCACAGGCGGAGGTTAAAGTGTCTCGCAGGTCGTCCGTCCACCGTTTCCTGTCCGTCTCGTCCTCATGGACACGATGTGTCAGGACGTCCTGAGGGAACTTCTTCAATATTCATCTAAAGGTCAGAGGTCACACCGACGGTTAATATTTAATACGACTGAATAAACAGGGACAAAACCGGGAACTAGTCTGAGCGGCGGAGGGATACGACCGCAGGAAGTCTCACTTTACTTTGGACTTTTTATTAATTTCTTGGACACTGATAGATAATATATAATAATATATAGATAATAGATCAATAACATGATAAAACCACTTTATATTTCAGTTGAAATGTTTATCATACTTAATATTTTTACTACATACCTCATCTACATGAATATTAATTCATATATTGTTTTATTAATGAGGGTAATTAGTGACTCTGGGTCAACGACCAGTTAGAGTGACTGGTGACGAGTCGATGACCTCATCAGTGACCTCATCAGTGACCAGTGTGATGTCAGCATACACCGGCCTCTACACCTGCAGCAGCCGAGTCCAGAATCGGCTGCTGGCTCTGTTTACACCACGTTCACGCAGCTGTCAGCGGCTCTGACAGCTCAGCGCAGGCAAACAAACATACAGAAATATTGCATAAGACAATATTTACAGAGAAACACATGCAGGACGTCCAAGAATGCATCAGATGAAGTGATGCAAGCGTGTGTGATGTGAGAGCTTTGCTCAATATTCCTCACACAATCGAGAGCCGGGGCGTCGGCGTGTTTATCAAAGAAATGACTGATCATAATATCAGCCTTATTGGTCTCAACAGAAATGCCACAACCATCTTGCAGATTACTCCTTGATGAGGAAAATGCAATTAAAACGTCAAGTGCGTTTTATTAGATTCTACCCACCCTGCAGGGTTTTAGCGGCCCCGGGAGTCCCCGATGCTCCGGCGATGGATGGCATATATAGAGCTGCGAGCAACATTAGCAGAGCCGTGCCAAAATAACAGCCGCTCGCTCCCCGATGATCCGCCTTTCATCACCGCACAATGCTGAGTACGTCGAGGCAGCCGGCTGCTGTCTGCTGTTGTCTGCAGCCTCTCACCGAGGCTTCGCCGCCGTCCGAGCGCCGGCAGCTGCGGCCCCGTTACCCAGCAGCCATGATCCGCTCCGAGTGTGTAAATCTCTACCTGGAAGCAGCTCAGGAGGCCGCGCTCGCTCCGGCCCCGTCTGTGGATTCAATCATTGTCTGCTTCCACACAGCTGCAGCCGCTCTGCTGGTTCCACTGAGCGCCGGGCTCAGAGCAGCAGCACCGGGCTGGAAGCACCTTTAATTCTGCTGTGAAGGCTTTAACATGGTCACTCTGGTGGTCAGGAGAGGAACTGACCACCGCCAATACTTTACAATAAGGTACACAACATTAGAGTAGTTACTGAGGAACCAATAAGGAACCAATGAGTAGTTACTGATGAACCAATGACAAACTAATGAGTAGTTACTGAGGAAATAATTAGGAACTAATGAGGAACCAATGAGTTACTGAGGAACCAATGACAAACTGATGAGTAGTTACTGAGGAACTAAGGTAGTACACAAAAGTTACTCATTTTGATGTCTTAGCCTACTTTACTTTAGGGAACACAAAGAGGGTAACTAATGATTAAGTAATAGTTAGTTCCTCATTAGTTCCTCAGTAACTCCTCATTGGTTCCCCATTACTTCTTTATTAGTTCCTTAGTAACTACTCATTAACTCATCATTAGTTCCTTATTAGTTCCTCAGTACTCTAATTTTTTGTACCTTACTGAAGAGAAAGAAGCAAGATGGCTGACAAACATGTTCGTCCACTTTCATGTTTTCTGTGTTCGTGTTTACCACAGTGACTGTCTTTATATTAGCATGCTAACAGTTGCTAATTATCCTTCAGATAAAACAAGTGTAAGCGATGCCGTCCAACCACAGACTGCAAACAAAGATGGACGCCGCCTCTGTGACTCCGCCCACAGGTTTTTCTGAAGCTCAGACTGAGCTGCTGCATCGTCGCCACCTTGGCTCCGCCCACTAGCTCCCAGCCCTCAGTCGTCCACACCGTTAGTGGTTAATAAAGTGTAAACATGTGAGTTGTACAAACAGGAAGTGACCGGTCGAGGCCCAGCATGTTTCTGTACCGGGCTGTAAACATGTAGAGTGTATGGAGACTGCCTCTAGTGGCCAGGAGAGGAACTGCAGCGTGCGGCGTCAGTGTGTAACATGAACGCTGAGCGAGTGTATCAGATCAGATCTACAGTGACTTCAGTAAATCAACATTTATAACGGAGTTTATAACATAATGGTCTGCTCTCTGCAGTCGTGTTGATCTCCATAAATCTCTGTGATGTTTATTGAAATGAGTGTTTCTACATGTGTGTCTGGATCGGTGCAGATGGTTTAAGAGCATCTCAGGTGGAGTTAGTGGAGCAGAGCAGCTCCTTGTTGGCAGCCGTAGCATCGGCTCAGCAAAATAAAACATGTTGGGAGATTTAGGTAAAAGGCAGAAGCAGATCCTGCAACTTTAATCCTCTCATATTCATCTTGACGTGTCTCAGCCTCTTTTATCTTGTTTTTCCGTCTCCGTTGTGAACAGGCGTTTTGTCCGACTGTGTTCACCTTAATATCTGTTTCCACAGTCTGTGTGTGTGTGTGTGTGTGTGTGTGTGAGCTACCTGCTCTGTTAAGGTCAAACCTGATTTAAGACTTTAATGAAGAGGAAGGGTTTTTAAGCTTAGACACCATGAAGTACCGTTTTATTAATGTTTATGTCAGACTTAATTTAGCATTAATTACAGTATCTGGGCGGCGGCGTCCTGACCTTTAAACAGGAGTTTGTTTGGTCACACTTGATAAGATGACGCTGACAGTGGAGCCGGGAAAAAAACACAAATAAAAAAGGGAGAAGGAAAATAGATCTTTTTAATGGAGTTTAACAATCGGTCTCTGGTGGACTCATTAGGATGACCAGTTTGACTTATTTTACAGCCACTGGTAATTAGTATCTGCAGGAGTTATAGCTATAATCAGCCAAGTTTTCCCTTTGACTTTCTCTCCGTTAGCCATTAACTTTGGTGTTACACTTGCTGCAGGAAGGCGGTCAAATGTGTAAAAAGACAGCAGCCGTAAAACTAATAAAACTGTAGGGTTCCTTCTGGGGAACTTTAATACTTCCAGCGATATGATAATTCTTTTTACTTCAAAGCAGCCATTAAAAAAGGACAATTTTCACTGCCTCTCGCCGCCTTGATGGAGCTGTGAAGGCCTTGTTGGATCTGACGGGCTGCTGCTGCTCCTCCACGGGGGGTTCATGTTCCTGATAAATAATCAACAGCAGCAGCCGGAGTCTCCTCGGTGCCCAAAGACAAATATCTTAAATTGTTTATCAGAGGAAACATTTTAACCGTCGTGTCAATATTCAAAACCGGCAGCTCACAGCTTCACACCAGGAAAGACTGGTGAACGGTGTGAAGAGGCAGAGCTGCACGTCTTCTCCTTCATCACCGTGCAACCACCTCTTCCTCTTCTTCCTCTTCCTCCTCTTCTTCCTCTTTTTCTCCTCCTGTGGTCACATGACTGGAAAACCAGCAGCTCTTCCCACCTGAGCAACTAGATGGATGGATGGATGGATGGATGGATGGATGGATGGATGGTAGAACGATAGAACGATAGATAGATAGATAGATAGATAGATAGATAGATAGATAGATAGATAGATAGATAGATAGATAGATAGATAGATAGACAGACAGATAGATAGATAGATAGATAGATAGATAGAACGACAGAACAATAGATAGATAGAACGACAGATAGATAGATAGATAGATAGATAGATAGATAGATAGATAGATAGATAGATAGATAGATAGATAGATAGATAGATAGATAGATAGATAGATAGATAGATATGAAAACACATTAAACACATTATAGATCATCAGTTAAACGTTTAAAGATTGATTAGAGAAAACATGTTATTTTTTATTTAATCACCAGACTGAAACATGAAATAAAAGCAGAGCTCCTGGGTTTCTCTCCTCACCTCCATCAGTTTGTGTTTTAAGGTTCATTTCCACTCGTTTTCGGCTCCGGAGGAAAAACAGTTTGAGGTCGGAAATAGAAACTTGTCCAAGTGCTCATCAAGAGACAACAAGACCTGTCTGAACTCATTTCAGCGTTGTTGTCTTTTTTTTATATCCTCCTCTTTTTACTGCCCATCTAATGGCTTATTTATTACATTCATTCTTTATAAGCCGGCTCCTGTGTGGCCTCATTACGACTATAGCACTGCTTTGGAATTCCAGGATAATTATGAGCTTCATTGTTTTAATAAGAGTCTCGGTCAGCCCGGATCTCTGCTACGTCTTCACAGCTCCCAGAGGGAAATATATGAGGGCAGCACCAGCGCCGGACAGATGGATTCAGACGCACTGCAGGTAAATATTTATACGCTGCTGTGTGAAGGAGGATACTTGAATCTCATCAACTGTCTTGTAAAAGTGGTGTGATGTGGTGTAAATCTATGCAGCTGTACATCCACGGCCTTAATAAGTCTGTGATGCAACTTCAGCTCGGCCGCTGCCTCCTAAATCAAAGCAGCACTTTTCTTCATGAGGTAACGTTGGGAAACTCGGCTCCGTTCAGAAACTTAACACGGCATCAAAATAACACCAAAACCCAAAATACACGTTTCTCCGACAGCAACACAGACGCCTTCATTCGTAGACCGTCAAGTCCAGAAAGTCCTTCATGTTGATCTGTTAGAAAAACAGAACCAGAACCAGGTCCAAATCCAGAATCCGCCAGCTGCGGCCAGCTGCTGTAAACAACTACAGTACGTACTATCAGCGTAAAGTAGCTGCTGCTGGTTATGGTTTATTATCAGCTGGTTTCAGTCCAGAATCAGCTGATTAGGGTTTAACACTAGAACGGCCATGGCGGTCATTTTGACCGTTTTGATATTTATATGTGCAATAACTTTGTTGAAAAAAAACATACAATCCTGCTGGTACCTGACTTCTCCTAAAAGTGTCTGTATTTTAATTCAAAATGTTTTTTAAATAAATCACACAAAAATCAAAGAAAATATGGTCACTTTTACCTATTTCGGCCATACGCGGTCATTCTGACCGCACGATTAATGTTACAATTTTGGTTGCTCGGCAACTAGCCTACCATTGTTTATGTCAAGTGCGGTCTCGAGTGATTGTATTTATCAACATAGGAGTGACTTCAGACAATGGCTGCAAATAAAGAGAAGAGAAATATGATGGCTGCATGACGCACCAGGTGAGCTCTGTCCTGTCCTGATCACCAGAGAAAGAGTTTCTGATCATATCGTTGTCAGTTTGTTCCAGGCGACAGAGTTTGTTCTTTGTTGTAATGTGAATTAGTTTAAGTTATTACCTTTTTGAAATATATGTGTTGGTGTTATGTTGTTTAAAAAAGATATCACAATACAATAAATTAATTAATTTTTCAACTTTGTATTTTTTGTGAGAGATGACAGGGTTTTGAATCAAACGGTCATTTTGACCGCTTATGGCCGTTCTAGTAGGTTTGGAATTCTGGCACTTCTAGTGTTAATATCAGCTGGTATTCAGTCCATAATCAGCTGGTTATGGTTTATTATCAGCTGGTTTCAGTCCAGAGTCAGCTTGTTATGGTTTATTATCCACTGGTTTTGGTGGTTTTGGTCCAGAATCAACTGGTTTCAGTCCAGAATCAACTGTTTTTCAGTCCAGAATCAGCTGGTTATGGTTTATTATCCGCTGGTTTCAGTCCAGATCGGATGGTTTCAGTCCAGAATCAGCTGGTTATGGTTTATTATCCAATGGTTTCGGTGGTTTTGGTTCAGAATTAACTGGTTTGAGTCCAGAATCAGCTTGTTAGGGTTCACTATAAGCTGATTTAAATCCAGAAACAGCTGGTTTCAGTCCAGAATCAGCGGGTTATGGTTTATTATCCCCTGGTTTCTGTCCAGAGTCAGCTGGTTAAGGTTCATTATAATCTAGTTTCAATCCAGAATCAGAGGGTTTCAGTCCAGAATCAGATGATTAGGGTTTATTATCAGCTTATTCCAGTCTAGAACCAGCTAGTTGGGGTATAAAATCAGCTGATTTCTGTCCAGAATCAACTGGTTTCAGTCCATATTCTGCTGGTTAGGGTTTATTATCCACTGGTTTCGGTGGTTTTGGTCCAGAATCAACTGTTTTTCAGTCCAGAATCAGCTGGTTATGGTTATTTATCCGCTGTGTTCTGTCCAGATTGGATGGTTTCAGTCCAGAATCAGATGGTTATGGTTTATTATCCACTGGTTTTGGTGGTTTTGGTCCGGAATCAACTGGTTTTAGTCCAGAATCAAGTCTTTTTCAGTCAGAATCAGCTTGTTAGGGTTCACTATATAAGCTGGTTTCAGTCCAGAATCAGCTGGTTATGGTTTATTATCCCCTGGTTTCTGTCCAGTTCAGTTTAGTATCAGCTGGTTTAAATAAAGAAAAACCTCAGTGGTCTGAAAATGAAAACCGTCTCAGGTGTTGATGTCAGTTCACCTGTTGGTCCGACAGGCGACCCACACCGTCTCTGAGACTTTTACTCAGAAACCTTCTAATGACATCGTCTCTATTTGTTTACGGTATTGAGTTTGGATAAATATAATACTTTGCTTTGTGTATCATAATGAAACAGTGAAAACCAGCTCATTGTTACTCACTGAGTGTGACAGCACAATATTTCAGTTTGTTCTCCACTGTCTGATCCAGATTACATTTTGATTTATGGGTAGTTTTTCTATCTTTTTACTCCCATTTTCTTGTTTATGTTTCGTCTTCCTCCAGCTCCACTGGCACAAGAACAGATTAGAAAGTCAGACTTTCTATGTTGTCAGAAGAAATTTACAGTGCAACACACACGTTGTGCAGCATCGTGTCAGTTAACACACACACACAGTGTTGAGGGCCCGGGGCCCAGAATGTGCCAATCTGGACCGAAAGTGATGAAATGGTTGTTTTTGTGTAGAACAGACAGCGTTCGTTTACATCAGGTTCACGTTAGAACAATTAGTGAAGACGTCTGAACGGTCCTGCTGCTGGAGACGCACAAATGAAATATGTGAAGAAGACCCACAAATAAAACACATGAAGACAAAATAAAACATACGAAGACACACAGATAAAACACCTGAAGAGGACGGCGACTCTAAAGCTGCAGCCTCGGACATGAAATACTGACGACACAGAGACAATCTGTCAACAAGAATTAACGAGAGAAACATCTGCACAACAACTGTAATCATCCTGTGAAATATTAGTTTTACAGACACACACACACACACGGGTTTTAAGGTTCAGTAATAACAGTTTACAATGAGCAGATAAACTGTGAGTGATAAAAACAGATTAATGAGTTTACAACCAGAACTGATACAGGAACTCTGAATGAGAGTCAATGAACAAACAGTAACACATGGAGAAGAAAACTAACAAAAAAACATTTTAAGTTTAATTGAGCAGAAGTTACATGAAATATCATTTTGGAAAAAAAAGTTTAAAAAATATATCTATATCCAATAGATTTTTTATATATTATAATGTATTAATTCTGCATCAGTTTAGTTTAATTTAGTTTAGTGAACTTTATTGTCAATCACACTATATAACAATGGCCTATGATATTGTGGCGTACTAATAAGGTGCAATATGAAAAGTGTGAGTCACAAAACATCAAACACACAAAAACATGTCGAGTATAAAAGAAAGAATAAAATAAATATACACCAACGACCTGTGTTTGAAGGTTCTTAAAGATTTGAAAACATCCACAGTAAATTCAATCTTTCACCCTTTTATTTAATTTTTTTACAGTTTCTGTTTCTAACCTGATTCACTGCAGGTTTTGTTTTGTTTTTACTCAAACCGGAAGTGGAGCGGTGTCAGTCTGAGGTTCTGGCTGTAACAGAAGAAGCAGCTTCACTGCAAAAACTCAAAATCTTACCAAGAATATTTGTCTTATTTCTAGTCAAAACGAATCTAATTATACATAAAATAAGACTCATCACATAAAAAGCAGCTTGTTTTTAGACACTTTTTACTTCTTTCAAGCAGATTTTCACTTGAAATAAGTAGAAAAATCTGATAGTGGAGCAACTTTTTCTTTCTTCAGTTTCAGTTTAATTTATTTGACAAGGGACAATGTACATTAATAAAACATTGTAAAAAAACAAAACAAATGTAAATGCACCCAAGTTAGCTAAAAAAGCTAGTTTTCATCGCCAGTCCCTCTGTCTGATGATAAAGGGCAACCTTAAAAAAGAGCAACAATGAGGTAAAATACCAAAGACACATTTGGTACATATTAATAAATATACATTTGTAAGACGATAACACACATTTGGGATGGCACCAAAATACCAAAGACACATTCAGTTCACATTAATAAATAAATATTATTATATTAAGCACAAAAAACTGCTTTCACTGGCTGATTTTTCTACTTATTTCAAGTGAAAATGTGTTTGAAACTAGTGAAATGATCTAAAAACAAGTTAATTTT
This sequence comes from Trachurus japonicus, assembly GCF_045865225.1. Lineage (NCBI taxonomy): Eukaryota > Metazoa > Chordata > Actinopteri > Carangiformes > Carangidae > Trachurus > Trachurus japonicus. The sequence goes on from NC_140916.1 coordinate 4,298,509, forward strand.
TAGGTGATGAGTCTCATTTTAAGTGAAAAGAGTTTAGTTTTGACTAGAAATGAGACATTTTGACAAGAAATAAGACAAATATTCTTGGAAAGATTTGAGTTTTTGCAGTGTTGGACTCGTCCTGACGCTCCACATATTGAAGCTGAGCTCTTTTTCCACTCGTGGGGGGAGAATGTGACTTTTATTTACGGGCGTGTTGAGAGCAGCTGAAGGCGGCAAGGTGAGAGGTTAAAGAATGCGCGGCGATCTGCAATGCAACTCGCCGTTGCATTTACAAACAGCGCTGGGACGTCCCCGCGGTGCGATGGAGTGCTGCATTAAAGGTAATGTGGGTCCAAACCGCCGCGCTGCAGCTGCAGGTTACGGCCTTGCTGCTGCTCCCGCTGGAGGCTGCCGCGGCAACCGTAAACGCTGTGCGTGGCGTTCAAGGACACGGCCTGTTGTCTGTAATGGGAGGCGTGAAATCACAGAACGATGAGTCTTTTACAGGAGCTTGATGGCGCCGTCACCTCATCAAGTCCTCGCGGCGAGGCGCGGAGGCCATCTTTGATTCTCTCTGAGTGGATAATGGACGTGAGCCAGTTGCCCCCGGAATCCATTTGTGCCCCTCTGAACATTATGGTCTGTTCTCAGGAGACATCTCAGGACGCCAAGGCTGAGACTCTTCAGGGACGGATGGCGGTCTCTCGGCTCCGCCTACACCGAGGTCCCGCCCACATGTCAGCGCCTCACGACTCATCACGCTAAGACAAACACATTTACCCAGAAGGCCGTGGGGTTCGGCTACATACAGAGACAATGACCAAGGTTGTTATAGATTTAACATTATCATTAGTTTTTATTTTTATTTAGTTTCTCAGTTTGATTTTTTTTTATCTCAGTTTGGTTTTAGTGAGTTCAACAAGAGATGAATCAGTTTTAGTTTAGTTTTTATTTAGTCATAGTTGTAGTTTTTTATTTAGTCTTAGTCTTAGTTGTAGTTTTTATTTAGTCTTAGTCTTAGTCTTAGTTGTAGTTTTCCAGGTTTTAGGAGAAAGCCTCTGTCAGACCTCTGAAGATGAACTTGTTCTCTTTTAGTTGCATCCATCCCATAATGTTCCCATCAGTCCTCATCAGGTTACATTCACTCTTATCTAGCTGTGGGTCCAGAATCACTGGACCAGGTCTTCATCAGGTCCGGTCCCAATGGACCAGGTCTTCATCAGGTCCGGACCCATTGGACCAGGTCTTTATCAGGTCCAGACCCATTGGACCAGGTCTTCATCAGATCTAGACCCAATGGACCAGGTCTTCATCAGGTCCGGACCCATTGGACCAGGTCTTCATCAAGTCTGGACCCACTGGACCAGGTCTTCTTCAGGTCCGGACCCAATGGACCAGGTCCTCTTCAGGTCCAGACCCATTGGACCAGGTCTTCATCAGGTCCAGACCACCGAGCTCAGAGGTCCTAGTCCTGGATCTGGATCTGGGTCCTCCAGCTCAGACTCGGCTGTGATTGATTGATTGATTGATTGATTGATTGATTGATTGATTGATTGATTGATTGATTGATTGATTGATTGATTGATTGATTGATTGATTGATTGAAAACTTTATTGAACAACATTAGACAAGTGTTCAAAAGGATTAAAAACACAATAAAGCCCAAAGGCTTGTTTCCATTGTGGTCCTATTTGATGGTAGACGGTACACATGGATTTAAAACAAGGAAGACACACACACAACACATGGACTAAAAACATGGGAAAGAGACACTAAGGCACATAGACTACAACACTGAAGAGAAAGAACAAGATGAAATAGATAAAACAAGAGATTACACTGCAAAAACTCAAAATCTTACCAAGAATATTTGTCTTATTTCTAGTCAAAATGTCATTTCTAGTCAAAACTAATGTTTTTAGACACTTTTTACTTCTTTCAAGCAGATTTTCACTTTTACAAGCACAAAAAATTTGCTTTGACTGGCAGATTTTTCCACTTATTTCAAGTGAAAATTAATTTGAAACAAGTGAAAATTATCTAAAAACAAGTTAATTTTTAGGTGATGAGTCTTATTTTAAGTGGAAAGAGATTAGTTTTGACTAGAAATGAGACATTTTGACAAGAAATAAGACAAATATTCTTGGAAAGATTTAGAATTTTTGCAGTGTAGGTCCCCAAACAGAAACAACAAAACATAAAACAGACACACAAACAAACAATACAATAATCTAGTGCTTCTAGTGTGTGGCCCGTTTCACCGCCTCCTGATTCATGGCTTTTTCCACGAGGGTGGGGGGCAGAGGGGTGAGTGTAGGGAGGTTTTGGGGGTTTGGGGGGGTTCAGGTCTTGGACATAAATCTGCCACAGAACCAGAGCATCTTCATCCATGACGGCCGCGGTACCGCCGTCCAAACATCTCCCCGGCTGCTCGCTCTGGGCCGGCGCCAGCTTCTCTCCGGTCTGCAGAGATCATTAAAGGTATTAGTTACCTCCACCCCCCCACCGCCCCCCCAGCCTCATTAAACATGCTGAATCCATTTGTTTAGCAAGCAGCCGAGGGAGCGGAGCAGGCCCGGCCCGGCCCGGCCCAGGACGGGGATTGATTTATTAACACTGATTCCAGCCTCTGAGACGTCGTCGGCGCTGATCTTCGCCGCGCTGCAGGAATGTCAATGGACGGCGATGAAGACGGACGTTAATGGACGATGATGATGAAGGACGAAGAATAAATCCATCAGACCGAAGGAGGGATAAACGTACAGAGGCACATCCCTGACACGACAAAACATCAAAACCAAAGATTTTAAGAGAAAAATACAATGAAATTTACGTTTAAATTTAAAATTTAAATTAAAAGTACAGCATTAATAATGTAAATAAATACTCATATAGTCTGTCGGTCTCATATTAATAATAAAAAGTAAAACATTAAACATCAGAGCCATTAAATCAGAAGTCAGGTTCACAGGTTCAGATCTTTATGTGAATATTTGATCTAAATGATAAATTTTTAAATATCACAAAGTCACAATCTTATGATTATTGAACTCTAACAATAATTTTATTGTGAAAGGTTCTGGCAGGAAGTTCCAAAGGTGTATGATATGAAATAATCAGTCTGATATAAAATGGGAATCGTATGTGAACTTTTTTTTTTTTATCAATAAATATTTCAGTTGTATGTATCAGTTTTTTAAAATCAATTTCTGGCTGTCAGCTTAATAGAAACAAACAACCTTTGACCTTTGACCTTTGACCTTCACTATGTCCACAGGTCAGTTTTTATTTAAAGATTCATGTTATACAGGAACATGAGTGACTTCAGGTCAAAATAAATTATATTAAAGAAAAACAGCTACTTTTTATCTCTGTTGTATTGAATATTGAATTGTCTTGTTTTAAAATAATATAATTATTAAATGAGCCTCAATAAATATAAATTGAATCTGTGTTATATTATATACGATGAATAAAACAGTTACTTCATGTCTCTGTCATATGAAATTAATCAAAACTCTGTTTTAGTTGTTAAATTTTGTCACATTATTATATGTTGATAATCTTAAATTGTAATTTGCATGATACAGTATATTATATTGTGTTATTAAGTAATTCAACTTTATATTATGATTTGTTCTGAATGAAACTGTGTCCGTTTTATTTAACTAATCTAAACGATGATTCAGTCACATTATCTCGTGTTTGTTATATTAATATTTTATTATTCATGTGTGTGTTCAGTCAAATCGATGTTTCACATTGTAAAACTGTGTCTCAGTTAAATTTAGTGAGTAAAACCTGTGACAGATGTTATATAATGTTCCTTTGTTTTATTTGACATCATTGTTTTATCATTTGTATTAAGTTGAACTGATGTTGACGTTGAATTGAAGTCAAAACATATTATGTTAATATTTACATTGTCTTGTGTTACATTAGTTTTTACATCAGTTCAGTCTCAGAGTCAAACTTTGTGTGTTCTTCCTATGGAGGCTCTGGAGCGCCAGGACTGCTGAGGACGGTGTCGTGTTTTGGTAGTGCACTTTTCTGTCTATCTGCTGTATGTTGTTGTATTTTAAATTGCTGTTTGTTGTATGCATGACGTACTTTACCATGGGCATTTGGCAATGGATATCGCAATGGATTATAGCCTTTGTTGTGGTGCTTTCTTTGTGGTGTTATGGAAAGTTTTATAATTTATTGTCCTTCCTTCCTTCTCTTCTCTTCTCGTCTTTTATACACCTACCTGCCCATGGGACAGGAGATGGAAATTAGCTGTACACCTACAATCTCTTTTCATGTTTACATTTTTTTTTAACCCTGTAAAGCCTGAACCATTAAATAATTGTCAGAAAATTATAAAATTTTGAAATTGGACCCTTTATTGGACCTTCTGATAAAAAATGTAAAATTTGTATTATTTTTTTTGAATATTTGATTTGCATAGAAAATTACCTTACATATCTATTTCGATACACACATTTTCAACATGGTTCTACTATAAAATAAGTTTTGAAATATTAATTAATTTTTCTTTGCATCAATGCAGGAACTATTCCTATTGAAGTTTCAGGAAGAAAAAAAAAAGAGTTTTTCTTATGTCAACTTTTTTAAAATTGGCAAAAATATCCATGAGAAAACACATTTGGGTCTCTGACTGACAGCGGCCATATTGGATGTCCCAAGTGAAGGCTGCTGGTGCATAAATAAATAACTGCACCCTGGTGGATTGTCTGATCACTGCATGTATCTGATTGTATATACTGTAAAAAAAAAAATCTTTCCAAGAATATTTGTCTTATTTCTTGTCAAAATGTCTCAATTTTAGTCAAAACTAATTTCTTTCCAATTAAAAAAAGACTCATCACCTAGAAATGAACTTCTTCTTAGACAGTTTTCAATTGTTTTAAACAAATTTTCGATTGAGATAAATAGAAAAATCTGCCAGTGAAGCAAGTATTTTGTGCTCGTAATAAGCGAGAAAAACTTGCTCCACTATCAGATTTTTCTACTTATTTCAAGTGAAAATCTGCTTGAAAGAAGTAAAAAGTGTCTGCTGCTTTTTATGTGATGAGTTTTATTTTAAGTAGAATGAGATTCGTTTTGACTAGAAATAAGACAAATATTCTTGGTAAGATTTTGCAGTATTAGGTTTTTCAGGGATGTAGAGGTCTGAAAAACTCGTAGAAATGGCGACATTGGGGTTAAAATGTTCATTAATATGTTTTGTCCCATTTCTAAATGAATAAACTTAATAATAAGAATAAACTTGACGGCGCTGAGCCTCCGTACGCTGCTCCGCGGCTCCATCTGGAGAAGGTGTCTACAGTGCGACTGTCAGGAGAGATGCGAGGACATGAGCGATGAAACGCTATCTGCTCGCTGCCTCCACAGATGTTTGTGCGATAGGATCTTGGAGCTGGAGGTGCCCAGCTGTCTGAGCTGATTCTCTCTCTCCTGCGCCACAGTCCAAGCTCTCAGATATGTTTTATGATGAATCTACATATTTCCTCTCTCCGGGGGGACACACATTATTGGGAAGCACTCGATCTCTGCCTCCATTTCCTGTCGGCTCTAATAGCTTCCAGGTGAGAGGTGTTCCTCGGCCCCCGCCTGGGAATGCTTATTAAAGCTGTTTTCCTATTGATACAGTTGGTTTGATACTTACCAGATTTGACAAAGTAAAGATCTCATGTTTGGCGTAATATTACAAGGGAAACATAAGTGAGTTATTTGGCCTCGACGTGCTGGAAACGTAACGTTGTTAAAGCGCAGGCCCTGAAACCCGACGCCGGCTCCCTCCGACCCATTTGGTTTTCATTATTATTGTGCTCGAAAAATTTAACAATAGCACCCAGGGATTAAGTCATGGAGCCGGTCGCCGCGCCAACACAAACATCCTGCTGCTCCAGAAAATGAAGACAGATGAAGCAGCAGAGCAGGTGTAAAGTCTAGTTCACCTCCTCCTTCACCTCCCCCTTCACCTCCTCCTCCCCCCCAGGAGGAGGTGTCCTGCTCCTCACTGTCCTCCACTAACACAGAGGGAGGTGGAGGAGGTGAAGGAGGAGGAGGAGGAGGTGTAAAGTCTAGTTCACCTCCTCCTTCACCTCCCCCCCAGGAGGAGGTGTCCTGCTCCTCACTGTCCTCCACTAACACAGAGGGAGGGGAAGGAGGAGGAGGAGGAGGTGTAAAGTCTAGTTCACCTCCTCCTTCCCCTCCTCCTCCTCAGGAGGAGGGAGGTGTAAAGTGTAGTTCACCGCCCCCTTTCTCCTTCACCTCCTCCTCCCCCCCAGGAGAGAGAGGGACAAGAGGAGAAAGAGGAGGAGGAGGAGGGAGGAAGAGGAGGTGGAGGAAAAGGAGGAGGGAGGAGCTGATGCAGGACAAAGGGGGAGGAGGTAATGCAGGAGAAAGGGGGAGTAAGGGGAGGAGAGGAAGAGGAGGAAAAGGAAGGGAGGAGGAGGTGAAAGAGGAGGAGGAGAGAGGAAAAGGAATGGAGGTGGAAGAAGAAGAGGAGAGAGAGGAGGAGGAAGAAGAAGAGGAGAAAAGGAGGAGAAAGAGGAGGAGGTGGAAGAAGAAGAGGAGAGAGAGGAGGGGGAGGAGGAGAAAGAGAAGGTGGAGGAGAAAGGAGGAGGAGGAGAAAGAGGAGGAGGAGGAAGAAGAAGAGGAGAAAAGGAGGAGGAGGAAGAAGAGAGAGAAGAGGAGGAGGAGGAAAAGGACGAGGAGGAAAAAGGGGGAGAAAGAGGAGGAGGAAGAAGATGAGGAGAAAAAGGAGGAGGAGAGGGGGGAGAAAGAGGAGGAGGACGATGGAAGAGGAGGAGGAAGAAGAAGAGGAGAGAGGAGGAGGAGGAAGAGGAGGAGGTGGAAGAAGAAGAGGAGAGAGAGGAGGAGGAGGAGGAGGAAAAGGAATGGAGGAGAAAGGAGGAGGTGATGCAGGAGAAAGGGGGAGGAGGAAGAGAAGAAGGAGGAGGTGAAGGAGAGTAAAGTTGAGTAGTTTTTTCTTGGTGTGAGTCTGAGTTGTTAAAGGATGTTGGTGTTTAATGGAGAGGAAACGACCTCTGTTTATTACACTGTGGAGGGAACTACTTCCAGCAGCGGAGGAATACAAGGTGGTTGAGCTAACGACTCATGTGAACAATAAGAAACATTACACACACACACACACACACACACAGACACACACTGGTGAAAAGTTGTGATTGACGGTTTTCACAGTTTAAGTGAAGCAGGAGAAACTAACAGCTGAACCTGTAACACCTGTCACACCTGTGTGTGTGTGTGTGTGTGTGTGTGTGTGTGTGTGTGTGTGTGTGTGTGTGTGTGTGTGTGTGTGTGTGTGTGTGTGTGTGTGTGATCGTTATCAGCAGTGTTGATGTTGCTGACGGAGGTGAGACGTCGACAACATCTGGAAACCGTCTCAGAGACAAACTGTGAATTTTAACTTTGATTCTTTTTTATTTTATCATATTTTGATTATTATTATTAATTATTTATAAATTACTGTTTATTTATTTATTTGTTTCTAAAATCTGTCACATGATCTTCTTATTTATTTATTTTTTTCAGTTTCATTGGTGAATGTGAATCTTCAAAGACAAATGTGATTTTGAAAAGTAAGACAGGAACGGGAAGTAAACAGTCAACAGGCTTCAAGGTGAGGTTCAGCACTGGTACAAGTTTTGTTTTGTTGTATGTTTAAATATGTAAATGAGGCAAGATCTAATTAAATATGCGCTAATTTGCATATATTTACAGACCATAAATCTGAACAATGGATAAAGCTACTTTGTTTTATTTTGTTGACATATTAGAGTCTTTAGTTTTTACAGAGGAGGATTGTGGATATCTCTTTTTATCACTCTGTAAATGAGAAAATACTTTCACCAGCCCTAAAACATCTAATGTCTCCATGTTTTTAGTAATGAAACGTTGTATTTATGAGGCTGTGAATGATATATCAACAATCCCCTCTGTAAAAACCTTCAGAATATAGAAAGGGATCAAAGTGGAAGGTTTGGTGTGTGTAAGTGCTGCTGAAGTGGAGATTTCTAGCTCAGAGTCTGAGTCTGAAAAACTCTTTCTGAGAAAACGGCCTTTAAAGACTTGGACTGTAAAATTACAGAGATTGTTATTGTTAATCCTACTTTTAGGATTTGTTGCTGATACAAAGGAAATTACATCATTGTTCAGGAGAGAGAGCTTTACAACGACACCTGACATGACATGGCTCAGACTAACTCCTGGTGAGTTTAGGAGAAATTTACAGATGAAATGAAGTAAAATAAATAAAAACCTAAATGTGGATTTTCTGCTATTTCCTCTAGGTAACACTTTACAATAAGGGTCCCTTAATTAACGTTAGTTAGTACATTATTAAGCATTAATTAATTGTTTACAGATATATTAACAATCATTATTATGTATTACTTAGGATTAGGAAAGACATTAATTAATGTAGCCTATTAGTAAGCAGTTAATTAATGTTTACTACTCAAAGTTAGTTAATAAATTATTATATAATAATAAAAGTTGAATAATGTGATTAGTTATCATTATGTATGCATTACTCAGCATTAATTAACATATTAGTTTATATATTAATGCTTAATAATGTACTCACTAACGTTAATTAAGGGACCCTTATTGTAAAGTGTAAATGTTTTTGCCTTTAGTGTCTGGTCTTAAAGGGATACGCCAACATTTTTTTTCGTGTCTTGCCTCACTCCTGAGTCCATGACCAGCAGGAGCGTGCAGTAACAAGGGAGATACGGGCAGAGCTGGTGCACCGCTAATTAGCTTAGCTCAAACGCTGGAAGTGTATAGGTAGTGTTAGCCTGCCTCCACCTAAAGTCGCTAATTAGCTTAGCTCAAACGCTGGAAGTGTATGGGTAGTGTTAGCCTGCCTCCTACCCGAGCTGAAATCAGCAGTCAGAAGCTGATTTCATTTTAGCTCTAAACTCTGTAAATATATCACTTTATCCACATTTCAAACATGTTTAGGCGAGAAAGTAGCCGTTTAGATCAGCAATGTGTTGTTAATTTGTCTAAATACCAGCTGTTTACAATTTTGTATGGACGAATTTGGCGCTACTCAAGCTAGCCGTTGTGACCAACGCACTTCCGGTTACTTTCACAAAATGAAACACCCGTTGCCCTTTACATACAGAAAACCATGACGATAGAATTTGTGCTTTTACTTTGAAACAGGAAGCTAACCTACCCTCGATGTAGCTAGCTTGAACCAAAATAAAGCGTCTTTGCTTGAACCCTCCGTTTTGACCGATCTCGTCTCGTTAGCGGCATTTGACCGCTCAAGATGCCTTACTGGAGAGTTTTGTCAGCTCTGGGACGAAGATCGGCCCGCCGCTTTCCGTTTAGAGTTGCTGAAGAGTTTCTCTGATGACTTTAGGTGGAGGCAGGCTACCACTACCTATACACTTCCAGCGTTTGAGCTAAGCTAATTAGCGACTTTAGGTGGAGGCAGGCTAACACTACCTATACACTTCCAGCGTTTGACCTAAGCTAATTACGGGCGATACGGCTCTATCTCCCTTGTTACTGCACACACAGTCGAAAGGATGGTGTCTATCTGCTGGTCATGGACTCAGGAGTGAGGCAAGACACGAAAAAAAAAAAAAAAGTTGGCATATCACTTTAAAGAGGATCAGGTCCAGGTCCAGGTTTGTGGGACCAGGTCTGGGCTCTGGTTCAGTTCTGTATCTGGTTATTCACACTCATCACTGACTGAGGTCAGGTCTGCCTCCAGAACCACCTGGCTGAACCTGGACCAGGTTTCTGTTGGACCCAGAACCACCAGACTCCACCTGGACCAGGACCTGGACCAGGTCTGGGTCTGGGCTTGTACTGTAGGACCTTGCAGCGATGCGTTCAGGCGTCTCCTCTCAGTGTTGGAGAACCGTGTTCTCCTGAGGCTGAGAAACACATGGACCAGCGCCAGGTTTCCAGACCTGGTCCAGAACCTCGTTCCTCTTCTTCTTCCCAGGACGGTGAGCGAGGACACACACACACACACAGTAGTATGGCGGTGACATCATCAGCGGACAGGAAATGGTCTCATTCCTGGGCCTCTGGGAGCAGATGGATGAAGAGCAACAGTCACATGATGTCACTTCACTTCGCCACCGCCCAGAAACCAAACACACCTGCACTGACTCCGCCCCCTCACACACACACACACACACACACACACACACACACACACACACATCCCTCCCCCTCCTGATTAAACTATTCCAACTATTCATGAAACCAACACATCAACTGAGCTGTGAGAAAGAAAAAGAAGAAAACCCCTTTTTGGCCTTTTCTCCTCCCGGAGCTCAGGACACAAACTGAAGTGATTCAGAGTTCACTGCTTCTGTTTCTGTCACAGTTCAGTACTGATTCGGAAAATATCTCTAGTATCTGACCAGCCTACATTGTGTACTGTATCCCACAATGCAATGCTCCCCTGACGTCTAACCGTAACCAAAGACGGTAGTGAAGTATCTTTGCCGTGTACCGTAACTATGTTATATAGTTTAATAAAATAAAACTTAATGCAGACTGATGTGTTCATTGTAAAACATTTATTTATTTTTGTAAATGTGGTGATTTCTGTACGTAGCTCCAGAGCCCCGAGGCAGCGCTGCTCTTCTGTCCAATACACACAGGAAGCTTCACTTTACATTCAAACTAACTAATGCTACTGACACAGGTGTTAGATTTCATCAATGAGACCAACATTTAGCTCCTAAAAATAATTTCACCAGCCGGTGGTAAACCTCTAAAAACCTGCGGGTAAGTTAATTAGCGATCGTTTTCTCCCCCGGGATGACGACAGAGGTTGGCCGGCCGAGCAGCTCTGCAGACCGGCTGCTGTCTCTGTGATGTCCCGGTCCTTGCGGATCTTCACTTCTCTGAAAAACATCGGAGCAAACTTCTAAACAGCCGTCATTTGGATAAACTGGCCGTATATTTGGGATCTTAACAGTTACTTTCTCACATGAAAAAATATTAAAACTTAATAAAGTTACATAATAACAGCTAACAGCTTTTCGTCTGTTTTACAGCTACCACTACCGGTTGCTGCGAAATGCATACAGTAGTACATACTAACACAGTATGTAGTAGGCAGTACGGTAGTAGATTTCTATCTTTCTTTCTATCTTTCTTTCTATCTATCTATCTATCTATCTATCTATCTATCTATCTATCTATCTATCTATCTATCTATCTATCTATCTATCTATCTATCTATCTATCTATCTATCTATCTATCTATCTATCTATCGTTCTTTCTTTCTATCTATCTATCGTTCTATCTATCTATCGTTCTTTCTTTCTATCTATCTATCTATCTATCGTTCTATCTATCGTTCTTTCTATCTATCTATCTATCTATCTACCTATCTATCTATCGTTCTTTCTTTCTATCTATCTATTGTTCTTTCTTTCTATCTATCTATCGTTCTATCGTTCTTTCTTTCTATCTAGGCTATCTATCGTTCTATCTATCTATCGTTCAATCTATCTATCTATCTATCTATCTATCTATCTATCTATCTATCTATCTATCTATCTATCTATCTATCTGTCTATCTATCTGTCTATCTATCTATCTATCTATCTTCTCCTCCTCCTCCTCCTCTGGCAGCTGTGTCTGTGGCTGCAGGTCTGAAGTGTCTCCTCCTGGTTTCTGCTGACGAAGGGTGAAACTTAATTGTCCCTGAAACAGGCTCAGACCCCTAGACCCCCTCTGATCCTGGACCTGGTCCTGGATGGAAACCAGACTTCCTGCTGCAGGTCTGATAACGACCACATTGACCTTCACTTATCACACATTCAGCAGCTGGACTGGTCCAGGACTATCCACCACTTTCCGGAGAATGACGCTGGGTGTCGCCATGACACTCCATTCCACCGTTACTGTATTGTTGATAGCATAGACTGGTTGATAGACATTGGCCGTGATGACTTTATTTATAATCATCACGTAATTTTAATGAGAACAATACGGACGAGGTTTTAGCTTTATGTCACATTTTCACGTCACTATATCACCGTTGCGACTACTCTGATGTTTATGAAGTCTATAAAATGAATCGTTATATTTTTGGGCGTTTTTGCCTTTATTTGATAGCAGATAGTGAGATAGACAGGAAATGGGGAGTCACAGAGAGGGGGAATGACATGCAGGTAGGGTCTGCCCGACGCGGGATTCGAACCAGGGACGCCTGCGTTGAGGACTGTAGCCTCTATACGGGCGGCCGCTTTGCGCTACGCATCGCCCCTAAAACTAACTGTTGAACGAACATTTTAGATTAGCTGGGCTAACCGTTAGCTGTTAGCTGTTAGCCGTTAGCGGTGTCAATAAACAATAACTCAATAAACGGCCCATGAAAAAAATATTTTTTCCAGCGGATATCTTAGTTACAACATGACTGAGCTAACTGGAGTAGTTTCAAGTCGTGTCCGACAACGGGAGGGTTTTGACAGCTGACGTTCTGATAGTTTGCTGCTGCTGTTACGTAACTTAGCTGTCAGCAGCAGCAAAGCTAACAACTACGATAACCATGACTAATTACAAAAACGTGCACACAGAAATAGTAATGTTTGTTCAATAATTTGTTTTATAGACTTAACAAACATCAGATTTCAATCATCAAAACGGTTTTGGCAGCCCGGAACCCCCACATTTGGTGCCTACACCGGTGGCTAACACTACCAGTTAGCCGCTCGCTAATGCTACTTAAACCGAAAAACATCGGAGCAAACTTTTAAACAGCCGTCATTTGGATAAACTGGCCGTATATTTGGGGTCAACAGTTACTTTCTCGCATGAAAAAATATTACAACTTAATAAAGTTACATAATTACAGCGCTAGAGCGAGAAATAAAACAGCTTTTAGCCTGTTTTACAGCTACTGCTACCGGTTGCCGTGAAATGCATTCTGGGAAACTCGTATACTGCATACTGCGATGATAACGGCGTCGGTCTGCTGAAGCAGCATACTGAATCCCACATTCAGTATGCAGTATACAGTACATACTAACGCAGTATGTAGTAGGCAGTATGGTAGTATGCGGTTTCGAAAACAGCCCAGGACTTATATCCACCACTTTATTTTCCCATGATCCATTGCGTCACACCACAACAGAAGTCGGTTTTAGTAGCATTCTAGCAAGCGGCTAACTGGTAGCGTTAGCCACCGGTGTGGTACCAAATGTGGGGGCTCCGGGCTGCCAAAACCGTTTTGACTAAATCTGATGTTTGCTAAGTCAATAAAACAAATTATTTAACAAACATTACTATTTCTGTGTGCACGTTTTTTGTAATTAGTCATGGTTATCATAGCCGTTAGCTTCGCTGCCGCCGACAGCCAACAGCAGCAGCAAACCAGGACATCAGCTGTCAAAACCCTCCCGTTGTCGGACACGACATGAAACTACTCCAGTTAGCTCAATCATGTTGTAACTAGGATATCCGCTGGAAAAAATTTTTTTTCATGGGCCGTTTATTGAGTTATTGTTTATTGACACTGCTAACGGTTAGCCCAGCTAATCTAAAATGTTTGTTCAACAATTCATTTTATAGACTTCATAAACATCAGAGTAGTCACAACGGTGATAAAGTGACGAAAATGTGACATAAAGCTAAAACCTCGTCCGTATTGTTCTCATTAAAATTACGTGATGATTATAAATAAAGTCATCACGGCCAATGTCTATCAACCAGTCTATGCTATCAACAATACAGTAACGGTGGAATGGAGTGTCATGGCGACATCCAGCGCCATTCTCCGGAAAGTGGTGGATAGGAGGCTGCTGATCAAGTCCAGGACTTATATAGAACCAGGTCCAACTCTGTGAGGAACCAGGTCCAGGACTGTGTGGGTCCAGGTCCAGGACTGTTGAGGTTTCTGGACCGTGTGAACGCCGGTTCTCCAGCTGTTTCCATGAAACATGGTCGTTTCAACCTGGCAGCCAGTGAAACCTTCTCCTGTTCTGAAGAAGACGCTTCTTAAATCAAGACTCCTCTAATCTGGATCGGCGCCGACGTGGAAACTTGTGCTGGCGGCTCCGTGGGTCTGGTGTTGTGTTCACTGTCGGCCGTTTTCCCGGGTGGAAAAACAACCTCAGCAGCTGCAGCTCCTTTCTTCACACAAATAAAAAAAAACAAAAAAAAAACTGAACGGATAAAAACCCTCGACAGCAGCTTCTGTGTTAGAGACATCACTGATCAGCTGATCAGGAACCAGGAGGAAGAGGAGGACACACTGCACTTCCTGTTTCCTCTGCACCTTGACCTTTGACCTTTGACCTTAGGGCAAATTAAATTTAATAAGTTACAGCGTTAAAATGTTTGTGTTAAAGCTCCATACAGTATAAAGGTAGATGTTTGTATTAAAGTTCCTTCAAAATAAAGGTAGATGTTTGTGTTAAAGCTCCTTCAAAATAAAGGTAGATGTTTGTGTCAAAGCTCCTTCAAAATAAAGGTAGACGTTTGTGTTAAAGCTCCATACAGTATGAAGGTAGATGTTTGTATTAAAGCTCCATACAGTATAAAGGTAGATGTTTGTGTTAAAGCTCCTTCAAAATAAAAGTAGACGTTTGTGTTAAAGCTCCATACGGTATAAAGGTAGACGTTTGTGTTAAAGCTCCTTCAAAATAAAAGTAAACGTTTGTGTTAAAGCTCCATACGGTATAAAGGTAGACGTTTGTGTTAAAGCTCCTTCAAAATAAAAGTAGACGTTTGTGTTAAAGCTCCATACGGTATAAAGGTAGACGTTTGTGTTAAAGCTCCTTCAAAATAAAAGTAAACGTTTGTGTTAAAGCTCCATACGGTATAAAGGTAGACGTTTGTGTTAAAGCTCCTTCAAGATAAAAGTAAACGTTTGTGTTAAAGCTCCATACGGTATAAAGGTAGACGTTTGTGTTAAAGCTCCATACAGTATAAAGGTAGATGTTTGTATTAAAGCTCCATACAGTATAAAGGTAGATGTTTGTATTAAAGCTCCTTCAAAATAAAGGTAGATGTTTGTGTTAAAACTCCTTCAAAATAAAGGTAGATGTTTGTGTTAAAGCAGAACTATGCAGGATTTGGGCTGTAATTATTGTGGCTCAGAGTCACTGTGATGGTTGAGTGACCTGTTATGAAGTGAATGGGGTCTAGGCCAATGCGCTCACCCCCCCCACTGGCTGAAAACCGCACTTGCAAGATCAGTCGTCCGTCTCGGTGTTACAAATCTCGTCAATGGATAGAAGTATCGCGAGAAACTGCCTTACGGCAGTACGAGATAAGAACGCATATGACGTCATGCATGTCACGAATCGTGATTGGTTTGAGTTCGGAAAGTCGGAGGAAACCATGGAAACATGAAATGTTTACTGATGAAGTTCAGCTTGTGGCTAATGGGGAGCTAATGCTAACACAGATACACACACCATGGGTCTTTTATAAGATAATGTAATACATCATGACACACACACACACACCTTCGCGTTTTGGAACCTTTATTCCTGTGTGTGTATGTCTGTGTCTTTGTGCCTGTGTGTGGCTGTATTAGCGTTAGCTCCGTGTTAGCGTTAGCTCCGTGTTAGCATTAGCTCCGTGTTAGCGTTAGCTCGGTGTTAGCAGGGCTTAGCAAACAGCAGTAAACACAAGCATGTGTAGGGGGGGTGGAGGAGGTGGCGGCGGCGAGTTTTTTTTTTTTTTTTTTTTTTTACGACAGTGACATGTACCTCCCAGAACTGTGGGGGAGCTCCGGAGAGGGAAAAAAAAGAGAAACCAACGAAGGAGCGAGCTATTTCCGGCCGACTTGCATAGTTCTGCTTTAAAGCTCCTTCAAAATAAAGGTAGATGTTTGTATTAAAGCTCCTTCAAAATAAAGGTAGATGTTTGTGTTAAAGCTCCTTCAAAATAAAGGTAGATGTTTGTGTTAAAGCCCCATACAGTATAAAGGTAGATGTTTGTGTTAAAGCTCCATACAGTATAAAGGTAGATGTTTGTGTTAAAGCTCCTTCAAAATAAAAGTAGACGTTTGTGTTAAAGCTCCATACAGTATAAAGGTAGACGTTTGTGTTAAAGCTCCTTCAAAATAAAGGTAGACGTTTGTGTTAAAGCCCCATACAGTATAAAGGTAGATGTTTGTGTTAAAGCTCCATACAGTATAAAGGTAGATGTCCATGTGTAGTGTGATTATAAAGCAGCTCTAGGTTCTATATTAATACTGTGAAAGTATCAAAGCCTCAGTCCACAGAGAAATGCACACAGCTGTATTCAGAAACTGAGCCTTAAAACCAGCCGTCAGGACTTCCTGTCACTTTGTGATGTCACAACTAAGCCCCGCCCCCTCACCACCTAGACCCACCATCCATCCAACAACAACAACTTGCAGGATTTTTTAGTTCCTTTGAGTGTTTTATTCTGAAATCTGCTCTGTTTTTATTATTGGATCACTTTAGAAAACAGTCAGCCAATCAGAAGAGAGGCTCAGAGCCCCGAGGCAGAAATTTACCCTCTCACCCCCCGTTGCCCCACGTTGCCCCACATTGACCCACGTTGACCCCACTTTATGAGGGCAGCTCCCCTCACTCCCTGTGGACGCTCTGAGCTGAATTGATTAGTTGATTCATCAGTTCGTCATTAGGGAATAAATTAATTTTGATCATTAATTAGCAGCAGCTGCTGCAGACAGAGTCTCCCCCAGTTTCTTTGATGGGAAATTTATTCAGCATGTTCACACACTCAATAATCATATCAGATATAATGATGTGAGAGAACAGTTGTATTGATGAGACGTATTGATGAAGGTAACAGCTGCAGCTTCTCTGTTGTTGAAACAAACATTAATTATTTCTTATTAACAACCTGAATAAAAATAAAAGACTCCACTGTGATGAAAAGCAGCTGTTTCACCTCGTTAACGTGGAAATGTTATGTTTTTATACAACGACTGAACTAATCGTCAGCTCCATGACTGAGTGTCTCCACCTGGAGCCAATCACAGGCTCGTTACCACGGACTCACACAGACACAACCAATCCTGTCCACCGGTGGGGATAGGGGGCGGGGCCAAATACAACTGAGTCTTTGGATTATAAAACACAAAAACAATAGAAATCCTTTTTGTTTTGTTTTTTGTTTATTATATGGGTTTCTAAGGAGTAGATGAACGCCAGATTTATATGTCCCTGTTGACCAGAATCACATATTTTTAATTATTGAATTTAAAACAAATAAAAATTGCAATTAACCTATTTTTTGTTAATAACATTCCTGACTACTTTAACTAAAATAATACAAAAATATGAAAAAAATATATCAATTATTTATGAAAAAGTAATATTTTATCATGTTTCCAGTTTTGTTCAACATAACCGTAACAACATGCAGTTCCCTTGTTTTAAAATCAACATCCTCAGCGTTGAGGAAGTGACATCACTGAAGTCTTTAGGAGAACAAAGTGTAAAGAGAAGAAAGTGTTAAACATCTTTTCCTACATATATTTCATATTTTTTATTATGAAACCTTTCAACTCTATCATATGAATAAATGATAGTTAACTCATTGGCTGCCAGCCATTTTCAGAAAAGAGACGCCCATACTGCCAGCCGTTTTAGAGCATTTTGAACGATCTTATAAGACCCACAGAACATTGTGTTCTATGACTATATAAACACCGAAACTACCAAGAGAAAGAGTAGACTCTCTTTGTTCAATAGGAAAAAAAAAGTTTGTTTCTACCTTTTTCCGTTCTTTTGTAAACAGCAGTAGAACGTAGGCTGGTTTCGCCAAAAACAGCAGTTTTTGACCAAAACACTGAGAAAACAAGCTTTTTGTGGAAAGAAGCATGTCAAGCAGAACAGTGACTTTGACGTTGATATTTTTTGCTTTAGTGACACCTCACACATCTGAACAGTGTTCTCCTTCTATAAAACAACAAAAACAACACTGAGAAAGGACTTTTGTTGGCAAAATAATTATTTATTTACAAATATCAGTAAAAATGCATTAACTTTTTTGTACGTTTGTAGCTGTCACATGACCTCTGCCCCATGGTCGACCACTGCTCGATCCACCACCTGTAAATTATAGAAATATATAGAATTACCATAAAAATACATCTCTTATAGATGTAGTCAAGTGTGATGTGGAGTTTTTTTTTTTTTTTTAACCTTTCCGATCAAAGCGATCTGCCCTTCTCTAAGCAGTAAAAGTTAGCTCGCTAGCAAGTTAGTTTATGTTATTATTTTTACCATTGATGTATTATATTATTACCTTCATGTCTTTCTGGAGCGTGGGGACGAGTCTCTGCTGCTCCTGGTTGATCCGGACGGAATCGCTCGGGTCACGTCCACCGAGCCGTCAGTTGAGCTGGGCTCTGGTCTGTGGTGACACCGTCAGCTGCTGATTCTCACCACTCGGCCCGGCTTGATCGCCGGTGTCCAGCGTCGGTGTCTTTTTCAATGATCTCCGTCATTTTCTCACGATCGGGACCCTCTCCCTCTCTGAACTACCGCGACACACACGGTACATAATGTGCCGACGTGCGGAACACATAGGCTCCGTTTCTTTAGCTAAGTTTCTTTAGCATATCTCTTGTCATCTCGCTTCTTCTTCTCATAATCAATGCTGATCTCTCATCCAAAGAGGGCACTACTGCCCCCTACAGGGCCTACAGGGCAACTACACGTCATTACACTAGTTTACAAGCCTGATATTGATGGACAAGCTCCGCCAGACCGTCCTCCAGCCCTTCCCGTTGAAAAACGCAATTGACGTCTATAGACGTCAATGGCAGTGAACGGTTGTAATTAGATTGACGTCTATAGACGTCAATGGCAGCCAATGAGTTAACAACTGTTTAGGAAAAAACTAACAATCATGTTGAAAAATATTATAATTTCATGATTTCCCAAAGTCATGTCAAGGATTTTTGGCAACTTTTAGCCAAAATCTTCAACCCTGCGACAAAAAACACTTGATTGAGTCGTTGTTATAGGGTTGAAAGGTTTTTCAGAGAATCAGCCGACCGTCTCTTAAAGGGATAGTTCACCTAAAATTGAAATTTCACTCATTATCTCCTCCCCCTCATGTGGACTAAGGGCTGGGAGAAGTTTCAGAGTCCTCCGTGGCTTCTCTGAGTTACAGGGGGTCTCGGTGTAGCAGTGCATGTCCATATAACAAATGGATACCAACTGTCTTCGTGACAAAAAGACACCAAAAAACATCCAAATACCTCGTTGCTGTTCGTATGTAATGAAGCCCCAAAATGCGAAATTGTCCAGAATGCGGCGGACAATGGATGGATGGATGGATGTTTTTCAAATTTTCAAATTTGGACGAACCAGGGTCTGTCCTCTTCCCAGTTCGTCCAAATTTGATGAACCGGGAAGAGGAGCTTCGAGAAGCTTCCGCTACAAAACAAGCTTGAAATATAGACTTATTCAATTTTTTTCGGGACAATTTTGCATTTCGGGGCTTCAATACAAGTCGGACATTACATACTAGCAGCATGGAGGTATTTGGATGTTTTTTGGTGTGTCTTTTTGTTACGAAGACAGTTGGTATCCATTTGCAACCGTTATATGCATGCACTGCTACGCCGAGACTGAGAAATTTCAATTTTGGGTGAACTATCCCTTTAAAGAAGCTAACTGATTCTGATTCTGGTCCTGGTCCTCCACAGACACCTTCTCTGAGTCTGGGTCTGATGTGGTCGTTCACCTGGAGGACTAAACAACGTAGAACCAGGAGTAAACCTGGGGGTCTAGGAGCCGATCAGGTCTGGATCTGGACCTGGACTCGACGTGGATTCAGGTTTTTGTTGTAGTGACGGTTCTCACACCTCTGAGCGTCTGCAGCTCTTTGTGGCTGCAGAGTCTGGGTGGTGCTGGGGGGATCCAGACTTGGACTTGGACCTGGTCCAGACTCAGCCTCCAGGACTTCAGCACCATAGATCTGCAGGAGGATTCCTGACTGTCAACACAAACCTCCTGAATCATCTCAGCTTCACGTCGTCCTCGGACATATTTCTCTCTTTATCCGCCTGATGACTTTACCTGCTGCTCTCTCTCTCTGAGCGAGGGAGCACAGCATTGACTCAGTTTCATCATCAGCTCCGAGTCTGTGGAGAAACTTCTGTTTTATATCAGGTTTCTCTAAACACCTGAGTCCAGATCCTGGTCCTGGTCTCAGTCCAGATCCTCAGGAGATGAATCATGTCTCATCAGCGTCTCTTCTCCACCAGGAAACAAACGTTCTCTTCAGTTGTTATTGTTGTTCAGTCTGAAGGTTGAAGGTCAGAGCGGACTGAACCTGACAGACCTGACTCAGGGCTGAAAGAGTGGACTGAACCTGACAGACCTGACTCAGGGCTGAAACACCACAACAAACCGTGTGTGAACTGTGAAGGAAACTAAAACCAACACTGAATAATTAACCAGGTCAGCTCATTAACATGTTTCTATTTTTACTTTAATTACCACAAATACAGAGAATGAACCAAATTAACCACAAGATATTTACTGGACTCATTTTAATATTCACACACACACAAACACACACACACACAGAAACCACAGACTTTACTCTAATTTATTAATTGTATTATAAAAGCTTAAAACTAAGACTTATTCATGTTTCTATTAAAATAATACAGTTGTACAGGATTCATGGATTTTATTTTTATCTGCTCAAAAATATATAGCTATATATTGTTCAAACTTTATATGGAAAACTCAGATTTTCAAACCAAGTGTTGAAAATTACTGTTGTAATTAATAATCAATCATTTTATTTGGGGCGTCTTTTTATTGTTGGTTTCCAGGTACAGTGATGAGATGGATTCAGTGTTTATTGTGCGTATGTTTTGTGTGTGTGTGTGTGTGTGTGTGTGTGTGTGTGTGTGTGTGTTTCCTCTCGTGACATCACTTCCTGTTGAACATGTTAAAATGACGAGTCTGTGCAGCTTCAAGCCAAATGTATCTTTATTAGACTGTTTCTGTACAAAAAGCACTGATCACAGGAAAAAAAAAAACGGAAGAACAAAAACATGCATCTATTTACAGCATGGCCAGAGACAGGAAATAAAACCTGGGGGGGTCGCCCCCCTCCCGTTCGTATTCTAAAGACATTAATTAAACATTGTGCTTTGATATACTTTGATGATATATTTCATATTTCACAAAGATGCAGACGTTTCCTCTGCCTCGTTCACATTGAAGAAAAACATTGAAAAAAAATTCTCTGCAGTTTTTAAAACCAGGACATGAGAAGCAACTTTCTACACCTGTGACTGGATCATGTGTCAGCTGGAGGGGGCGGGGCCTGGAGGGGAGGGGGCGGGGCCAGTGGGGGTGCAGTCAGGTAGGGGTGGTGTCACATGGGGGGGGGTGGGGTCACATGGGGTGTGGGGGAGGAGTCATGTGGAGGTGTGGCTGAGAAAATGGCTCCTCCCAGAGACAGTGGACAGTCGTCGGCGTAGAGACGGACTTGTCCGCCGTTTCTGTTCGTCCTGCTGGTTTTGCATAAAGTTTGATTTTGTCCAGCTGCAGTTTCCCGCTCTCACTCCACTCACGCCACTTCCTGCTCAGCTCGGTTTTGATCTCTAAAGGGGGACGACGGAGGACTCAACACGCTTCAGACAACGTTGTGATGTCATAACGTTACAGAGTTAAAGAGCAGCTGATTCATGTTTACTGTTGACGGTTTTTAAACTGACGTCGTCTGTGAAACTGAAATCTCTGATTCACTCTGATGAATCTGAATCTTTGATGTTGTTTTTATTAAATTAATCATGTTCATGTGATTTTATTTCTATTTTCATTTCTGCAGTCGACTCTTAAAGGGCCGGCGTGCAGGATTTAGTGACACCTAGTGGTGAGGCTGCAGACTGCAACCACCTAGATGCTCCGCCACCTGCTGTTTGTAACATTTGTGGGCGGAGCTACGGTGGCCTGCTGGTAAAGTAGAAACAACCAAGGTTTTTCTCTAGAGTCAGAATGTGGGTTGTCTGCTCAGGGCCACCGTAGCGCCAATGATGACATCATGACTCTTAGAGATGATGACGATGATGATGTCAGTGTCTCTAAATGTTTCACTCATTATAATATTTATATGATTTTGATGTGTTAATGTGTCATCGTCAGAAAACGTACGACATCTGATGCTCTAACTAAATCTTAATGTAATCTGATTACATGTTTTGTAATCTGAAAGTCTCATCGCATTTTCCTGTGAGATGTTAAATAATCACAACATTACACAAAAGTAATAATTGTTTCTGTGAGGGAGCAGGAGACGTTCTGGAGTCAGAGCAGGAACAGTTGCATAAGTAAAGGAGGATGGAGTGTGTGTGTGTGTGTGTGTGTGTGTGGGGGGGGGGGGGGCGGGAGGACGAGAACAGCACCATCATGGACACCGACACCCGTCACGTTCCCTTGAGATCAGTGAAAAGTGAAAAGTGTGGTTTTTAAAATCTGCTTCCTGTCGCGCAGTGAAACACGTCACAGGAAACAGGAAGTAGGAAGTGCTGGAAGAATCTCGATAGAAAAATTTCACATGACAAGGATTAAAAAAAAAAAAACATCTTGTGTTTCCTTCGAGCTTCATCTTCTTCTTTTTTTTAAAACTTTTTGTCTTTTTTTAAACTTTCAGCTTTTTTTTATTTTTCGCTAAGATGCGTTGCTCTTATTAAGTGCCCCAACAAAAATAGTGCATTAAGAAATAACCATGATTATACATTTCACAATAATACACAAAGGACGAGTAGAACCAGGGGAAACACAAACGATGCTGTTTACAAAAAGTTAAATATCGTATCGGAAAAGCGTTTTTATACAAAAGTGATGATGAAGCGTTTTTTGACCACGTCATGACGTCGCTTTGTTTTTACAAAAGGGTTAATTCCTCTCACTTGTTCACTCTTTTTACAATATCTAAAAGTATTAAGACATCAAATGTGTTTACGTAGATATTTGAGACTATCGTTCAGGCCTAAATCACAAAAGGAACTTCCCCAAAACAGACTTTATAAATACATAGAAAAGAAGCACAATCAGAAGAATAACAAGAGAATCTGGTACCTAAAGTGATTCAAACTGTAAATCTACCACTGGACAGACAGAACCCGGGCTCTGGTCCAAACAGACAGAACCCGGGCTCCGATCCAAACAAACAAACAAACAGAAACAGAAACAGAACTGAGAACCAAAGGAAACAAAACCCAAACGCTGGTCAGACATTTTGTTCGTTAATTTGTTCGTCAGCTTAAAAAAATTAAAGTGTTTCCTCCTTTTTAGCGTCAGAGACAAACATGGGGCGGAAGCTATGGTACAGAAAGAAAAGTCGTTAATCAGTGGTTAACGAATCAGAGGGGGGCGGGGCTAGAGGGGGAGGGGGGTTCTGATTGGTCTGGACGAACCGTCTGACGGTTCAGGTCCAGAATCTGATTCTACCTGGTTTCTGGACTCGGTCCGATTGATCAACTGATCAATTGCAGGTTCAGGTCCCACCGGGAGCCAGCAACTGATCCATCCGCGCTTACTGTGGTTACTATGGTAACCGTAGTTGGCGACACGTTCACTATTTATTTTTTTTTTGTCACCAAATTTTTTTTTTGTTGAAAACTGTTTTTCCAACATCGAGTGTGAGATTAAAGGATCGATCCACTGATCTGAGACCTGATCCACCACCAGGACCTCAGATGTGGACCAGGTCTTAACCAGACCAGGTCCTGGTCCTGGTCCTGGTTCTGGTCCCAGACTGTTTATATTTTATAACATTTTAAAAATGTGTTGTTTTGTTTTCTTCATGTCTGTTCTTTTTTAACTTGGTTAAGAAAAAGTGACGTTTATTATTGTTTTTGTTTTTAAAGGAGACATATTCTGCCCCTTTTCTACAAATGTAAACAGTCCCCAGGTTCTTAGAGACATGTCTGTTCTGCTTTGGTCAAAATACCTGAAGGATCAAACATCACAGCTCTTTTTATCTGTTCAGAACGGCTGGTTTCAGTGTCTGTCCCTTTAAATGCAAATGAGCCACTGCTCACCAGGCCCCGCAAAATTATGCACATTTGAAAACTAGTTACATCGTTTGATGACAACATGGATTGAAAATTATTGTTGTATTTATCAATTCTCACATTTTGGGGCCGGAAGACAAAACAAACACCCAGATGAATGTTAAAGAGCCTTTAAAAAGGTGATATTTATATAATCTGTCTCCTTTAAAGGGTTAAACCAGTGGAATGTTCCTTTAATCTGACCCAGGTCACCGTCGGCTCCCGGTGCCCCCTTCCTGTCTCACAGTGGTTCAAACTGATCTGAGACCTGTTCAGTCTCAGGTCAAACTGACCTGTTTCATGACACAACAAACACTCACAGACACCTGATCCCCTCCCAAACCCCCCCCCCCCCACCCCACCCCACCCCCCCATCCTCTGACCTCCGACCTCCTGGGGGGCGGAGCCACTGCAGACATCTGGCAGGGCGCTCCGCCTCCTGCACGGCAAAAACTCAAAATCTTTCCAAGAACATTTTGACTAGAAATAAGACAAATATTCTTGGTTAGATATTTGAGTTTTTGCAGTGTGAAAGAGTCCAGGTGACGTCTGCAGAGGTTCAACAACAGGAAGTGACAACGTCTGATGGTGAATTGCCCCCCCCCTGAACTGGACTGAAGCATGATGGGAAGTGTAGTTCTCTGTTGTTGTTGTTGTTGTTGGTGTTCCAGGTGGGCGGGGCCGTCGGGGTTGGGGGGGTCAGGGTCTGACAGTGTCTGAGGATCCTCCTCACATGGGGGGGACGATGAGACCGGCCATGGCTGCAAACACACACACACACAGTCAGTTCACCTGGAGGGAGGGGGGAGGGGAGGAGTCTAACACAAAAGGTGTAAACAGCTTAAAGGGATACGCCAACATTTTTTTTTTTCGTGTCTTGCCTCACTCCTGAGTCCATGATCAGCAGATAGACACCATCCTTTTAACTGTGCGTGCAGTAACAAGGGAGATAGAGCCGTATCGCCCGTAATTAGCTTAGCTCAAATGCTGGAAGTGTATAGGTAGTGTTAGCCTGCCTCCACCTAAAGACGCTAATTAGCTTAGCTCAAACACTGGAAGTGTATAGGTAGTGTTAGCCTGCCTCCACCTAAAGTCATCAGAGAAACTCTTCAGCAACTCTAAATGGAAACCGGCGGGCCGATCTTCGTCTCAGAGCTGACAAAACTCTCCGGTAAGGCATCTTGAGCGGTCAAATTCCGCTAACGGGACGAGATCGGTCAAAACGGAGGGTTCAAGCAAAGACGCTTTATTTTGGTTCAAGCTAGCTACATCGAGGGTAGGTTAGCTTCCTGTTTCAAAGTAAAAGCACAAATTCTATCGTCATGGTTTTCTCTATGTAAAGGGCAACGGGTGTTTTATTTTGTGAAAGTAACCGGAAGTGCGTTGGTCACAACGGCTAGCTTGAGTAGCGCCGAATTCGTCTGAACAAAATTGTAAACAGTTGGTATTTAGACAAATTAACAACACACTGCTGATCTAAACGGCTACTTTCTCGCCTAAACATGTTTGAAATGTGGATAAAGTGATAGTATATTTACAGAGTTTAGAGCTAAAATGAAATCAGCTTCTGACTGCTGATTTCGGCTCGGGTAGGAGGCAGGCTAACACTACCCATACACTTCCAGTGTTTGAGCTAAGCTAATTACGGGTGATACGGCTCTATCTCCCTTGTTACTGCACGCACAGTGGAAAGGATGGTGTCTATCAGCTGATCATGGACTCGGGAGTGAGGCAAGACACCAAAAAAACAAATGTTGGCGTATCCCTTTAAAGATCAGCGTGAGTGACATGGAGGGGAGGGGAGGGGCTGGGAGGGGGGGGGGGTGGGGGGGTTGGCACAAAACACCTGAAGTCTCCTACTTCACCTCCTGTTTCCATGGAGACGGCTGATTGACAGGTGAGCCCCTTTAGGTGTTTTGGTGCCACAGATCTTATTGATAATTATCACATATTTATTGATCAGTTTTAAGTTCTTTTCCACTGTTTCAGTTTGTTTCGATGATTTTTCTTTTTTTCTACAGAGAAAAAATCCAGTTTTCAGTTTTCAGTTTTTTTGTTTTGATGATTTTAATGATTTTTATTTATATTTTTTTGACCTTTTGCTCCACAAAGTGCCAGAAGTTATGGATCAACTTTGACGTCTGCTTGCGTCATACTCATCGCCGTGGGCCGGGGCCGGGGCCGGGGCCGGGGCCGGGGCCGGGGGGGGGCATGGTGGTGGTGGTGAGGGGGTGTGGGGGGTGGGGGGGTGGGGGGGATGGGGATGCTCACCCTGGAGGTTGCTGCCATTGGTGGTGGTGCAGGTGGGGGGCGGGGAGGTCTGTGGCCGCACAACAGGGGCGAAGGCGCTCTTCTGTTTGACTGCAGAAACCATATGGACAGGAGAGAATGAACAAGGGCCTATGGAGCTGAGGAAGAAGAGGAGGAGGAGGAGGAGGAGGAGGAGCAGGCAGATGGACGGACAGAGGAGGTGAGTGATGGATGGTGGACAGGAGGAAGAGGAGGAGGGGCGTGCAGGAGGAGGAGGAGGAAGAATGGGTCCGTGCCTCAGGAAACACAAACATCTGCACATCTGGCAAAGTTGATCCATAACTTGAAGGACTTTTTTCTTTTTCTCCTATTAAAAACCAACCTGACAACAGAGTGTGAGTGTGTGTGTGTGTGTGTGTGTGTGTGTGTGTGTGTGTGTGTGTGTGTGTGTGTGTCCATCAACTGCCCCCTCGTGTGTTTTAATCTACATGTTAAAGGATGATTCCACTCAAACCCAACCTGGGCTATCCACCATTTTATTTACCCATGATCCATTGCGTCACACCACAACGGAAGTCGGTTTTAGTAGCGTTCTAGCGAGCAGCTAACTGGTATCGTAAGCCACCGGTGTAGGTACCAAATGTGGGGGCTCCGGGCTGTCAAAACCGTTTTGACTAAATCTGATGTTTGTTAAGTCTATAACAAACATTACTATTTCTGTGTGCACGTTTTAACAGCTAAGTTAACAGCAGCAGCAAACTAACATCAGGACATCAGCTGTTAAAACCCTCCCGTTGTCCGACACGACATGAAACTACTCCAGTTAGCTCAGTCATGTTGTAACTAGGAGATCCGCTGGAAAAAATATTTTTTTCATGGGCCGTTTATTGAGTTATTGTTTATTGACACTGCTAACGGCTAACAGCTAACAGTTAGCCCAGCTAATCTAAAATGTTTGTTCAACAATTCGTTTTATAGACTTCATAAACATCAGAGTAGTCGCAACGGTGATATAGTGACGTGAAAATGTGACATAAAGCTAAAACCTCGTCCGTATTGTTCCCATTAAAATTACGTGATGATTATAAATAAAGTCATCACGGCCAATGTCTATCAACCAGTCTATGCTCTCAACAATACAGTAACGGTGGAATGGAGTGTCATGGCGACACCCAGCGTCATTCTCCGGAAAGTGGTGGATAGTTTCTAATATTTCAGCTCTAACAGAATGAATGTGTAGATTTTCTTGTCACTCTCTCCTGTCCTGCAGTAGTTCTGTCCCTGTCCCTGCGTCGCCACGGCAACGTAGAATGTTTAGGCTGTTTACATCCCATAAACCAGACAATGTCAGACGTCTTCAAACAGACACCGAGGGGTTTGTTACCTTCAAGAAAGACGACATGTTTGGAAACAGAGCTAGAACACAAAGTCTCACGAAGTCTCGCGTGAACTTGTGAAGTCTCACGTGAGAGACAAGTTGACAAACTCAGTGTGTTTACAGGCAGAATAAACAATAATCATATCATTTACTCTGACGCTACGAGGACGTTGTGGCTCTGAGTTGATAAAACAAACTGGAGCTTCAGACGTGGAAACATGTTAGCCTTCAACTTGACTCTCACACGAGACTTCACACGTTCACGCAAGACTTTGTGAGACTTTGTATTCCAGCTCCGTTTACCAACATGTCGTCGTTCTTAAAGGTAACAAACCCCTCGGTGTCTGTTTGAAGACATCTGACGTTGTCTGTTTTATGGGATGTAAACAGGCTTAACATTCTACGTTGTTGTGGTGATGCAAGGACAGACAGAACTACTGCAGGACAGGAGAGAGTGACAAGAAAATCTAAACATTCATTCTGTTAGAGCTGAAATATTAGGAAACTAGAGCCCAGGTTGGATTTGAGTGGAATTGTCCTTTAAAGTGGAACAATTCACACTCATCAGTGTGTTCATCTAGAGGCAGTTAGCATAGCTTAGCTTAGCTTAGCATAAAGACTGAACTTTATGCTTTGCTTGCTTTTTTTTTGCTTTGCTTTTGCTTTGAATTGTTTTATTAAGACACCTGTGAAGAAACACACCTGTGGAAGCGTCAGTCCCAGGAAGTGGGCGGAGCTACTGAGGGAGACCTTTGAGTCGTTTTTTTATAACATGAGGAAGAAGAACAGGTGCTTTCAGTCACATCACATGATCTTCATCATGCTCAACATGTGTGTACGAGCAGAGCTACTGAACCAAGCTGTCGCTGCAACATGAAACCATGACAGAGGAAGAGGAAGAAGAAAATATCCATGACTCAGGAAGTTCAACCCTTTAGTGAGTTTATCTTTTCTCTTCTGGAGCTTTCAGTCGTCACAACATCTGTTCAGATTTCTGACGACATGAAGCAGAAAACCAGCGTTTCTGGGCGGAGCTTACCCAGAGCTGCAGGTGGTTTGACCCTAAGTTTAGATTTGAAACGTTCTTCAGTTTCCACGACGACGTCTGCTGAAGAAGACCATGAGGTCTGACTGAAAGCTGCACGACTCAACTCCTCTGTTGTTTCTGAGCTTTATACTAAGCTACGCTAACGCCTCCAGCCTCCTGAACCTGAACACATCTCACCCTGCGCCTGAACGCCTCATTTTGCACCTGAACACATCTCATGTTGCACCTGTTCACATCTCACCCTGCACCTGAACATCTCATTCTGCACCTGAACATCTCACTCTGCACCTGCACTGCAAAAACTCAAAATCTCACCAAGAATATTTGTCTTATTTCTTGTCAAAATGTCTCATTTCTAGTCAAAGCTAATCTCTTTTCTCTTAAAATAAGACTCATCACCTAAAAATTAACTTGTTTTTAGATTGAAGATCATTTTCACTTGTTTCAAACTAATTTTCACTTGAAATAAGTAGAAAAATCTGCCAGTGAAAGCAGGTTTTTTTTGTGCTTGTAATAAGAAAGAAAAACTTGCTCCCTATCAGATTTTTCTACTTATTTCAAGTGAAAATCTGCTTGAAAAAAAGTAAAAAAAAAAAAAAAAAAGTGTCTAAAAACAAGCTGCTTTTAATGTGATGAGTCTTATTTTAAGTAGAATGAAATTTGTTTTGACTAGAAATGAGACAAATATTCTTGGTAAGATTTTGAGTTTTTGCAGTGTGAACGCCTCTCACCCTGCACCTGAACGCCTCATCCTGCACCACAGAGTCTGAACATGAGGCTGTGAAAACAAACGAGGATTTAAGGATTTTTCAACAACAACCGTCTGTCATGTCCTGTTGTTGTTGTGTGTCTGTTTGTTGTGTGTGTGTGTGTTTGTTTGTTTGTTTGTTGGCTCAGATTAAAGGGATAGTTCAACATTTTGGCAAATTGTCCCATCGCCATAATCCCTATAGTCATAGCAGTAGGTTCGTTACCTTTAATTGTCGGTGCAAGCTATCTTTAGAACGGCGGAGCAGAGCCGCGAGCTGCTCAGAGCTACGCTACGGAGGCTCATGGGATTTCTTGGTTTCCCTCATCAAACTCATCAAATACACAATCCAACAACTCTACAACGCTCTGGTGGACAAGTTGTGAGCTGTTGTGGAGTTGTTGGATTGTGTATTTGATGAGTTTGATGAGGGAAACCAAGAAATCCCATGAGCCCATGAATCCCATGAACAATTAAAGGTAACGAACCTACTGCTATGACTATAGGGATTATGGCGATGGACCAATTTGCCAAAATGTTGAACTATCCCTTTAACGCCTCGGCCCGAAGCTGAATGTGTGAAGGATGTTAGTGAGGTTAGTGGGGGAGGGAGGGGGGAGGCTGATGAGGAGGAGGATGGACAGGGGGACAGTCAGAGGAGGGAGGGGGGGAGGTGAACAATGCAATGCGGTGTTAAGTCCACACACACACACACACACACACACACACACACACACACACACACACACACACACATTAACACACACACACACACACACACACACCCTCGGCGGCGGAGGAAGCTGTAGCTCAGCCAGGCGAGTTGTTTGGTCGCCAGGGACGACAGCATCACCTGGCAGGCTGCGTTCTGAGCTGCTACCGTCTAGAAACGAGTCTCGCTGAGACTCACCGAGCTGCTTTGATACCGGAGCCAAAACAACGTGGCGGCGTTTCCCCGCGGCCGACTTTAGACTTCACCGCTCTCTCTCTCTCTCCAAAACACACCTGCGCCTTCCAAGCAGCCGCCGCCACTCCAGGCGAGTTAAAGGGATAGTTCACCCAAAATTGAAATTTCACTCATTATCTACTCCCCCTCATGTGGACTAAGGGCTGGGAGAAGTTTCAGAGTCCTCCGTGGCTTCTCTGAGTTACAGGGGGTCTCGGCGTAGCAGTGCATGTCCATATAACGGTTGCAAATGGATACCAACTGTCTTCGTAACAAAAAGACACACCAAAAAACATCCAAATACCTCCATGCTGCTCGTAGCTTCCGCTACAAAACAAGCTTGAAATATAGACTTATTTGATTTTTTTCGGGACAATTTCGCATTTCGGGGCTTCAATACAAGACGGACATTACATACGAGCAGCATGGAGGTATTTGGATGTTTTTTGGTGTGTCTTTTTGTTATGAAGACAGTTGGTATCCATTTGCAAGCCACGGAGGACTCTGAAACTTCTCCCAGCCCTTAGTCCACATGAGGGGGAGTAGATAATGAGTGAAATTTCAATTTTGGGTGAACTATCCCTTTAATCAGAGCCCACATGGTGCCAACATGGCCGACACAGAACTAGTGGAGCAGCGGTGGCTGCAGGAGACGCTTCGGTTCATTCACTGGTCTGATCCTGTGAGCTGCAGTGCGGCCACGGCAACCGTAAACAACAACAACAACCACTCCACCTTCGATAAACATCTTCCTGTCTCTCACTCAAGATCCACTCAACTCCTCCTGCTTCATGGTCATCATTATCCAGGACAAAGTCTACAAAATAATTGATCTTTGCATTTTCTTCTGTTCTGCAGTTGTGTAATAGTATTTGATTTTGATTAGAATAATTTTCTTATAATGCTTTTCATTATTATTTAAGCACTGCGGCCTCTTAAAAGACACTATAGACACTTAATTCACATCAGTTATGTTTATCGGGATTCACCGCTCCATCCAATAGCAATTAAGTGATTGATCTAGCGATGTCACGATTATAGATTTTTCTTGGTTTCTTGGATTTTTCTTGGTACGATTATTGTCAGAGAAACAATCATGGAATATCACAAATATTATGCATTAATTAATTTCACAACACTATGAATGTGTAAAATCAAATATAGTCGAAATATAATTACATTATTAATTATTTACACAAAATATTTGACGTATCTATTAATAAATGATCAACTGTTAATCCTCCAGGGGAAATGTTCAAAATAGTTATTTATTTATATAATTAATTGTCATCTACACTAAATGAGAAAAGAAGTTTATGACTACATTGCGTCGACCTTCAGGTCGTTGCACACTGACACTGGAACTGATGACCTCACAATCATGTTTGATCACAAACTGCAAAACTATCAGTCAAAAAAAACGCTGATGCACGTTGCCTTCAGGGACAGTTTTTCATCAAGCAGTCTCTGTATTTCCCTCTAAAACAACTCTGTCTGGTAACGTTGTGTTATTATCTCATAGCGTGGTGAATGTGCAGGTCACAACTTGTCCACCAGAGCGTTGTGGAGTTGTTGGATTGTGTATTTGATGAGTTTGATGAGGAAAACCAAGAAATCCCATGAGCCTCCGTAGCGTAGCTCTGAGCAGCTCACGGCTCTGCTCCGCCGTTCTAAAAATAGCTTGCACCGACAATTAAAGGTAACAAACCTACTGATATGACTATAGGGATTATGGCAATGGGCCAATTCAACAAAATTATGAACTATCCCTTTAATACATGTGAGTGTCACTCATCTGCTTCTCTGGTTTCAGACATAATGTTTATTTAGGAAGTCACAGCATTGAGGAATCTTTACGTTAAATGAACTGTCGAACTGTCAAACTTTCCTCCTCAACAAGGCTCAATGTTCACTTACTGGTCTATAGAAGCTGCTTTCAGAGTTTAACCTCTGCACTGCAAAATCTCAAAATCTGACCAAGAATATTTGTCTTTTTTCTAGTCAAAACAAATCTCATTCTACTAAGACTCGTCTCATTAAAAAGCAGCTTGTTTTTAGACACTTTTTACATCTTTCAAACATATTTTCACTTAAAATAATCTAATAGCGGGGCAAGTTTTTCTATCTTATTACGAGCACAAAGAACTTGCTTTCACTGGCAGATTTTTCTACTTATTTCAAGTGAAAATTAGTTTGAAACAAGTGAAAATGATCTAAAAACAAGTAAATTTTTAGGCGATGAGTCTTATTTTAAGTGGAAAGAGATTAGTTTTGACTAGAAATGAGACATTTTGACAAGAAATAAGACAAATATTCTTGGAAAGATTTGGAGTTTTTGCAGTGTGAATCTCCTCAACACTTCAACTCATCAATCAAACCAATCAGCCAATCAGAGCAACCACAGTCACCGGACACTTCAGTTCAGTTCAAACACTTCACACACACACACACACAACTCCCCGGCTCAGAGCGGAGGTGGGCGGGGCTTGGCGTGCTGCAGCGTGACACTCACTTGCGTAAGCGGAGTTGGCGGTGGAGCCGTTGAGGAAGCTGGGGGAGCCGGGAACGCCCAGGTTGGTCATCCCCGCTCCGTATCCGTTCATGGTGGACGTGATGGTGTTGTAGTTGGACTGCTGGGGGGTGGAGCTGGGGACGTAGCCACGGGGAGACACGCTGTTGGAGTTACGAGAGTAACCTGGGGGGGAGGAGGAAGAACATATTTATTATTATGTTGTTTACATCAAGTTGTTTCATCATCACTGTGCGCAGTATGGTCACTTTTATGTATATAGCGCATTTCATACCAAGGCAACTCAATGTGCCTTACATAAAGACAAAACATTAAAAAATTAAAAAATTACAGTTAAAAAAAATATATATATATATATATATATATAATATATATATATAAATCGGTGTGTCTTAGAATTAGAAAAAACTTTATTGTCCTGGCGCCAAGACAGGAAATTCATCTTTGGTCTCACTTACTACGGTGCAGTGCAAGAGAGGACAGTTCTTAGTTCTTTAGTTTTCTTTTCAGTCAGATTCATGTTGTTGTCCTCTCTTGTCTTTTTAACTACACTGCAAAAACTCCAAATCTTTCCAAGAATATTTGTCTTATTTCTTGTCAAAATGTCTCATTTCTAGTAAAAACTAATCTCTTTCCATTTAAAATGAGACTCATCACCTAAAAATTAACTTGTTTTTAGATCATTTTCATTTGTTTCAAACTAATTTTCACTTGAAATAAGTAGAAAAATCTGCCAGTGAAAGCAAGTTTTTTGTGCTTGTAATAAGAAAGAAAAACTTGCTCCACTATCAGATTTTTCTACTTATTTCAAGTGAAAATCTGCTTGAAAGAAGTAAAAAGCGTCTAAAAACAAGCTACTTTTTAATGTGATGAGTCTTATTTTTAGTAGAATGAGAGTTGTTTTGACTAGAAATAAGACAAATATTCTTGGTAAGATTTTGAGTTTTTGCAGTGTAGTCACTGTAGTACACAACACATCACTGCAGTGAGGTTGTATTATGGGATGTGACAGATCATGAGGAGGAGGAGGAGGAGGAGGAGGAGAGTTCTTCTTCAGGTGTTTATTAAACAAACAGAACATTTTCTCTGAAGCTTTGATGATTCAGACGACAGAAAAGAAACAAAGAGACGTTTTAAAGGGATAGTAGCATTTTTTTTAAAGTGGGGTTGTATGATCTACAAATAGCCCCTAAGTACTTTAATTGCAGTAGAAGACTCTCTGCACTCCTCCTGTTAGCAACGCCAGCCCATAGCCCTGCCCAGAGATTTACAACATACATTGTTGTGAACAGACCCAAAGAAACAGCCTATTTTCACAGCCTAAAAGAGGTTTTACCTAAAAAAAAAAACACAGTTCCATTCTTCGCTATAATATAATTTTTTCCAACCCTTCAAAGTGCAGGAAAAAAAGCAGTTTTTATTTGGACATAACCAACTCATGTATCCCTCCGCCCAGGGTTAGCGCCCGCCGATCAGCAGTTGGTTAGGTCCAAATAAAAACTGTGTTTTTCCTGCACTTTGAGGGGCTGGAAAAAATTATATTATAGCGAACAATGGAACTGTGTATTTTTTTTCAGGTAAAACCTCTTTTAGGCCGCGAAAATAGGCAGTTTCTTTGGGTCTGTTCACAACACTGTATGTTGTAAATCTCTGGGCAGGGCTATGGGCTGGCGTTGCTAACGGGAGGAGTGTAGAGAGTCTTCTACTGCAATTAAAGTACTTAGGGGCTATTTGTAGATCATACAACCCCACTTTCAAAAAAATGCTACTATCCCTTTAACTGATCAGTTGATCAATAACTCTGATGTGTGACCTCAGACTGGTGTCACAGTAGAAATATTAGAAACATGTCAGACAGAGGAAACAGAGACAAACTCCAGAGAACAGCTGCTGTGTATTGCAGCAGTAAATCTCTCTCTCCTCTTCCTCTGATCAGTCCTGGGCTCACGAGCTGCTGTTTTTATTAATGTTTTAATCACGGTGGATAATTGCACCGGGCACCAGGAGCCGTTACACACTGGAGGAGGGAGGGAGGGGGGGGGGGGGGTTGTAATGTTTCGACCGGAGCTCACCGCACATAAACTAAACACTTATGAATTTTCAGCTCGGCCTCGTTTCCCATGACCTCATAGATTCCTGTAAGGTGTTCGCTGCCGATGGGGAAAGCAGACCGGAGCGTGTGTGTGTGTGTGTGTGTGTGTGGTGGTGGTGGTGGGGGGGGGTGTCCGGGGAGTAAAAGCAGCTCGATCTGTTTCCTGTCGACGTGTGTTGACGAGCTGATCACTGAGCAGAACGACAGGAAACATGGAGACGATCTGACACACACACACTAACACACACACAGACACACACACATGTTACAGCAGCACCGAGGATCCACAGCTCTAAATATTTCCAGACTGAGTCGCTGCCTCCTGGTCGTTCAGAGAGCCAAGACAAGGAGCAACAGTAACAGTAACTGTAGAGTAACTGTAACTCTAACAGTAACTGTAACTGTAGAGTAGGGGTGTGCCAAAAAATTGATTCACATAAGAATTTATGTGAATCATTTAATACGATTCAGAATCAATATAAAATGTCCCAAAATCGATTTAAAAAAAACAAATTCTAAGGAATATCCATTTCCTTAGAATTTAAAAGGCAGCATGTTTAACTGCACTTTTAATTTTGTTACTTAAGCAATATGTGATGTTACTTTTATGCAACAGTTTCAACAATTCCATCTAAGCATGGATACATGTTTAAAACTCAATAAATGTGAAAAAGTCACTTTAGTCATTCTGTCTTGTAAAGCAGACTGGAGTAGATCATGAGGATCCTTTCACACCGATAGACTGAAGCAGAAATCTTTAGGAATCAAATCCTTTTGAATCGAAAATCCATTTTGAATCAAATCGTAACCCCGAAAATCAGAATCAAATTGAATTGTGAGAAAGTAAAAAAATGAAGGTAAGAGTAAGTGTAACGTACCCTGGTCGGCCTGCGAGGCTTCGGAGATGTTGACGGCGAGCTGGCTGCTGAACGAATTGACTCCCATCATGCCTGAGTGTGCGGCTGAGCCGGTGAGCGAGGGCAGCTGGTTGTGGCTGCGAGGAACGCTGTAGAGCGCCTCGGTCAGGTCGGCCGCTCGCTTCAGGATGATCTCCTGCAGGG
The DNA here is from genome assembly GCF_045865225.1 of Trachurus japonicus. Lineage (NCBI taxonomy): Eukaryota > Metazoa > Chordata > Actinopteri > Carangiformes > Carangidae > Trachurus > Trachurus japonicus. The sequence continues at coordinate 4,334,612 of NC_140916.1, forward strand.
GGGGGGGCAATAAACAATAATCAATACTCAATAAACAATGAAAAGCTCTCAAAAGTTCCTCATCAGTGGAACCATGTAGCATCAAACATGATAAGATATTTATTGTCATGTTTTTCTTTCTTTTTTTCTCGCTTCTTCTTCTTTTTCTCATCATCTCATTCATTATTATTGTTTTGTATTATTCATTCATGTTTGTATTTTTCCTCACTTCCTCATATTTACTGTTTAATCACTTATTTTTCTACTTATGTTTGTTTAATTATTCCCTGTCAAAAATGTAAACATGTCTTCTACACTGCAAAAACTAAAAATCTTTCCAAGAATATTTGTCTTGTTTCTTATCAAAATGTCTCATTTCTAGTCAAAACTAAACTCTTTTCACTTTAAATAAGACTCTTCACCTAAAAATGTACTTGTTTTTAGATCATTTTCACTTGTTTCAAACAAATTTTCACTTGAAGTAAGTAGAAAAATCTGCCATTGAAAGCAAGTTTGTTGTGCTTGTCATAAGAAAGAAAAACTTGCTCCACTGTCAGATTGTTCTACTAATTTCAAGTGAAAATCTGCTTGAAATTAGTAAAAAGCACACTGAGCCAACAAACACCCAGTGATGTCACAACGAAGCCACGCCCCTAACAGGAAGTCACGTGACCACAGAGCACCGTCGGCCAATCAGAGCCTCACCTGGTTGTTGTGCGGCATCCCATAAAGAGCCTCCACCAGGTCGGCCGCTCGCTTCAACAGCACCTCCTGCAGGACAGAGAGAGGGGGGGGGTTATGCTGACATCATTGCGTTCACGCTGCAGGAACTCGGGAGAGAAAAAACATGGATACCTGAAGGAAGTTTGGCGTATTATTGTGGCTCATAGCTGAATACGAAAAATAAATGCAGCAGTAAATGATGTTTATTTTGGAGGAGAGGAGACGCTGCAGATGAGTGCACATATAATGTTATAGCCTTGATAACAGTTAAACGTTATTTCCGTCACATATGAGGAACACAATTTCACACCATACAACAATCACAGCTTAAAGCAGAAGTAAGCGATCCGGTCGTTTTGGCTAATGCTGCGTTCCAGGCCGGCTTTTGAAACCGTAAATTACAGCTTCAAGTCACAACTTACGATTTTGTAGCGTTCCAGGCAACCCACTCGTGTTTTTCCGACCTGTTTTACCTGTGAAAGTCACTATAACGGCCACTCGTAACTTCCGACCCGTGAACTCGTACCAGATCGAACTGGTACGACTTCACAGGTCGGAAAAACACGAGTTACGAGTTACCTTGAACGCACCATAACAGTCCTCGTCCCTATGTCACCACATTCACGGCGTCCCTTGGCTGCACACACAGCCCTGCATGCCGTTCTCTCTCCTCATTGGATAAAAACTGTAGGATACGAGAAAAGTTTTCTCCTCGGCTCAGAGCAGAGCAGAGGGACTGACAGACCCGTGTTTCGGTCCAAACACTCTATGTAAGTGATTGCTGTCGGAAGATATAACTATTTAAGACTTATATTAACACAAATATATCACTTACTTCTGCTTTAATATAAACGTATTTCATATAGGCTGCTGCAAAAATACACAAAAATATGCATTAAAATCTCAACAAATAACTTAAAATGTCTAAATTCTAACCGTTTAAGACGAGGGCTGCCATGTTTTGATGTTGTCGTGGCGTCAAGTCAGAAAGTCGGAGCTCTGATATGATACCCGAGTTTCCGACCTGTAATTTCCGAGTTCGACGGCGTTCAATTCATTTTTTACAACTCGGAGCTCGTTTTTTTCCGACTTCCGAGTCGTCTTGAACGCAGCATTAGTTCACCTGTCACAGGCCACGGCCACCCACACCTAAACCCCTGAGGCTCCGCCCCCTCTGCCACGCCGAGAGAGAGAGAGAGAAAGGCTGCAGACACACACACACACACACACACACACACACACACACACTCCTCTCTCGCCCCGGGGCAGTTTTCCCATCAGCCCACGGGAGAGGAAACGTCCAATCTGAGCATCGGCAGCTCGACGTGTCGCCACGGTGATGGAAGGGCCGGCGAATAAATAGATAAACACACACACACATTAATGCATGAACACACACACACAGAGGATGAGGAGGTTTAAGGAAGAGAGGAGGATGAAAGAAAAGGAAAAACAGTGAAAAAATAACAAGAAGGAAACAAGAAAAGAAAAAGTGAAAGGGAAGTGACAAGAGACAAAAGGAAAGAAAAGAAAAGAAAGGAAAGAAAAGACAGGAAAGGAAAGAAAAGAAAGAGAAGAGAAGAAAAGGAAAGAAAGCAAAGAAAAGACAGGAAAGGAAAGGAAAGAAAAGAAAGAGAAGAAAAGAAAAGAAAAGAAAAGAAAAGAAACGAAAAGAAAGGAAAGGAAAGGAGAGAAAAGGAAAAGTTAACAGGAAGTGACGAAATGGAGGGAGACAAAGGGGGAGGGATCAAGAGGGGAAAAAGGAAAAAGGAAGAAAGATGGAGGAGGAGGAAACGAGTGAACAAAAGGAAAGTGGAGAAGAAAGTGAAGACGGTCCTTGGAGTGTGAACAAAGGTGTTTTCTCACCTCAGCCTCAGGTGAAAACACACAGAAGACAACAGAGGAGGAGGAGGAAGAGGAGAGGAGGAAGAAGAGGAGAGGAGGAAAGGGAGAGGATGAAGAGGAGGAGAGGAGGAGGAGGAGGAGGAGGAGGAGGAGGAGGAGGAGGAGGAGGAGGAGGAGGAGGAGGAGGAGGAGTGAGTCCCTGAGGAGCAGTGTGGGGAGGTGGAGGCCTCTGCTGGTCCCTGAGGTATTACAGCAGCGAGGGCGAGAGACACTCACACACACAGAGACACAGAGAGAGAGAGGACTCTTTAACATCTTAACCTGCACCATTATTTATACCTGATTGTACTAAATTCTATTGTAATGTAGTTTATATGGAATATTGTTTATTTGTTATTGAATATTGAAATATGTAATACTGTATATATATTTGTTATATTGAAATGTCTTTGTAAATAGTTGGTACAATGCTTTGGCAACAACAAATTTCTGTTCATGCCAATAAAGCTAATTGAATTGAATTGAAATTAAGAGAGAGAGAGGTTGTTCTGATTGTTGTTTTCTCTGTCGACAGAGGAGTAAAGAGAGAGGAGGAGAGGAGGAGGAGGAGGAGGAGGAGGAAGAGAAGAGAAGAGAGGAACAGCCTGAACGGAGCCGTCAGGACTTCCTGTCACTTTGTGATGTCACAACAAAGCAGTTGCCCTATAAACTCCGACCCCTTGCCTATCTTTCTTTATCTTTTTCTTTCTTTTCTCCTTTCTTTATGTTTCTTTCTTTCTTTTTCTGTCTTTCTTTCTATTTTTCTTTCTTAATCGTTCTTTCTCTCTTTTTATTTCTTTCTTTCTTTCTTTCTTATTCTTTCTATCACTCCCTCTGTTTCTTTCTTTCTTTCTCTTCTTATTCCTTTCTTTATCTTTCTTTCTTTTTCTTTCTCTCTCCCCCTGTTTCTTTCTTTCTCGTTTTCTTCCCTCATTTTCTTTCTTTCTTTCTTTCTTTCTTTCTTTCTTTCTTTCTTTTTCTTCCTATGTCACAACAAAGCAGTCGCCCTATAAGCCCCGCCCCCTCGCCACCTGGACAACAACGTGTTTTCTAATTGGATCCCTTCAGTAAACAGTCAGCCAATCAGAGGAGAGGGCTCAGAGCCTCCTCCTCCTCCTCCTCCTCCTCCTCTCTTCTGATTGGCCCACAGCCTGCAGGCCCTTTAAAGGCTCTCAGCCCTTTAACCTTTAAGTGGAGCTGACCGGTCCGGTAGGTGGTTTTTACAGAGCGGCTCCTGAACGCCTCCTCCTCCTCCGATAATGAAACGACCTGTTTCCTTTGAACTCATCGTTAGAGATTCAGCTGCTGTGAAGAGAGGAAACGTCCGTGCTGTCAGAGCCAATCAGCTCAGGGTTTACTGTCAGGGGGGCGTTGATGGAGGAGATTACCGGGGATTTTTCTCTGGATCCGAACGCTGCGTTTTATTATTTTAAAATTTCTGCAGCTTCCAAACAAACGTCTGAGTGAGTGAGTCAGAGGAGAAACAGTGAAGAGTTTCCTCAGAGCTGGAAACAGAGGGAACCACACACACACACACACACACACACACACACACAGCTCTATTTTCCCACGACAGACGTTGACCTCGGAGGAGACGATCCAACACACTCAGATGGAAACAGAACAACATCCAGCAGTTTTTTTTTCTCTCCAGCTAAATTCTCACATCCACCAACCTGA